>NC_059117.1:55743230-56049475 GCF_020740685.1 Jaculus jaculus
TTAATGAGACATGTCCCTTTGAAAGCTAAGAAGTTGGAATTGATGAACACAGTTAACAGTGATAGTCTCTAACATCCATTGAACATGGATACCTGGTTCACACCCGTTATTTCCCTTGCTCCTCGGTGACTCTGAGGTGGCTAAGATCATCATCAGTATGTGCTGGAGTTAATATTTCAACCATGGCTTTTCATTCATTCTTAGGTAGGAAAAATAACAAAGCCAACTTCGGGGCATTTTGTTTTGGGAAATCTTTTAAAGCATTCTTGGAGGTGCCTGAAAAGCTAGAACAGCCAACTCTAATGGCTCCCATCCCTTGTTATTAATGTCACATAAATACATACGTGCACACCAAGTCCAAATAACTCCCCTGCCCTCTGCCTCTTTGTTATTGTTTGTTCCCTCCCCCCACATGCCAGCCAAATGGTACACCAGCCTATGTCACGAACGCTTGTGTAATAACTCAAGATCACACAACCCCTCTATTTACCAAGCAACAATGCTACTAAAAATAATCTCAGCCACAACTACAGAGAGAGAAGCAATGGCAGTGGAGGCTGTCACCACATCTGGGTATGTACAATCAAGACTGGTGGAAGGCCTTCGTCTTTCGAAAGTCACATCTCTGGGACATCTGAATAAAGAAGTGTGTGTTAGACCAGGGTACAAAAGGCTGTATGGACTCCAAGAGTGGTGAGATGGAACAGGACCTAAGTCCTGTGTTGCCAGGATATGGTACTTGGTGGCTTGGCAAGGAGGGTGGAAGCAGAAGGAGAAGAGAGCATCATTGTATCATATAACGTGCCAAATGGCAGCTGCAGGCACCCTTCCAGCACCCTGGCTATCCTTAGCTCCCTATTTCTCACATTTTTCTTGGGTTCCCGTCACAGACCCTGGGTAACACGGGATATCCCAATACGTCACAGATGACGTGCCTCGCCGTAGTGACAAGGTAAGATGGTCAGAACAGTTCATTAGAAAAAAACTTCAGTGCTGAAGAGATGGCTTAGAAGTTAAGGCACTTGTACAGGGTCAAAGGATCCAGGTCCAATTCCCCAGGGCCCACGTAAGTGAGATGCACAACGTGGCACATGTGCCAGGAGTTTGTTTGCAGAGGCTAGAGACCCTGTTCACCCATTCTCCCTCCCTCCCTCCCTCTCTCCCTCTCTCCCCCCCCCTCTCTCTCCATTTCTATGCCTCTTTCTCTATCTCATGTCACTCAAATAAATAAAAAGTTAAAAAGGAAGAAAACTTCATTTTCAAAGTTTGCACATCACCCATCGCCAGCAAGAAGATATCATGTATGGCATGAATGCAGGCTGCTCTGTCATGATGCAGAACAGCGAACATGTGTGTCCTGTGTGGTGTGCACGCAGGCTGCTCTGTCATGATGCAGAACAGTGAATACGTGTGTCGTGTGTGGTATGCACGCAGGCTGCTCTGTCATGATGCAGAACAGTGAACACGTGTGTCGTGTGTGGTGGGCACACAGGCTGCTCTGTCATGATGCAGAACAGTGAACACGTGTGTCATGTGTGGTGTGCACACAGGCTGCTCTATCATGATACATAACAGTGAACACATGTGTCGTGTGTGGTGTGCACGCAGGCTGCTCTATCATGATGCAGAACAGTGAACGTGTGTTGTGTGTGGTGTGCACACAGGCTGCTCTGTCACGATGCAGAACAGTGAACCCGTGTTCCATGTGTGGTGTGCACACAGGCTGCTCTGTCATGATGCAGAACAGAGAACACGTGTGTCGTGTGTGGTGTGCATGCAGGCTGCTCTGTCACGATGCAGAACAGTGAACATGTGTGTCGTGTGTGGTGTGCATGCAGGCTGCTCTGTCATGATGCAGAACAGTGAACATGTGTGTCGTGTGTGGTGTGCACGCAGGCTGCTCTGTCAAGATGCAGAACAGTGAACACGTGTGTCGTGTGTGGTGTGCACGCAGCTGCTCTGTCACGATGCAGAACAGTGAACACGTGTGTCGTGTGTGGTGTGCACGCAGCTGCTCTGTCATGGAGCAGAGCGGCGGGCCGCAGTGTCACTGCGTCCTCCAGGTATGGCCTCACTGATTTGTATCTCGGCTTGGAACAAGGGGTGTGCGCAGATCCAGGCCTGATAAAAGCACCAAGGCTGGCACCATCTGCCATAGCAACTATCAAGATGGCAGGTGCGTTTCATCAGCGTTATCTGAACTTTGCATTAATGGGAATTCAGAGACTGTGGGTGCATGTTCAAAAAGGGGGGGGAGACATTAAAATGATAGCACTCCTCTGAATAGAACCAATTCATCAAGTATCAACATATTCTCGTTGCCTTTATCTCTCTTGTAAGAAAAAATGGGGAAAGAAGCTTGTTTGTTCTCTGCTGTTTGTGCCATTCCTATTGTCCTGCGGCCTTTTCCTGGCCCCAGCCCTGGAGCTGGCCCCGGGCCGTTCTCTTTAGAGGGGACTGTCACCTCCCAGCAGGCCTGGGGCTTTACATGTGTCATCTCTGAAGGCAGGGTGACCAACAGAATAGTGGATGAGTGCTCACAGCCACCACAGGTAACGGCAGAGACTTTTTTTTCAAAGTGTAATAAAGAATAAAAAAAGGAGGAAAAAAGCAAAAGAAGTCACAATCTGGGTTGGAGAGATGACTTAGTGGTTAAGGTGCTTGACTGTGAAACTTAAGGACGCAGGTTCAATTCTCCAGTACCCCACATAAGCCAGATGCACAACGTGGCGTGTTAGGCTGCAGTTCATGTGCAGTGACTGGAGGCCCTGGTGGCGCGTTTTCTCTCTAAGAAAAACAGTCACAATCCAGAGGACTGTCTGGAACGGGGATGAGTATTGTGTCCTTATGCTGACAGTTTGCACCCCATCCTGCGCTCGCCACGGTAGGACAGGGCACCTCCTCACGTCCAGTGAGGACGTGGATTATCCCAACTCGGCTGTGCTGGCCAGGCAAGCAAGCAGGAGCGTCAGACGTCATGTTGAGCTTGCACACGATGGTACCCCTGCTTTATTGTCATGGGTTTCTCTCTGTTCTGCTTGCTAATGAATTTACTACATATTACTTACCTATCCCTCTAAAACTGTATTTTTTAGTTTATTTTTTGAAGTTCGAATGGGCACCCCAGGGCCTCTAGCCACTGCAAGCTCTTCTGCCACTTCATGCACCTGGCTTACATGGGTGATGGGGAATCGAACCTGGACCCTTTGGCTTTGCAGGCCAGTGCCTTAACTGCTAAGCCCTCTCTCCACCTCTTTTTTTAAGGACACTGAAGCTTGTCCTACATGATGTGGTGTTTGGAATGTGTAAGTATATTTTTACAGTATTCATATATTTTGTTTCTGTGCTTTGCCCACATGTGCATGCATCCGGGCACAAAGAACTGCATGTGGATATGTAAACACACAGAAATTGATTATGTAATGTATGCATAATCTCACACATAGCATAAATTGAACAGGAATATCTGCATTAAGACAACCAATGAAGGGGACTGGAGAGATGCTCAGCAGTTAGAGATTGCCTGCAAAGCCTAAAGACCTGGGTGTGATTGCCTAGTACCCATGTTAAGCCAAATGTACAAGGTGGAGTTTATTTACAGTGGCTAGAGACCCTGGCATCCTCATTCATTCTCTCTCTGTCTCTGCCTGTCTATGCTTGCAAATAAATGAATTAAAATTTTTAAAAAGGCAACCAACGATGCTCATATATATAAAAAAATTAAAGTCAAAAATCTTTGCAATGGCTTAAATGACTACAAAGAATTTTACCCTTGAAAAGAAAAGGAGGAAAATAAGAATCAGAGAAGATGGAAGAAAACTTAACGAGGGACTCCATTTCTTCTCTGCCCTCCTCTCCTTGCAAATAAATTAAAAATATTTAAAAACAAACAAAGATTTCTATCTCAGACACCTTCATTTGTCCCTCAGCATCTCATTTAATAATTTATAACTCCCCTTGAGCTGAGAAGTTACTCTCAATTCCCTCCATGGATCCTCAGGTCGAAGCTTTTTATTTTTTCTTTTTTTTGTGAGAGGGACAAACCTCACATTATTCAAAAGGAAAAACAATTGTTTTTCAAATATCTTTATTTATTTATTTGCAAGCAGAGAAAGAGAGACAGAGAGAGAATATGTGCACCAAGGCTTCTAGTCACTGCAAATGAACTCCAGATGCATATACCACATTGTGCACCTGGCTTTACATGGGTACTTGTTGGTACTGGGGAATTGAACTTGGATCACTCTGTTTGTTAGGCTTTGCAGACTAACCACTAACCACTGAGCAATCTTTCCAGCCTGGGTCAAAGCAAGTTTTAATGGATCTTTTCATTATAATAAGTGAATAAATACCCCCTTAGTCCTAATACCCTTATTAAGTACTAGATAAAAATGTTGTGTTTATAAAGGAACAAAGAATGCAGTGTCAAATGAAAGAAAATGCTAGTGCCCACTGGGGCTAAGTCTGAAGAAACAGGACAAAAATTCACATCTTAACAAAATGAAAGCAACTGGAGGCCTGGAGAGATGGCTCTGCAGTTAAGGCACTTGCCTGCAAGGCCTAAGGACCCAGGTTCAATTCTCCAGAACCCACATAAGCCAGCTGCATAAGAATGTGTGCGCGCCTGGAGTTTGTTAGTGGCTGGAGGCCCTGGTGTACCCATTCTCTCTCTCTCACTCTCTTTCTCTCTCTTTCTACCTGCAAATCAATAAATAATAAAAACAATTTTAAAAAAGAAAAGGAAAGCACCTGGGATCAGCTTTAATATTGCGGTGAGTTCTCAGGCTGCTCACTTGCTTTGGTCTTTAGGATTGAATTTTAGTCTTTTCTAGACTTCTAAAGTAAAATATAAGACAAGCACCATGTGGGCCATCGTAGACCACTCATGGTTTATTTTACCAAGTAAAGACAGCCATGAAAGCCACAGTTAGATCCTTATGCTAATGTTTTATGCCAACATTTTATTGATTTATTTGAGAGGGAAGAAGAGGGGGGGGAGAAGAAAAAGGAGGAGGAGAAGTGAGTATGGGTGCTCCAGGGCCTCCTGCTACTGCTAACAAACTCCAGATGCATGCGCCACTTTGTGCATCTGGTTTTATGAGGGTCTGGGGAATTGAACTTGGGATATCAGGCTTTGCAAACAAGCACTTTTAGCCGCTGAGTCCTCTGTCCAGCCTTATCCACCAGAATTTTCTGACAGGAAATTTTAAGCCTCTAAAAGAAGACACAATAGTAAAATAACAAAAACCATTCTTATAATTTGAGGAAATGTGGTTTAGAGGAAACCCCACTATGTTATTCTTATTTTCTCATCATCCCATGAACTCGTGAGAACTTTGTCACAGGCTGGTCCCCACCCATGTGTGGCACTTCAGAATCACTAGAAGTGACCTTCCTGTCCAATGCTAACATTGTTCTATGATTCTATGACCTCTTTATTTTTAATTTTTTTCAAGCTAGAGAGATTGCTTAGTGGTTTTGGCACTTGGCTACAAAGGCTAAGGACCCAAGTTCAATTCCCCAGAACACTTGTAAGGCAGATGCATAAGGTGGCACATTCATCTGGAGTTCATTTACAGTGGCCAGAATGCCCACTCTCTCTCTCCTTCCTTTCTCCCTCCAAAATAAATAAATAAGTAAATAAATAAAATATTTTTATTTATTTATTTGCAAGAAGAGAGATAATGGGTACACCAGGGCCTCTAGCCAATGGAAACAAATTCCAGACACATGTTCTACTTTGTGCATCTGGCTTGATGTGGGTGCTGGGGAATCAAATTCAGGCCATCAGGCTTTGCATGCAAGTGCCTTTAACCTCTAAGTCATCTCTAAATATGATATGTCCTTTCTAAATTCATAACTCCAAGTGTGTCCCACTCATGCTTTGCTGAGGAGGTGTAATAGCCTTGTTATACTCTGTGAAAGGCAGCCTGGAGAAGGAAGCAGAAAATAGTTTCATTTGTACCATAAGCATGTCTCTGAGATTCTCACATAATTTTGTATACCAAGTAATATTTTAAATGCACAGTGGGAATGTGTTATTCAAATCAATAAAATAAAATTTGATTCAAATTTCCATTCGAATAAATCTCATAGGAATCTTTTCTTTAAAAATGGAAGAATTATATTCATGAAGTAAATAATTACTTGGTAATATATCTTCTGTGGAAATCTATTTTTACATACTAGGGTTGCTTCAGCAAGGTCTCCATACACTGTAAAAGATGACTTGGGAAGGCCAATGCAGTGCTACAAATTTATTTACACTCAGGGTCTAATTACGGGCAGGAACAGATACATCTACTATAAATCTCCGCAAAATGACAATATAATAGTCCAAAGTAGGAGGGACAATAAAGGATTCAGCAAGTATAACGGAAGCAACAACCGCTCCCGTAATCAAAGCTATGCTTCCACACCTTACACGTGAAAACCATCCAGTCCTCAAAATACCTCCCTAATACAGATGGCCCTGTTACCCTCATTTCACAGATGACAAATCTGGAGACACAGAAGTCCAAGACTAGGGGCTGGAGAGATGATCAGTGGTTAAGGCGCTTGCCTGCAAAGCCTAATGACCTGGGTTCCATTCCCCAGGACCCACGTAAAGGTGGATGCACAGTGGCACATGTATCTGGAGTTGCAGTGGCCAGAGTTCCTGGCATGCCCATTTTCTCTGCCTGTCTCTCTGCTTGCAAATAAATAGAGAAATAAATCATTTTTTAAAAAAAGCTAAAAACTAGGTGTTACTTCAGATGGGTTGCTCTGACTTCTGTCCTCTGAGTGGGACAAGTGTGCTGTCTGGAGCACCCCCAGAAAGGACTCCAGCAATGTGGTGGACCTCCACCCCATCCCCCCGGGAAGTCACTGTCACCGTGACTCGCCACCACCCCCGACCAGTGAAGACAGCAGTGTGATGACAGGTCAGTCCCCTGGCTTCTCCCATTCCTTGAGCCAGGCCAGTGGTTCCTACACTCCTGTGCATCCAAATCACAGGAGGTGCTTGTTGAAAATGTGGGCGTCTGGGCCCCATCTCTAGAATTTTGGTTATTATGGTTCAGGTGCGTGAGAACAGTGTGTGGCGGATCTGTGGGAGGGACGACCCCGGCTCATTCTCAGGCCTCCCTTGCCCACTGTGACAGTTAGTGATGTTGCCGAGTGGTCTCTTCTCAGCTGGGCCCATTCACTTGAACAAATTTCCCCCAGGTTATTCTGATGCGGATATTCTTTGGGCCTCACTTAGAGACACCCAAAATCTGATGATGTCTCTGTCTCCTTCCAGCTTGTGTTCTCTGAATTTATCCTGGCATAGAATGTCTTAACCTCATCTGCTCTGTAATTATCATAATAATAGGGTTTGACTTTGACTATACCCTATAAATATAGTGTGTCTGTATTACTCAAGAGGACTAGGGGCATTTAAAGTTGTCTTCTCTACCTCTCATTCATTCATTCATTCATTCACTTGTTCCTCATCCACTAGCGAGGGAGCTAAGTGCTGAGGATTCAGCAGTGAGCAGGTAACAGATATCATTTTGACCCACATAGAAGCTGAATGTCTAAAGAGTTTGATGTCTACATTTAAGAGCTGTGAGATAAGGCCAGAGAGACGGCTCAGCAGTTAAAAGCACTTACTTGCAAAGCCTGCTGGCTCAGGTTCGATTCTCCAGTACTCATGCAAAGTCAGACACACAAAGTGGAGTTGGCACGCAGCACGAAGAGGCTCTACTGTGCCCACTCTCCCCACCTCCTCCTGAATAAATCAATAAAAATCAAATCTGAAAAAAAACAGGGCTGGAGAGATGGCTTAGAGGTTAAGACACCTGCCTGCAAATCCTAATGATCCCAGTTCAATTCCACAGTGCTCATATAAATCCAGATGCACAAAGTGGCTCATACATCTCGAAGTTGGTTGCCATGGCTAGAGGCCCTGGCATGCCCATTCTCTGTCTCTCTTTCTCTGACTCTCCCTGCTTGCAAATAAATATATAAACAAATAAATATTTTTTAATAGAGTTGTGGGTTGGAGAGATGGCTTAGTGGTTAAGATGCTTGCCTGCAAAGCCAAAGGACCCAATTTCGGTTCCTCAGGACCCAAATAAGCCAGATGCACAAGGTGGCACATCACATATGTCTGGAGTTCATTTGCAGTGGCTGAAGGCCCTGGTGTGCCCATTCTTCCTCTTTCTCTCTCTCTTTTCCTTTCTTCCTCTCTCTCTCTCTCACTCAAATAAATAAATTAATAAAATATAAAAAGAGTTGGAAGGCATCTAGTAAAGATTAAAAGTAGAAATGCAGGTTGCAATATGAGCATGTAAGAGGGGGCCATATCTGCATTAGTCAGGTATGCTACAATAACAAAGCAACCAACAAAAGTCAATATAAAGAGATTCCTTTCTCGCCTGAGCTGCAGATGTAACAGTGGCCTCTGTACTCTACCTGGCCAGGCAGTGGCTAATACTGAAGGGAACTATCCCATCTGTAATGCCATTGGCCACTTTAAAGGGGAAAGGACATGGCAATATCAGCCATGATCTTTCCCTATTCGTGGGGTCATCTTGTGTCATGTCCACTCTCCACCAGTGGACATTTTAGTTGGTGACGCTGCTTAACTACAAGAGGGCTAGGAAGTTGGGGGAGGGGACAACTCCGGGAGCGGTGGGCAAGCATTATTGTGACTCTGCCACAGGGCTCTGGTCTGAGTCAGAAAAGTCTCCCCTGGGGCTGGAGAGATGGCTCAGTGGTTAAGGCGCTTGCCTATGAAGCCTAAGAACCCATGTTAGACTCTCCAGATCCCAGGTAAGCCAGATGCACAAAAGGCAATGCAAGCACAAGGGCGTACATGCCCACTAAATGGCACAAGCATCTTGAGTGTGGCTGAGGCCCTAGCACACCAAAATTTGCCTGTCTCCCTCTCTGTTTCTCTCTCTGTCTCTCCCTCTCTCTAAAATAAAACTTTAAAAAAAAACTTTAAAAAAAGTCTTCCCTGAAGAAAGAAAGTTTAAGACCGTGGGGGGGGGGGGGTCAGTGGTCAAAGCACTTGCCTGCAAAGCTTAATGATATGAATTTGATTCCCCACACCCATGTAAAGCCAGATGCACAAAGTGGTGCGTGCGTCTGGCGGTTCCTTTGCCGTGACTAGAGACTCTGGTGCACACAAGTAAAGTCCCAGAAGCAAAAGACGGGGTGGCAAATGTAGGTAAATGGAAGCATGTTGTAGAGATTGGAGTGAAGATTAAAGGTGTCATTTGCCATTTTATCCTAAGGAAGACAAGATGTTATCAAAAGGGTTTTATATGGGCTGGAGAGATGGCTTAGCGGTTAAGCGCTTGCCTGTGAAGCCTAAGGACCCCGGTTTGAGGCTCGGTTCCCCAGGTCCCACGTTAGCCAGATGCACAAGGGGGCGCACGCGTCTGGAGTTCGTTTGCAGAGGCTGGAAGCCCTGGCGCGCCCATTCTCTCTCTTACCCTCTATCTGTCTTTCTCTCTGTGTCTGTCTCTCTCAAATAAATAAATAAATAAATAAATTTTTTTTTTTAAAAAAGGGTTTTATTTAAAATTTGCCCATCTTATTTTCTGGTGGCTCCTTAAAGTACCTAATATATATATATATATATATATATATATATATATATATATATATATAATATTATACATATATTATAGATATGCATATATATATGTAATTTTTAAGGTGAGAGAGAGAATATGGGCACACTAGGGCCTCTTGCCCCTGCAAACAAACTCCAGATGCATGTGCCACTTTGTGCATCTGGCTTTATGTGGGTACTGAGGAATTGAGTCCAGTTCCTTGGGCTTTGCTGGCAAGTGCCTTGACCACTGAACCATCTCTCCAGCCTTAATGGTGTGTATTTTTAAAATCAGGTTAGAGGGAAGCCACTATGAGATGTTCCTGGAAATAAACATGACTCCTGACATAATTCCTTAACCCATGAAAGGATGATCTGTTAATTACCAAGTAGTCCCTAAAACAGTGGTTTTTCCATCTGGACTACCCACCAGAATCCCCAGGGGGTCTTTGAAAGTCTCAGTGCACCATGAACACAGAACTTCTGGGGCTTCAACCTGGTTAATTATTGACATGTTTCTATTTATTTAGTTATTTAGTTAGAGGTAGGGTCTCACTGTAGCCCAGACTGACCTGGGATCCACTATGTAGTCTCAGGCTAGCCTTGAACTCATCACAATCCTCCTACCTCTGCCTCCAGAGTGCTGGGATTAAAGGTGTGCACCACCATGTCCTGCATTGTTGCATTGTTGACATATTTTAAGCCTCCCTCCTCCTCCTCCTCATGATCCCATGGGGCAGCCGAGGCTGAGAATCACAATGGCTAGGCTTTCTAGAACAGTGATTCTCTGGGAACACTAAAGTAGGGAACTTTCTGGAATGATTTCTTCTCACCTAGATTCATCAAGCCACTTGCCTTTGAGGAAGATAACGTTCTCTGTGGAAGAACGGCACAGGGCAGGCACTGTTTAATTCCATATATACCTCAGGTATGCTGGGAGTAAGGAGATATTGAAAACAACTGTCCTAAGGTTGTGCTGCTGGACAGAACTCTTTGACACGATAGGAATGATCCGTGCTGTCCACCACGGTCACTGTCCACCACATGAACCAGCTGAACACTTGAAATGACTATCGTTTGAGTAGCTTTTTTACTTTTTAAAAATTTTGTTTATTTTTATTATTTGAGAACGACAGACAGAGAGAGAAAGAGGCAGAAGAGAGAGAGAGGGAAAATGGGCACACCCGGGCCTTCAGCTACTACAAGCGAACTCCAGATGCATGTGCCACCTTGTGCATCTGGCTTACATGGATGCTGGGGAATCGAGCATTGAACAAGGGTCCTTAGGCTTCATAGGCAAGCACATATCTGCTAGGCCATCTCTCCAGCCTGTAGCTTTATTTATTTATTTATTTTTGAGAGAGAGAGAAAGAGGTAAAGGGAATGGGCATATATTGGGGTCTTGGCAAGGAACACCAAGTCTTCTGTTATATTCTTACTGGCTGCTATAGGCTGATTTTTTTTGTGGTTTTATTCATTTATTTATTTATTTTGGTTTTTCGAGGTAAGGTCTCACTCTAGCTCAGTCTGACCTGGAATTCACTATGTAGTCTCATCACAATCCTCCTATCTCTGTCTCCTGAGGGCTGGGATTAAAGGCGTGCATTGTACTATCATGCCCAGCTACAGGTTGATTTTTAATAATTTATTTATTTATTTGCAAGCATAGAGAGAGAGAATGGGTGTGCCAGGGCCTCCAGCTGGTGCAAACAAACTTCAGACACATGCGCCACTTTGTGAATGTGGCTTTATGTGAATACTAGGGAATCTAAGCTAAGCTAGCAAGTGCCTTTAACCACTGAGCAATCTCTCCAGCCCTAAGTAGCTGAGGTTTTGTTCATTTTTATTCATTTATTTGAGAGCAGACAGATGGAGAGAGAAAGAGGCAGATAGGTAGAAAGAGAATGGGCATGCCAGGGCCTCCAGCCACTGCAAACAAATTCCAGATGCATGCGCCCCCTTGTGCATCTGGCTTACATGGGTCCTGGGGAGTTGAGCCTCAAACTGAGGTCCTTAGACTCACAGGCAAGCGCTTAACCGTTAAGCCATCTCTCCAGCCCACAAGTAGCTGAGTTTTTGGATTCCATTGTATTTTAATTAATTTCAGCTGACATGGAAATAGGCAAGTCTAGCTGCCTGTGTGTTGGATGGCAAAGATCTAGAGCTCCAAGCTGCAATGACCAACTAGCGACACCTCAAAATCACTGCAAATGAACGTGACCCTGCTTAAAATTACTACGTGTGGGACCTATCATTTTCCTACAAAGCATTCCTTCTTTCAGTCAAAATGTGAGCATGTATTTGGCATGGTCTGTTTCTAATTAGCCATTAATTTCTGCCCATTGTTACATTATTGAGCCACCAGGAAGCTCCAGGATTTTGAAAGTAAATGCCTGACAGGGACCCGCAGGTACCACAAATGAGTGAAGTGATGTCATGTCAATATTAAGCCCATAGAAACAGTGTGGCCAGGGCTACAGAGATGGCTCGGCTGCTAAGGCGCGCGCTTGCAGAGCCAAACAACCTGAGTTTGATGCTGCAACACCCGCGGAAATCCAGATGCACCAGGTAGCGTGTGCATCTGGAGGTTGTTTGCAGCACCTAGATGCCCTGGGGCATCTTTCTGTCCCTCTGTGCCCCCCTCACCACTCTCTGCTTGCAGACAGATTTTTAAATTTTTTTTCATAAGTTTTTAAATTTACTAGAGAGAGAATGAGCATGCCAAGGCCTCCAGTGATTGCAATGAATTCCAGAAGCATGTGCCAACTTGTGCATCCAGCTTATGTGGGTTCTAGAGAATTGAACCTGGGTCCTTAGTTTTGGAGGCAAGTGCCTTAGCTACTAGGCCATCTCTCCAGCCCAGTAATATTGTTTTTAAAAAAAAGGGGGGCTCAAGAGATGGCTTAGTGGCTAAGGTGCTTGCCTGAGAAGCCTATGGACCCATGTTTGACTCCCAATCCTATCTAAGCCAGATACACAAGGTGACGCACATGTCTGGAGTTTGATTGTAGTGACTGAAGGCCCTGGTGAGACAATTCTCTCTCTCTTGCTCTCTCATAAAAAAAAAAAAAGGAAAGAAATAGTGTTCCTGAAAACTCCTTGATGGCTTTCTTAGAGGGCTCTCCAGCTTTCCTTTTCTTATTTCTTCCCCTAGAGTAATGTTTCCTCTTGTCTCTATATGACCTAATCTCTAGAATGCAGAAGGAAAGAAAGCTTCGATGGCAGTCTGGGAGCCTGAGAGGAGAGTGAGAGGTACATGGCCTAGGCCAGAAATACATAATCAAATAAAGGTTTACGACTGAAAAAGACTTTGGGGCTCAGAGAAATCAAGGCCACTTAGCCTCAGCATGTTCCAGTTTTCTATAAAATGGGAATGCTGGGCTGGAGAGATGGCTTAGTGGTTAAGGTGCTTGCCTGCAAAGCCTAATGATCGGAGTTTAGTTTCCCAGGGCCTACGTAAAGCCAGATGCACAAAGTGTTGCACGTATCTGGAGTTCATTAACAAGGGCTGGAGGCCCTGGTGTGGCCATTCTGTCTGTCTCTCTGTCTTCCTCTCTCTGCTTGCAAAATAAGTAAATAAATAAATATTTAAAAATAAATAAAATGGGGGCTGGAGAGATGGCTTAGCAGTTAAGCGCTTGCCTGTGAAGCCTAAGGACCCCGGTTCGAGGCTCGGTTCCCCAGGTCCCACGTTAGCCAGATGCACAAGGGGGCGCACACGTCTGGAGTTCGTTTGCAGAGGCGGGAAGCCCTGGTGCGCCCATTCTCTCTCTCTCCCTCTATCTGTCTTTCTCTCTGTGTCTGTCACTCTCAAATAAATAAATAAATAATTTTAAAAAATAAATAAATAAAACGGGGATGTTTGCCGCTTTCCTCACTTAGCTCAGGACGTGACAGTGCCAGTCTCAAAACTAGAACCTCGAGGACGAATGTGGGCTTCCTCTCTATTTAACCCCATCCCAGACTCATTGTAACCATGGAGCAAAATCAGATCCATGGACATGCACGGCAAACTATAAACCTCCACACTAATGTTGTTACTATTACTGCTAACCTAAGATACCTCTCTCTCTCTCTCTCTCTCTCTCTCTCTCTCTCTCTCTCTCACACACACACACACACACACACACACACACATGCTCCCTAATTTCAGAATATTTATAACTTAGATGTCCCAAACTCTGCCAGCTTGTAACTATCATATAAATATCCTGCATCCGTTAGGAATTATTTTTAACTGCTAATAACAGAAACTGGATATAACATGGCTTCAAGAAGAGAGATTATGTCTTTTGCTCATAAAAATGAAATCTAGAGGCACATAGTCCAAGATTGTTATTTAAGCCAGCAAAATGTTAATTCTCGCTCTTTCTCTCTCTGTCTTTTTCTCTCTCTCTCCCTATTTCACTCTCTCAAATAAGTAAATAAAATATTTTTTTAAACAAACTATTTGGGCTGGGGAGATGGCCTAGCAGTTAAGGCACTTGCCTACAAGGCCAAAAGACCCAGGTTCTAACCCCCAGTACCCACATAAAGCCAGATGCACAGGTGGTACATGCCTCTGGAGTTTGTTTGCAGTGGCTGGAAGCCCTGGCACACTCATTCTGTCTCTTTCTCTCTCTCTCATAAATAATTTTTTGAAATGTTGTTAATTTGGTTAACAACTAAGTAATCCCCCCAATGCAAATTTGAAGTTTCTATTTTAGAATACAAAAAGTGTTTGCAATTTTTAGAAACCGATTTTCCTAACTTCAGAAATGTCACAAGATCTTGTCTCTGCCTGGCAGGCTATCATAAAAAAGTCTACCTTCTGGACACAGTTCTGTATAACTAGCAAACAGAGGGCTATGTACCATTAATAGTATAATCAGTACAACTGCTTACATACAATTACAATCCAGCACCATTTCATGCAACTCACTTATAATAGTTCCAGTGATAGATTTCTAGAAGTGGAAATATAGGAACTTGATAGGTTTGGGTGAAATACACTTCGAAATGTTAGAACTCTGTTCATTCCCAACAGTAAGGAATGAGAACTCTTCCCAACAAAAAATTACCTGTTGATGGGCTGGAAAGATGGTTTAGTGGCTAAGGTGCTTGCCTGCAAAGCCTAAGGACACAGGTTCGATTCCTCCGTACTCATATAAAGCAAGATGTACAAACTGGTGCATGCATCTGGGGTTTGTTTGCAGCGGCTAGAGGCCCTGGTGTGCCCATTCTTCCTGCCCTTCTCTCTCTCCCACCCTCTCTCTTGCAAAAACATTTTAAAAATTTAAAAATTACCAGTTGAAAGTACTCTGCAAAGGTAGGGAGTAAAGACAGAATTACACAAATGACATTGAAGGTTATTTTATTGTGTGTCCTCTGACTCATGGCTGGCCAGCCACGAGAGGCAGTTCAGTGTGATCGCATCACACAGGAAGTCACTGTAGGAACAGCTCCATCTGGGGACCATAAATGCAATCCCATAAAATAGTCACTGCCAATAACACAAGAAAATCATTGAATTTAAAATGGTCTATCAAAGGACAACCCAAAAGGTAAAGAGGGAACTCAAATATCCATATTCTTAAAAATGTTACCTAGCTCATTTTACATTTATATCCATCCCTACTCTAGAACACACACACACACACACACACACACACACACACACACACACCATACACATTCAAGCACGTGTGCTTGGAGTTATTGGATCAAACATCAAGTTGTTTCTATCCAGCTATTTTTACTAGCCTTAGATTTGCTACAAAAAGCAACAGTTTATAGCCAGGTGTGGTGGCTCACACCTTTAATCCCAGCACTGGGGAGGCAGAGGTAGGAGGATCGCCGTGAGTTTGAGGCCACCCTGAGATTGCACAGTTAACTCCAGGTCAGCCTGAGCCAGAGTGAAAGACCCTACCTTCAAAAAACAAAGCAAAACAAAACAAAAAATCAAACAAATAAAAAAAAAAAAAAACAGTTTACTAACCAAATCATTTACTAACAGGTCATTTGAGTTTCTCTGTTTTTGTTTGTTTGTTTCAAACCAATTGATAAATGTGCTAACTGCAGTTGATGGCATTGCTTCCCATTTCCCATCACCATGGTACTTCTGGAATTAGTATGCATACCTAAAATGAGTATAAATATTTCCAATGTGGAAATGGGGATTTGAACCAATGCTTAAAATCTAACATCACTCACAAATTGAGAGATGCCTAGGATGGACACAATTGCTTGTAAATAAGGCACTTACACAATCTCTAGAAGTTGAATATTAGAAATTTAAAGAAATTAAGAAATGAGATTTTTTAAATGTTGGGAAACCTACAGTAAGCTATTGTTCAGGGAGACCCATGAGGTCCCCAAAACAATGCAAGCCATTGCCAAGGCACTTGGTTGCCCACAAAGCTAAAAGGTAAGACCTTACTGCTGAAGACACCATAAGCTGTAGTCACAGGACATTGAGAAACCACCCTGGAAACAAGAGGGATGCCAGTTTCCTCCTGGCTAGACTTCTTAGTGCTGGAAAATCTATAGGAACTGCTAGAGGATCACCAAGGATCTTGCAAACTATGAAATCAACCAGCCAGGCAAGAAGTACATACCTGGGCAAGAGTGGCACACAGACTATATGGGTAACCAGCTGTTCTGAGATTAGACATAAGGCATGCTCAGAGGGAGAGAACTCATATCTGGTACTGGGAACCAAGTTAGAACCACATAGATAGGAAGCAGCGATTCTAGAGAGAATCCTCATTGCTCTTTGGCTAAGAAGAGTAAGCATACACATCAAAAAGTCTTTCAAATAACTATGTTTGTCTCCTTTAATCCAAGCTGGTCTCACTTGTGGTTGGAGAGTCTGTTTTATTTTACAGGTTGCAGAGAATACCAGGGAGATCCAAGATCCATCAATATGACAAGAAAGGATAGCTGACAGCTTACCACCAGACCCGTCTTCTCAATCACATCTGCTGGGGCCCAGGAGACATTGCAGAGGAAGTGACAACATGAATCCTGCGGACACTGCTCCCCTGACAACCAGCTCCAGAGAGATAATGACAGACATAGAGGTTACTCAAACTCATCAAAGCAGGAATCTAGAGGCAGCAGAGAGCTCAACACTAAATCAGACTGCTCACAAGCCTGCCAACGTTCAGGGGACATTGCAGAAGAGGGGGCAGAAAGATTTTAAAGAGCCACAGAGTGGGGAGAAGTATCAAAGGCCTGATCCCTCCCTCTACAGAGACTGACTGAGGCCTTTGTGACCCTACAGTGGTGAATACCAATAACCCCACTGAGGAGGGCCCTTGGTGGAATGGGGGTGGAGTAGAGGCGATATAAGAGTATAACCTTTTTAAAGAATATATTAGGGGCTGGAGAGATGGCTCAGTTGTTAATGCACTTGCCTGCAAAGCCTAATTAACAGAGTTTGATTCCCTAGCACCCAGGTAAAGCCAGATGCACAAAGTAGCACATGCATCTGGAGTTTGTTTGCAGTGGCTGGAGGTCCTGGTGCACCCATTCTCTCTGTCTCTCTCTACTTGCAAATAAATAGTTAAAAAATATTAAAAATATATTCTAAGAAAAGTATAGGTATTTGAGTGAGAGAATGAGCAGTTTGAATAAAGGTCAGGAACTTAAGTAGATACATGATGTTGGGCAGGGTGTTTGAGTTCTGTACTGCACATGGTTAGCACTCTGTAGATACAAGGCATTACTTTTGTGCCCATGGTTAGCAAAGAGTGACATTATAAGGCAAGAAAGTTGTTCATTACTGGATAGGAAGTAACAAGGTCTTGGGTGGGTATGCATTGCATTTACATAGGATATATAGATAAATAATACAGAAAAATAGCTTTTATAAAGGTGTATATTTTAAGTAATTAGCAATTAAAACAATGAACACAACCAGAATTTTCATTTAATTTTAATATGTATGGTGAGTAAATTATTGTAATTGCTTTCAAGCTTCAGAAAATTAGATTCCTTTAGGCACAGTCATTGACAAAGAATGTTTGGTCAGTAGTAATATGCTAACATCTATTTGCTATTCCAAAGAATATTTGTCGAGTCTTGAAATGATATGAAACTGGGTGAAAGCTGTGGTCTTGATAAACTTTTTTTAAAAATTTATTTATTTGAGAATGAGCAAGACAGAAAGAGGCAGATAAAAAGATAGAGAGAAAAAATGGGTATTCCAGGGCCTCTAGCTGCTGCAAATGAACTCAAAACACATGTGCCACTATGCATTTGGCTTGTGTGGGTACTGGGGAATTAAACCTAGTTCCTTAGGCTTCGCAGGCAAGCACCTTAACTGCTAAGCCATCTCTCCAGCCCTTCTCCAGCCTTCAAGTCTTTTAATGATATAAAAATGCTCACCAAGGGCTGGAGATGGCTTAGCAGTTAAAGCACTTGCCTGGGAAACCTAAGGACCCATATTTGACTTTGCAGATCCCAGGTAAGCCAGACGCTCAAAAGGTGATGCAAGAGCAAGACCAAACATGCCCACTAGGTGGCGCAAGCATCTGGAGTTTGACTTCGGTGGCTGAGGTCCTACTTTGCCAATTCTCTCTCTGTCTCTCTCTCAAATACAAAAATAAATAAAATAATAAAAGACTTACATGGTAGCTATATGTAATATATACCAGGTTGTGCATATTTGAACTGTACATATTAATTATATTGTTACAGTCATGTGATAGAAAGTTGCTCCTTCAATATTGTAGAAATGGTATACCACAACATCAAGTAAATGCTTGAGAACTGTGCAATCAAGTTACAATAAATGTTGCAAAAAACTTTTAAAAAATTAAAAATGTTTAAATATGGTTTTAAAATATTTTGTTTTTGTTTACTTATTTGCATGGAGGGAGAGAGAGTGAGGGAATGGGTGTGCTAGGTCCTCTAGCAGCTGCAAACGAACTGCATTTGCAGGTGTCTCTTTGTGCATCTGGCTTTACATGAGCACTAGGGAATCACACCGAGGTCGTTAGGCTTTGCAGGCAAGCTCCTTCGTTGCTGAGCAATCTTCCCCGTCCCTGGGAAAGAGTTTTTAAAAATGCATTTGAGCCCGTTGCGTTGGCACACGCAGGTAGGATATTGCTGAAGAGGCAGAGGCAGGAGGATGAGGAGTTAGAGGATGCCTGGGCCACACTTATTTTTTTTTTAAATTCATTTGAAATTACTTAAGAAATAGGTAAATTTGTAAAAGAAGTTCAAATCTAGAAAAGGAAAAGCAGTCACAAGAAGGCAAAGAAAGGAGCCAAGGTCACTTCAAATAGGAACCCAGTTCAAGAAAGCTTAGCTCCGAGCCACGAGGAATCCCTGGAGTTAAGTTTAAGCCCCTGATGTCACAATCTATTGCATGAGAGATTCCTCTGGCAGCCACGTGCCTGGTAATTGAGAGTGGGCAGAGGAACTGTGGTGAAAGCGGGGGCGGGCACCTTCTGGTAACAGAAGCCAGGGACAACAGAGAGGCGGGAAGAAGGCGAGACTCTAGAAGGCTTAGAACAGGGCACCGGAGGTGGCGGTACAGCTCACAGGAAGCAGCGCGGGAAGTGGCCCAGCCCCTCACGGGAGGGGGCACAGGAAATGGTGCTGCTGATGGACCGGGCACAGGACGTGGTTCCAGCCGTCGTGGGAGGGGGCCCAGGAAGGGGCCCAGCGGCTCGCAGGACACGCTCATGGGGAGCAGTGCTTATTTCTGGCCATGGCAACAACATGGTGGTGGCCCTCTTTTTGAACATGACCACTCTTTCATGAATGTCTAGAAATACTTCTTGGGCCTTTTTATATCTTCAACTGGCAATATTTCTCAATGTAAACACAATTTGGAAGTGTGACCAAAGATTGATAGGAAAGAACTGCAGCCAGCCCTCGAGTTTGGTGACTAAGGGATCACTGGATAATAAAGAAGGTGGGCCTAGAGATACAGCTAAGCAACTAAGGCAATTACCTACAAAGCCTAAGCACCTAGGATCGATTCCCCAGGACCCACATAAAGCCAGATGTACAAGGTGGCCCATGCACCTGGAGTTCATTTGCAGTGGCTGGAGGCCCTGGTGCGTCCATTCTCTCTCTTTCTAGCTGCCTCTTTATCTCTCTCTCTTCCTCAAATAAATAATAAATAAATATTTAAAAGATAATAATAAAGAAGGTATCAGAATGAAAAGCACTAGGGGAAATTCTAGTGCTGCAGAACAGGAAACGGAATTAGGGACGACAGCCCAGGGATGCAGGTTAAGAACAATTACTGCATTCTGACAGAGAGAGCTGGAGGAGAGGCTCCATCTGGAAGGCAGCGAGGGCAGTCTTACAAGACGGATCGCATTAATATGGAAGGAATATTATTGAAATCAAGGAGGTATAGCAGAGGGCAACCAGAAAGATGCAAGGAGCCGAGAACCTTAATTATTTACAAAGGTTGGAATCACAGCTGCTCTGCTTTCTGCCTTTAAAAAGAAAACGTAAAAGGAATTCACTAGGAATGTCCTCTGTTCCAAGTTCACAGAACAGAGGGAAGAATTGCAAGGGCCAAAATGTCAACAAAAGCAACAAAATGGGCTGGAGGGATGGTTTAGAGGTTAAGCGCTTGCCTGTGAAGCCTAAGGACGCTGGTTCGAGGCTCGATTCCTCAGGACCCACAGTAGCCAGATACACAAGGGGGTGCACATGTCTGGAGTTCGTTTGTAGTGACTGGAAGCCCTGGTGCGCCCATTCTCTCTCTATCTGCCTATTTCTCTCTCTCTCCGTCGCTCTCAAGTAAATAAATAAATAACAAAAAAGAAGGGGCATGTTTCTATGACCATAGAGAACCCAAAATTCACTAAGTTTTAGGGAGATTTCTTTACAAAGGTAGGCGTCAATTTCCAGTGAAACCTACCATGCAGGTTCGAGATGGCTAACCTAGGAGTCGAATATATGGATATAACTCTTTATACAAATACTATGGATTTGACGGAGATAAGCATTGCAAAGGAAAATAATTACTGGATGACACAATGGCAGGTTCGGCTAGACTTACAAGAGATTTCCTGTTCTCTGCAGCCCTTCCGTGTAATGTTCCGTGTGTTGGACACCCATTGGCAATTTAGCCTCACCATAAAAACCACCTAGAATAAGATGTAAGTGAAGTTTACAGGAAAGTAAATTTTACCTCAAGTCGTCAAAACATCACTTAAAAGCCATTTGTATTTGTAATACTGGCCACCAGCTATCCAATTCATAATGGGCTTGGGGGTTTTTCAGTCTTAAACTTGACCATTTCATTATACAAAGAACAAATATTTGTTAAATGTTTATCACAAACTTTACAATCTATTTTGCAATATGAGTTAAAACCAATGTATTTTACACCAGCCTGGGTTACGTAGCAAGACCCTGTCTCAAAACAAAACAATATTTGGACATATGCTGCCTGGTGCTGGTTCCCAGTAAGTAAATTTCCAAGCTTTTCTTATTCAAAGCTGTAATTAGTACTGGGTGCTGCCCCAGGCATTGACTAGGTGGGACAGTATTCCCTGTTATGTCCAGAGGATCTAGAAAGGACTAGGCTTTAGTATACATTTTTTTCTCATTTAATCTTCATGAAGTTTTGTGAAGTAGGATGTGCGAACACTATCTTACCATGCACAGGGAAGCTAAGTACATCATGGACAGACCCATTCTACACATAGCAGAGGTAGCGCACGTGCTCAGGCACATGCATGTCCCTCTAAGGCACAGTGTGTCATATAATCTAGTGAAAGAAATTATAGAATCACATAGCGAAGGAGCCAAAATATTCCAGCTAAGAAAGAAGCCCACAGTTCACCTTAGAGAGTTCAGATAAATGAAGACTGGCATGGGCAGAGTCTGCTAAGAATGAACGCATCCATGATGGGCCTTGACTGATGAGAAAAGCAGCGTCAGGCTGTGTTTACTGGGGAAAGGGCAGAGCTAGCTGGAGTTGAAGACGGCTTTTGTGTAGGACATGAGCGTGTACATGTCTCTATGATAATCCCTGTGTGACAGATGGGAAGATCCCTTTTGGTTTTTTTTTTTTAATTTTTATTTATTTATTTATTTATTTGAGAGCGACAGACACAGAGAGAAAGACAGATAGAGGGAGAGAGAGAATGGGTGCGCCAGGGCTTCCAGCCTCTGCAAACGAACTCCAGACGCGTGCGTCCCCTTGTGCATCTGGCCAACGTGGGACCTGGGGAACCGAGCCTCGAACCGGGGTTCTGAGGCTTCACAGGCAAGCGCTTAACTGCTAAGCCATCTCTCCAGCCCCCTTTCGGGTTTTTGAGGGAAAATTGGTTTAACTCACAATTAGCAGAGGACAGGGTTCTCCTACTCCTTCTACCTAAGACTTCAAGGTGCCTCCCAGGGTTTTATGATGCTAAAGCTGTTGGTCACTGGTTTCATATGGCTAGGGTGCCCTGGAAGTGTGGCTGACATCATCATCAAGGTGTGCTATAAATAGAAGGTACACTCCCAAAAGGTTTTCAGACTTAGTATGAAAAATATCTCAACATTTTATATATAATTTGTATACAGTGGCTTAAATAACTGCGTTTATTTTCTTACAAATTTCTTACAAATATGGGAGTCTGAAGTCCAAGGTCAAGGTGTCAGGAGAGGTGGTTTCTTCTTTTTTTAATATTTTATTTATTTATTTAATTGACAGAGAAAGATGGGGGCGGGAGAGAGGGAGGGAGAGAGGAAGAGAAAGAGAGAGAATGGGCACACCAGTGGCTCCAGCCACTGCAAATGAATTCTAGATTCATGTGCCCCCTTGTGCATCTGGTTAATGTGGGTCCTGGGGAATCGAACCTGAGTCCTTTGGCTTTGCAGACAAACACCTTAACGCCTAAGCCATCTCTCCAGCCCCAAGAGGTACTTTCTTCTGAAGCCTATCTTCTTGGCTAATAGATGGCTACCTTCATTGCCTGTGTGTATGAGAGAGGAGAGAGAGAGGAAGAGAAGAGAGAAAGGAGGGGAAGGGAAGGGAGGAAAGGAGAGAGGGGGGAGAGGAGATAAGAAGAGGGGGAAGGGAGTGGAGAGGAGAGGAGGGGGGAGGGGAGAGGAAAAGAGAGAGAGGAGAGGAAAGAGAAGGGAGGGGAGAGGAAAGAGAAGGGAGGGGAGAGGAAAGAGAGGAGGGGAGAATAGAGAAAGAAGGGGAGAGGGGAGAGGAGAGAGGAGAGAGAAGAGGGAAGAGGGGAGAGGGGAGGGGAAGGAGGAGGAGGAGAAGGGGAGAGGAAGAGAAGAGAGAAGGGAAGGAGAGGAGAAAGGAGAGGAAAGTGGAGGGGAGAAGCATTACTCCTATTGTATTAGGGCTAAAAGACCGTCTTGTACCCCTTGAACCCTATATTCAATACTGTCACATTCTGAGCTTCTGGGGTTGGGACTTCAATATATTAATCCGAGTGAAAGGGCACAATTTACCCACGGCAGGTCAGCAGCGCGCTGGAAGGAAGGCCGGAGGTGGAGGCGGTAGTCAATTTCCCATGAATCTCCCGAGCATGTTAATGTGTTTTTCACCGGAGTTTCTCACTAGCATTCACAAAATGAAGAGCAGGAGATGAAGAGAGGAAGAAAGAGAAGAATAAGGGCAGAAGGAGGAGAAAGAGAAGGAGGAGGAAAAGAAGAAGCTGGAAACACGATTAGAAAGCAGAATAAGGGAGACGGAAGGAGTAGGGGAGATTCCAGGGATTCGTCCTGCGTGGCTGGACGTCCAGGGGAAAGGCAAGGACCAGAAGTCCTCGGCGTCTGCCTTCCAGGAGCTGTGCTCACGCCCTGTCCTCACCAGTGAAGCGGTGGGAGGTGCAGGCCACTCGGTGTGGAACGTTGCCTTTGAAACCCCAACCAAGGGGAGCCATGTGGGGCAGAGCTAAAAGACACTCCCAGAAGGCCAGGTGGAAAGGCAGACAGGAGCCGGCAGGTGAAGGCAAGTGGAGAAGGCCACCTGAAGAGATGGAAATCCTCAGGACTTCATGGCTCTTAGCCTGAGCTTGTGAGACAAGTGAGAAAACGAATATGCATTCCAGGTCCTCTTGCCACTGCAAATGAACTCAGATGTACATGCCACTTTGTATGTCTGACTTTACATGGGTACTAGGGAATTAAACTCAGGCTATCAGGCTTTGCAAGCAAGTACTTTTTTGTTTATTTTTATTTATTTGAGAGCCACAGACAGAGTGAGAAAGAGGAAGAGAGATTGAGAGAGAGAGAGAGAGAATGGGCACGCCAGGGCCTCCAGCCACTGCACACGAACTCCAGGTGCATGCGCCCCCTTGTGCATCTGGCTAACGTGCATCCTGGGGAATCGAGCCTCGAACCGGAGTCCTTAGGACTCACAGGCAAGCACTTAACCGCTAAGCCATCTCTCCAGCCCAGCAAGCAAGCAAGCATTTTTAACCACTGAGCTATCTCTTCAGCCCATAGATGGTCCTTTACATCATTTTATGTCTATATGTTAACCCTATATGATTTAAAAAATAACCTTCAACTTATTTGATTTTCTAAAGGAAAGAAAGAGAAGAAATGAAAACTTTGAAGTAGAAATTCACACTGTTCCAATTATCACACCTATCTCATGGGTAAGAAAGCTGAGGTTCAGCAGGCTTACATGACTTGGGAATTAAAACATCGTAGATATTCCGTCCTTCCACTAGCCTCACCCCCAGTTACAACAATGGACACCTTACATGCGAGGACTGGATAAAATCCCTCAGTGGCATGTTTCCTCTTCTCGACTGCTGTTCCGTGCAATTCTGCTGATGGGGCTGGAGAGATAGCTTAGTGGTTAAAGCCCTTGCCTGCAAAGCCTAATGACCCAGGTTTGATTCCCCAGTACCCATGTAAAGCCATACGCATAAAGTGGGGCATGTATGTGGAGTTCATTTGCAGTGGCCAGAGGCCCTGGCATGCCTATTCTTTCTCTCTCTTTCCCTCACTATTTGCAAATAAAAAAATAAAACCTAAAGATGGCTGATGGAGTAAGAAGGTTAACATGACAGTAAACTGAGGGACACACGTCAAGTGGAAAAATATTTTGATAAGATACCAGCTATTTGTGTTTTGATAGGACTTGCCAGTGGGGACTAAGATGGAAGATTAGTGTGAAGTGTGTGTCAAGGAGAGAAGACATCTAGAACTCTTCCTTCCTCTATCAGTGTGGAAATAAAAACATATGAAAGAGGTAGAAAGAAACTTTCATTCAGAGACCAAGAAGATGTTTTAGTAAATACAACTTTCAGATTTAATTTCCCATGCACCATTTTTCCTCTAGGTTTGAATCATTCATAAATCCCCTCCTGGGTCTAAGGGAGGAGGCTAAAAATTGTGTGGAAACAACATAGAACACTAACTTACTTTTATACATCTTCTCTGTTTTATTTGATTGTGTTCTGTAAATTTCTAATTTATATATGGACACAGGGTGGTATGCTAACACTACTTTCAGAGCAATCATAATTATGAAAATATATAAGGTATCTGCACATATTTTTTTTCCATTGGGCAGTTAAATGACTGTTTAATGATTTGTTCTGAAGACATGAGTTTTAGAATCTTCTCAGGGAAAAAAAATTACATGATTCATTATTGTTATGGTTTGAATGTAAAACTCAGGCTGGAATTCAGATCTGCCACCAAACACACCGTAGGGCTGGATCCTAGGATCCATCCACAGTGACTCTGCCTCCAGCCAGGCAGCTGGAAATCTAATAAATCACAAGCTTTAATGAACTCCTGAGTCTACTGGGGGGCATCCGTTCAAACTACCACAGAGGGCGGCTTCCTTCTGCTGCCACAACGTGACCAGGCACAAGCTCCCACGGCCACCAACAGCACTGCCCTAGCCACTGTCTTCTCAAAAATGACGGACTCTCGGGCTGGAGAGGTGGCTTAGTGGTTAAGCACTTGCCTGTGAAGCCTAAGGATCCCGGTTCGAGGCTCGACTCCCCAGGACCCACGTTAGCCAGATGCACAAGGGAGCGCATGCATCTGGAGTTCGTTTGCAGAGGCTGGAAGCCCTGGCATGCCCATTCTCTCTCTCTCCCTTTCTCTCTCTCTCCCTCTCTTTTTCTGTCTGTCGCTCTCAAATAAATAAAAATGAACAAAAAAAATTTTTAAAAAATGACGGACTCTCACCCTTTAAACTGTGAGCCAATGGACTGGGGAGACAGCTTAGTGGTTAAGGCACTTACGTGCAAAGCCAAAGGACCCAGGTACAATTCCCCAGGACCCACATAAGCCAAATGCACATGGTGACACATGCATCTGGAGTTCATTTACAGCAACTGAAGGCCCTAGCATGCCCATTCTCTCTCTCTCTCTCTCCATTTATATATCTGCCTCTCTCTGTGTCTCTCATAACCTAAATAAATAAACTATGAGCCAAAATAAATCCTTCTTTAAAATTTCTCCTGTCAACTATTTTGCCAGTGTCCAGAAAAGTAATACCATTGTAGACAAATGGTCAACCTGTTCACAACTGCAGAAGAAAAATATGGGGCATTTCTGAAAATTCCCAGGTCACCTCACCCTAGCTCATTGTCTTTAAAGCTAGTCCACAGATGAGCAGCTATCTCACAGCAGGGGGAGCAGGCTAGAGGTGCAGGTTCTCATCCTGCTAACTGAGGCTTGGCACTTCAGAGACGCCATAGCTCATTCCCACATTCAGGGAGGCTTGAGAAACGCTGCTTTTGACAATGCCCAGGTACAGCCCCTCACACCTGCCAGAGTAAAATTTTAGACCCAGCTCAACAGAGACACAGGGTTAAAAGTCATAGACAGGGATGGAGAGATGGCTTTAGCAGTTAAGGCACTTGCTTGCAAAGTCAAAAGACCCAGGTTCGATTCCCCAGGATCCGTGTAAGCCAGATGCACAAGGTGGCACATGCATCTGGAGTTTGCAGCAGCTAGTGACCCTGGCACACCCATTCTCTCTCTCCCTATTTCTCTTGCTCAAATAAATAAATAATAAATAAAAGTCATAGACAGACTCCCTTGCATGAACCTAAGCACCCAGTCAGTCCATGCTATGATCCAGTACAGGGCTGAGAGATCCTGACCATCTGCAATACAGCATGGATTTCTATGTCATTGAAGGCTGGGACTCCACAACAGATGCTCAAAGTGTTCCTCAGAGACAGACCCTCTCCCCACATAACCAAAGAGATCACCTAGCATCACACCATGAAGCTTGTGGGGACAGGAATGAGAGGGGGGAAACCATAGCTATGAGAGAGGAAGTTCCTTAGGTGTCCGCCCTGTTAAAGACGACTCAGTCCCTTGGAAAGAGGAGCGGAACATATCAGGCAGTGTAAAGAAGCCATTCCAAGATCCTGCCTGTCTGATTACAGACACACTCTGAGGACAAATGGCTGTCCTGAAAGAGATGCCACAGCCCATCCATTGTGAGTCACCAGCCTACTCTGCAAAGCCCTGATAGATTCCAGGACCAGAGGACTTGTTCTGCGGTTGGGAGTGCCATCAGCTTGCTGTGCGGATCCCAGAGTGGCGACTGTGTGAGGAAAAGAGTCAACTGCCTGGTCTGCACTGAAAGAATACTCTAAAGATCTTTAACCTGTTAACGAAGCTCTGACAAATCCCACATTTGCCACTATTGGAAAAAATGATGCCAGGGCCAGACAGAACTGAAACGGCAGATTGATTGATTTTTTTAATTTCATATTTGTTCATGGGGAGGCTGGTTTCTTTATTGTGGTAGCACCTGCTAGTGTCATTTAGAGTTACAAGGCCTGTTGGAGAGGCTTTATGGTGAAAGCTTATTTCTATTATAAATACTGGTTAGGGTGGGTGGTTAATATCCCTACAGTTTCCTGTTGTACTGAGCCCAATCACTTCTGGCCCTCATTGTTAAATTGCAAACATCATCTTGGCACACACACACACACACACACACAAAATAAAAATATAAAAATTAAACATTATGCCAAAATCAACACCATTAATTAAGGTGTGGTAGAAATATTGTCCACGTCAATCCTGAAATTAATCCATCACTTCAAGAATGCAAACAAGTAACTTGCTTAAAATTTCGTATTTTGAACCCATCATAGTTATTAAAATTCAATGATAAATTATTCAACTGACCCTTAATAACTGAAAGTGGTAGGATATGAATATATACAATAAAACATATACATTGTCTGCTAGGAAATCACTTATGTCTGATAAGCATCAGAGCACACAGATGTTCATTCATTTAAAGTCAACATGAAATTATTACACAGCTCATTGTTCTCAGGAAAGATACAATCAAAATAAGTATACTTTTCATATTTACTGCTCTAAAGTGTTTCTATATATACCACTCGGCACTGGCGTGTGCTTTGTTTCCCCTCGTGACGACATCTCACCGTGAGCCTTGCCTTAGGACGGTGAGGTTCCACTCTGCTCACTGCATCAGGAATGTGGCCAGGCGAGGTACACTTGACTTCTGGTTCTGTTCCTGTTCTCAGCCCCCTTGCAAGCTGTGGGCTGCTTAATTAACCTGTGCATATTTCACATGGCCTCCTTAGCTAAACAGACATGTGATAGCATCTATAGCAGTGTGATGGCTAGAAGAGGCAATATATGACTAAGCCCCGGGCAGGGGTAGGGAGAGGGTGAAGCAAGACCTTTGAAATTTCAAAAGCACATATATAGCCCTAAAGGGTTTCTGAGGAGATAAACAGCATATGTTATTTAAAGATTGTAAAATATAACATCATTAATGGCTCCTCAACGGAATGACTGAGAGCCAGAGGACAGTCAAGGCAGGCTGCCATAGATCTCAGAGTGAGATGAGTTTTGTACTGGAATTCTGTACCCAGCCAAACTATCCACCGTGTGTGTGGGGGGGGGGCCTTAAATATGGGAGGTCTCAAAACTTTATTCTGCATGTTTTCTTTTTTTTCCTTGTCAGGAAGTTCATGAAGTTATCACCCAACAAAACAAAACAGCAACCACCAAATGAAGAAACCAAGGGGATCATTTAATAGATAATTCCAAAGATTGGGGTGAAGGGTCCCAAGTGACAAGTATGCTGTAGAGCTATCTGCCCATACATGAACAGGATATTGAAGGCTCAAGTCACCTCAAACACCAAAAAAATAAAAGTAACTGATTGAACACTTAAAATATTAGAACTGATGCCAGTGTGGCAATGCACACCTTTCATCCCATCCCAGCACTCAGCAGAGGTAGGAGGATCACTGTGAGTTTAAGGCCAGCCTGAGATTACAGAGTGAATTCCAAGTCAGCCTGGGCTACAGCAGGACCCTACCTCAAAAAAAAAAAATATTATTAGAACTGTGAGTGGTCTTCAAATTCACAAACCAGAGCCAGTGATTTTAGGGTTAAGCTTTCTCCACCGTCTACTGGGCATATCAGTCTGGTCCATCCACTTCCTTTAATTGGGAGTTAAATATTGTTTATTGCTATCTGGGAGGAAGGTTCCTAATGTACTAACTACTCTAGTCTTTAGTTTGTGTAGTTCCCCTTCCACCCTGTAAGAGTCATAAGGTGGGTAGAAATATACTGAGGCACAGTCCCCCCCCCCCCGACAAGAGAGACCTAATTACCCCTCAGTGAACATCAAGGGCCCTACGGAGGAGGGGTCTCAGGGAAATTATGTCCCTCCACAATGCATACCTCAGAACCTAATCACAGTGATGTCACTGTGGTAGAAGGGTGGGGATCTGGGAGGAGTGACTAGGTCAGGGAGACTCGGCCTTGTGAGTGGGATTCATACCTTCTTTAGAGACCCCAGCCCTTCTACAATGTGAGGCAAGAAAGTGCCAACTATGAGACAAGAAGCTGCCTGTACTGGACACCAAGTATCTGAGCCGTTGATCTTGAGCTTCTCATCAACCAAAAGTCCGAAGAGTTAATTCCTATTGTTTCTAAGCCAGCCAGTTTATAGTACTTTTGTCAGAGTCCAAATAGACTGATAAATTAGATTTAAAAGTTTAAAGTTTAAAGGTGTCAGAGGTCAGAGAATCACCATGAGTTCGAGGCCATCCTGAGACTACATAGCGAATTCCAGGTCAGCCTGGGCTAGAGTGAGACCCTACCTCAACCAAAAAAAAAAAAAAAATTTAAAGCTGGTTTCTATTATACTATGGCCAGAATGCATGATCTTATTTATCTCTTCATTTATTTATTCATTTCACACATACTGAGGACCTACTGCATGAGCCAGGCTCCATTCTAGGAAAGGATGAAAACAAAAAAAAAAGATAAGGTCTTTACCTTCGAAGAACTTACATTTTATTTAGAGAGATTTTGAAAGGTAAGACAGCAGGATTGTTGACAGGTTTGCTAAGAGATATGAAAACAAGAATTTGATATGACTTCTAAATCTGTTGGCCTAATCAGCTTCAAGTATAAGTAGTCACCAACTGATGCGGAGAAGCTGTGGAAGGAATAGACCAGTGTGAATATCAATGAAGTTTTAGATTTAAATTTAAACTCCTGTTGAAAATCCAAATTGAGTTTGGAAGTTGACAGCTGGATACAAGAGTTTGAAGTTCAAAGAAGAGGTCTGCTGTGGAGATAAATTTAATCATTGCATTTTGGTCAGGATTCAGTCCCAGATAGAGACACACTTCAGAGTGTTAGAAATAAATTGGAAGAAAAAAAATTCAGGGATGTCAGTAGACTTTGTATTCTGAAATCTCTCCGTGATAATTGTGATGCTGAAGTCAACCACAGCCGTCGCAGCTACCGGCATACACCATGTAACTGGCATAGACTGAAGCTGATCCTTTCTCCGTGCCCAAGACGGATAGAAAGTGGTACACTTGTCTGTGATTCCAATGTGCCTACTACCATGGGAAATAGAGCCAGGAGAATCCAGAAACTAACACTGGCAAAAACAACGACAGAAGCCCTGTCTCAAAAGAGAGTGGGCGAGGCTGGAGAGATGGCTTAGCGGTTAAAGTGCTTGCCTGCAAAGTCTAAGGACGCAGGTTAGATTACAGGTTAGATTCCTCAGTACCCATGCAAACCAGATGCACAAACAGGCACAGGCAACTGGAGCTTGTTTTCAGTGGCTAGAGGCCTTGCCATGCCCATTCTTTCTCTTTCTCTCTCTCTCTCTCTCTCTCTCTCTCTCACTCAAGTAAGTCTGGAGTTCATTTGCAGTGGCTAGAGACCAGGGCCCATTTTTTCTCTCTCTGTCTTATTCTCTTTCTCTGTCTCTCTCTCAAATTAATAAATAAAATATTTTTTTGAAAAGAGTGGAGACAGAGGAAAAAAACCTTGATATTGTCCTTTGACTTTCACCCTGACAAGCACACACCCATACACACACAGTCATGCACATGCACACACATACATACATACAACTATGTGCATGTACCACAAATTAATAACAGTAATAATAAACAGTGGAGTAAAGAGTCTTTAAGGGAAATGGTTGAAGAAAACAATAGAATATATGAGATATTATAGTGGAAGGGAGAATACTGGAGCCAAAAAGGTACAGTGAAGAAAAGGAAGCAGGAAGATGTGAGTGAGAATCACCCAAAATAAAGCATGTATGAAACTGTCATAAGGAAACCTGTTAAATTATAAGGTAACATAAAAAAAATTAAAAGAAATGGTCATGAAGCTGCAAAGACCAAGCAAAAAATAATAATTTTGAAAGGGCAAATGCTATTACAAAACCCAGGTCCTGGTCTTGGTATCTTGAAGTTTAAATAAATAAAATACTCTGGGGCTGGAGAGATGGCTTAGCAGTTAAGGCACTTGCCTGCAAAGCCTAAGGACCCAGGTTTGATTCCCCAGAACACACATAAGCCAGATGCACAACGTGGTGCACACAGCTAGAGTTTGTTTGCAGTGGCTAGAGGCCCTGGTTTGCCCATTCTCTCTATCTCTCTGTATCTGCTTCTTCTCTCTCTCTCTCATGAATAAATAAATAAAATATTTTAAAAATATTCTTACATAATTCCAATCAAGTAACTTGAGTCTAAATTTTGGAGAATATTCCAGCATAGATGCCCTTTTGAACTTATTATGTGATTATCAACCTACAGTACTATATTTTTAGAACACTTAGAAAATCATTTTCCCATAAGTTTTCTTAATGTTATAATTTAATGGTTTAATCAGTCATAGATGCTCAGTAGATCTAAAATTGAAAGTTTTAAGAGATTATAGCTGCTTGATTTTGAATGTCGACCACTTTTGGCTGAGTCTGACGGGAAGTGAGAGAATCATGAAGACTTCTACTGTGATTTAGCCATTTGGGCAAGCCTTTTAAGGATATTATGTGGCTGGAGAGATGGCTTAGCGGTTAAGGCACTTGCCTGCAAAGTCAAAGGACCCAGGTTCGATTCCCAGGATCCACATAAGCCAAATGCACAAAGTGGTGCTTGTGTCTGGAGTTCCTTTGCAGTGGCTGGAGACCCTGTCTTGGCGAGTCCATTCTTTCTCTCTCTCTTTCTCCCCGCCCCCCATCTCTTTCTATTGCAAATATATATATATATATATATATATATATATATATATATATATCTTTTTTTAATGTTATGCATGGTTTTCCAGCGTTTACCACCCTCCATCCAACTTCCTCAGTCAGAACTAATAGTCTTGGAATAAGGTGACCGAGAGCTCTCCCTCTCTGTGTATGCTAGCAAGTCTGCAATGATATCCGTGAGCGTGTGTGCCTGCCTGCGTAGAAATGTACCGTACGTACAAGTGTAAGGTGTTCCTGCAATGTAAATTAGAGCCTACAATTGTGAAGAGAACACCAGACATTGAATGGTAACCAAACAGAAACAAGTAAGTTTTAAATCACTCATTTTTGTTACCAGAATTTTTTTTTCACTCTTTAACTTTTTTTTTAATTTTTGTTTATTTATTTATTTGAGAGCGACAGACACAGAGAGAAAGACAGATAGAGGGAGAGAGAGAGAATGGGCGCACCAGGGCTTCCAGCCTCTGCAAACGAACTCCAGACGCGTGCGCCCCCTTGTGCATCTGGCTAACGTGGGACCTGGGGAACCGAGCCTCGAACAGGGGTCCTTAGGCTTCACAGGCAAGCACTTAACCGCTAAGCCATCTCGCCAGCCCCACTCTTTAACTTTTACATTCTTTACACCACCTCATCTTCAATGGTCCCCGAGCCTTGGAGGTGATAGAGATGTCTCACTCAGTGCTGCACACTGCACTGTCACTTCTCAGCACTTCTGTGAGGTTTGTGTCACCCCAGTGGCCCCCGCCATCTGAAAAGAGAAGCTTCTCTAACCAAAAGTGAGAGTAGCATTAATGTATGGGCATAAATATAAGTATTTAGAGGGAAGTTTGGTGAGCATAATATGTTCTAGGATTATTCAACCTAAGTCTTAAAACCCTCTTCCTTCCTTCCCCCTTTTTTGGGTTGTCCTTCCTTGTATATTTTTCTTTTTAAAATATTTCTTTTCTTACTTATTTGCATGCACACATGCATGCATGAGTGTGTGTGTGCGTGCACATATGCATGCATGTATGTTGGCATTACAGGGTCTCCTGCCACTGCAAATGAACTCCAGACACATGTGACTGGCTTTTTCTAAATGCTGGGGAATTGAACCTGGGCTAGCAAGTTTTGCAAGCAAGCACTTTTTACTGCTGAGCCATCTGCCCAGTCTCATTCATATATATATACATATATATATGTGTGTGTATGTATATGTATATGTATATGTATATGTATATGTATATGTATATGTATATGTATATGTATATGTATATCATCCTCTTCAAACATCCCACAGCCATAATAATCTCAGGGAAATATTGTACCACCTAACAGACCATTTTGAAGATGACCAGCTGGTTCTCTGCTTATTCCCTGATTCCTCTGCACCCTCTTTAGCTTCTAGAATCATCTCCTACTAAAGGTCCCACATCCGAGTCTTTATTTCCACATCTTGGAAGACATCCAGCATAAGGAGATATGTAGCTTTATCCTCTTCACCATTGATCAGCGCCATTATGATGAAGTCTCTAGAAATAGGCTATAAACATATCACTGCTGGGAAACATAATTTCCCCCCCCGCCCAAATACCAGAGAGTAATTGCTAGAAAGGGCTTTTTTTTTCTATCTGGTCCTTTATGCATAGAATAAGATGATGGGTGGATGGGTGGATGGGTAAATAAATATATGATAGATAGATAGATTAGATGATAGATAGATAGATAGATAGATAGATAGATAGATAGATAATAGATAGATAGATGATTGCTACAGTTACCTTTATGTTGTTACCAGAAAGCAGCTGACATAAGCAATGTGTGGGAGGAAAGGGTTTATTTTGGCTACAGACTTGATGACAGGGGCAAACTGTGGCATGAGCAGAGGGTGGACATCACATCCTGGCCAACATTGGGGGACAATAGCAGCAGGAAAATGGGCCGAACACTGGCAAGGGAAAGCTGGCTACAACACCCACAAGCCCACCCCCAACAATATACTGCCTCCAGGAGGCTCCAGTTCCCAAATGGTCATCATCTGGGGACCTAAGCATTCAGAATACATGAGCTTATGAGGGACACTGGAATCAAACCACCACAATGATAGACGCATGATAGATGATGGATACATAGACAGATGATAGATGATAGATAGATAATGTGTTCTGATGTTAGGTTATCATGACTATTCTTGTCCATGTAACAAGACCTGAACAATTTCTCTTCAGAGAAAACTTCTAGCCATATCCGGGTTTGGTTTTGGCTTCCTGCCATACCTCTACCCCTGCTTCACAGCGCGGCATCTGGGATTCCACGTGAGGAGGCTGCCCTGCCCACACGCAGCTCTTGCAGACTGCCCGGAGCTCCACTGATGAACCACAGCCGCAGTGTTCTTCCAGAAGCCCCTCGCCCACCCATGGCTTCTTGCTGCTCTCAAAACAACACACTTTTCTGACCCCAAGCAAGTTTTCCTGACCTAAAACCTACCAAGTGGTCTGGGCCCTACTTTCTTTCTTTTTTTTTTAATATATTTTTATTTATTTATTTGAGAGTGACAGAGAGAGAGAGAATGGGAGAGTCAGGGCCTCCAGCCACTGCAAATGAACTCCAGATGCGTGCGCCCCCTTGTGCATCTGGCTAACATGGGTCCTGAGGAATCGAGCCTTGAACCGGGGTCCTTAGGCTTCTCAGGCAAGCACTTAACCGCTAAGCCATCTCTCCAGCCCTGGGCCCTACTTTCTTTTCAGACCTGCCCCCACTCTTTTATAGCCCCCCACCCCACCCCAAGCTCTGTCTGCCTCTCTCTTCTCAGACTAGCAAGCCCACCCTTGCCTTAGGCCTTTGCAGTGATGTTTTTACCTAGAAAACTCCTCTCCCAAAGCGCTGTTTACCTCCTGGCTCTAATATTGTCATTCAGCATCTCAGACCAGATGCTACCTGCACTGAGAAGGCTCCCTACCACACCGCCCGGCCTGGTTCTGATCAGAGCCCATGACAGTCAGAAATTATCTTTCTGATGATTTCCTCATTTGCTATCTGGTGTCCTTGTGAAAACATTAGCTCCACAAGGCATCATGCCATTATTCCTATTGACTTTATTCTCCTCAGCACTTACATTAGCACCTAGGACATAGTGGGTCTTCATTAAGGTTATTTTACTTATTTAAGAGAAAGAGAGAGAGAGAGAAAATGGGCACACCAGGGTCTCTGTCACTGCAAACTCCAGATGCATGCACCAACTTGGACATCTGGCTTTGTGTGGGTACTGGAGAATTGAACCAAGGTCCTTTGGCTTTGCAGGTGGGTGTCTCAACTGCCTAAGGACCCATGTTCAATCTCTCGCCAGATCCCAAATAAGCTAGATGCACAAAGGTGATGCAAGCATGTGGTCACACATGCTCACTAGGTGGCACAAGCAGCTGGAGTTCAATTGCAGTGGCTGAGGTCCTGGTATACCAATTCTCTCTCTCTCTCTCTCTCTCTCTCTCTCTCTCTCTCTCACTCTCTCTCTTTCTTGCTCTCTCTCACTCTTGCTCTCTCTCACTCTTGCTCTCTCTAAAAGAAATTTATTACTATCTATTTTTTATAAGTAGAAAGATACAGACAGGAGAGAGAATGAGTGTGCCTGGATCTCCAGGAGCTGCAAATGAACTCCAGATGCATGCACCACTTTGTGCATCTGGCTTTACATGGATACTGGGTTATTAAGACTTGCAAATGATATTTTAAAGAATGAATGATTTGGGCTGGAGTGAGACACTTATTTGCCAAGTCTGCTGGCTTGAGTTCAATTCCCCAGCACCCATGAAAGCCAGACACATAAAGTGGTATGTGCATCTGGAGTTCATTCCTGACATGCTCTTCCTTCCCTTCCTTCCCTTCCTTCCTTCCTTCTTTCCTTCCTTCCTTCCTTTATTCTTTCCTTCCTTCCTTCTTTATCTTTCTCTCTCTTTCTACCCTCTCTCCCTCCTTCCCTTTCTCTCTCACTCTCTCTTCTTCCCCCTCCTTCCCTTTCTTGTTTTCTCCCTCCCTCCCTTTCTCTGCCCCCAAATAAATAAAAAATATTTTTAAAAGAATGAATGAATGAATGAATTAGATATGTTCTTACTTATATAGCAAAGTTTAAGCTTTCACAAAAAATATGAAGCCTCCAAAAATTATTGGCAGTTGTTTTAAAATACTCTAAAAGTCTTGAAATCTAAAGGCAAAGTATTAACTAAGTATGGAGTATAGCAATCATTCGGTGAGTCTAGGCTATCAGGTCTCAATTGTCAATCTAGATTGTCAAGGAATGTAAGATATAAGGGTCCTTCCAATTCCAAACTTCCTTAATACTGTGCATTTCATTATCCAGATGGAATTATTTGTGGTTTTACAGTGTGACAATAATAACAAGCTAGTTAATAAAATCATATAATAACAGTAGAGGCAAGAAACTGATGTGACTCATTTCTTTGATTTGCAGAGGTTGAAAGGCAGCTGATTTCTGCGTCAGGCAAAGAAGTCCATCATAGTTATATATACTTCGAGTCAAATGAGCAAAATGTGCCGTCCATGGTAACTAATGAGATATATGTTGCTAAAAGAGACTACCGGGCAGGGAGGAGGGAGAACCAGGTGTCTTGGTAAGGATATGTGACTGTGGCACTTCACCAGGACAAAAAAAAAGGAGCACAGGCTGAAAGATTTAGCTCTTCTGAACAGCGACTTCGAGAGCCTGTGTTGATTTATGTGACAAGGAAGAGGAGGGCCAGCTCCCCTCCTGCACAGAATCAACCTCTTGATTATAAACACTCCACAACTTCCCCGTTTGAAAATGTAGTTCCCTCTCCCCCCCCGACTTGCCTATATGCATGTTACTCCTGCTTTATTATTTCCTATTAGAAAATGCGATTTAATTCGGTCCACAGCTTGGCGACCTTTGTGTGGCTTCCCCATTTAGGAAATTTACAAGTAAATCACCAAGAAGTATACACTTATAAAATATACATGCACTTGTAAATGAAAATGCTCCAAATGGAGAGAAAAAAAAAAAGTACGACATGCATTGCAAAATCCGGGCATATGTGTGTAAGAGGTGGGAGGCAGGTGTTTGGGAAATCTTCACACCATCCCAATATTTTTTGTAATGGTTTCCATTTTCAATGCGAGGGAGAATTTAGAAAACATTAGCCACTATGGTGTGCTCTGAACAGTGACATGTAGCTGGCAATGTGGTGGATGGCATCCCCCCTCCCCCTTACTTTCCCCCCCTCTAACAAAGAAATAGGGTGAGTTTATTAAAGCATAAATGTTAACTGTGTGGCTGGGTTCCCTGAGGTACAGAGGCAGTCAAAGCAAACAGCTGTGCCACCTACTTGCAACAGTTGTACGCCCACCACAAGGCACCGAGGGGAGGAACAGGTCAAAGAGAGCCGTAAAGACGATGGGAAACCTGGCGGTGCCGCTCCCTGCTAGCCCGAGGGGAATCCAGCCCTTCGGAGGGTAGGTATTGTGTGTGCAGCGCAGAGCTCTGAGCATCCCCCTTGCAACTTGTCTCCTATAAACCACCTACTGCATTTTTACATTGTACAGTCACATGGACCAAAACAGTGTTTAGCAAATTAACAGAACGCTAAATAAAAGGCGTATCAACCAACGTAGCAGGAAGCTTGAAGATGGTCCTGAGTAGGGGGTGGCAGTAATTGCTATTCTGGTAGCAAATGCCTCACCACCCAAGTCTCTTTGTGGCCTTTGTGAAAGAAGGGGATCTCTGGCCAAGCTGTGATTAGGTTATCTTTGTGGAGCCTAAGGGGTGCCCCACGACTGCATGCATCAACAGAAGATGCAGTGGGAGCTTGCAGACATAAGGATAGTGAACCCAGCTTGCAAACAATCAAGGCCAGAGAGCTCGCCTGGCTTGTCACCCAGCTGCTCTGTTGACCTGGGAGCAGCTAACGGTGGAGAGAGTCCACCACCTCCCCACCCCTCTCAACTGCGATGTGTGGAACTCTGAGCTCTCTCCCTTCCACGACACGCTCTCCAGTCTTGGCCTCCTAGACTCCATTCTCTCCTCCTTTAATCACCTCTGCACGCAGCTCTCAGGGATTCTGGTGTTCTCACTGGACAGTGGGTGTTTTGAGAGGCACGGGTGTGTGTGGGGGGGTCAATTTCCCATGAATTCGAGACCTCGCAACCTTTCTGCTAATAATTCCAAGCTTTGATTTCCTTCCCAGCAGTGTTTCTGACTTCCGGAGCCACTTAGATCCTGGAGTAGACATCTCCACTTCAGAGTAGAAGCCCCGGAACGTCTCTATAAGAGGTTTAGAAACAGCACCTGATGTCCCTGCTGGCAGAGTCACCACACACCTGTGCAAGAGAAGCCAACCCCCCTTCTCTCCACCCCAGACCTCCAACTTAAGCAGTCTACGCCTGCTCAGAGAATTCAAGGCTGCTTAAAAGACACAGGAAGCCAGGCTTGGTGGCACATGTCTTTAATCCCTGCACTTGGACGGCAGAGGTAGGAGGATCACCATGAGTTCGAGGCCACCCTGAGACTACATGGGGAATTCTAGGTCAGTCCGGGCTAGAGCAAGATCCTACCTCAAAAAAGACACACACAAAAAAAAAAAAGACAGAAAATCCAAATCCAGTGTCCCCAATTTCCAGAAAAACAATTTATGGCTTTGTGCTTTCCCTTATGCTGCTAATTTAATGGTTTTTGTTTTGTTTTTTAAATATATTGTTTATTTGAAAGAGAAAGAGAGGCAGATAGAGAGAATGGGTATGCAAGAGCCCCTAACCACTACAAACGAACACCAGGTGCACCATCTTGTGCATCTGGGTTTTGTGGGTCCTGGGGAATTGAACCTGGATCCTTCCTTAGGCTTTGCAGGCAAGTGCCTTAACCATGAAGCCATCTCTCTAGCCCTAAATTGACTTTTTTGTTGTTTTTTTTCCAGGTAGGGTCTCACTCTAGCTCAGGCTGACTTGTAATTTACTATGTCATCTCAGAGTGGCCTTGAACTCAGCGATCCTCCTACCTCTGCCTCCCAAGTGCTAGGAGTAAAGGCATATGCCACCATGCCCAGCTCTAAGTTGACTTTTTACTTCATCTTGTGTGGACTTTTACTCCTGAATCTTGTTATACTCCTCAGGCTTCACCTATTGGAACATTTGGACTGGAGAAACGGCTTAGTGATTAAGGCACTTGCCTGCAAAGCCAAAGGACCCAAGGTTCAAATCCCCAGGACTCACATAAGCCAGATGCACAAGGTAGCGCATGCATCTGGAGTTCCTTTGCAGAGGCTGAAGGCCCTGGAGTGCCCATTCTCTCTCTTTCTATATGCCTCTTTCTCTCTCTCAAATAAATAAAATAAAATATTTTTAAAATGTGGAACATTTGCATGACTGCTTACTGCCTTATGTCTCAATAATGGCTATGTAGTGTTATGTGGAATCAGCATGCTGAGCACCATGCCACTCAGCTTCATTCAGAAAGAGACAGCTGCTCCAAAAACCAACAGCAGAAGAAATAGAAGAAACCATCCCAACAGGAAAAGATCTACCTACCGATGAAGCCATCCAAATGTTCCTTTAAAAAATATTTATTTATTTACAAGCAAAGAGAGACAGAGAAGAGAGGGAGAGAGGGAGAGAATCGGCACACCAGGGTCTCCAGCTACTAAAACCAAACTCCAGATGCATGCGCGACTGCGCATCTGACTTTACATGGATACTGGGGAATCAAACCTGGGTCTTTAGGTTTTGTAGGCAAGTGCCTTAACCATGCAGCCATGTCTCCAGCCCCAAAATGTTTCTTCTTCCAAGGCAAAGTACTGAACACCAAGCATTTATTTATAAGGTTTTGGTTGATTGATTGATTGATTAATGATTGATGTTTTGAGATAAGACATGGCTATGTAGCCTAAGTTGACCTCCATTCACAATATTCCTGTCTCAGCTTCCCAAGTGCTGGTATTTCAGATATACACCACTGTGGTGGTTTGATTCAGGTGTCCCCCATAAACTTAGGTGTTCTGAATGCTAGCTCCCCAGCTGATGGAGATTTGGGAATTAATGCCTCCTGGAGGGAGTGTATTGTTGGGGGCGGGCTTAAGGGCTTTATAGCCAGTTTCCCCATGCCAGTGTTTGGCACACCCTCCTGTTGCTGTGGTCCATCTTCTGTTGGCCAGGGGGTGATGTCCACCCTCTGCTCATGCCATCGTTTTCCCCCTGCCATCGTGGAGCTTCCCCTCGAGCCTGTAAGCCAAATAAACCTCTTTTTCCCAGAAGCTGCTCTTGGTTGGGTGATTTCTACCAGCAATGCGACCCAGACTGCAACAACCACTAAGCTCTGTTTATTTATCAGTTTTTGATGTAATTATTTGGATTATAATCATTATACTATCTCTTATTAATAGTCAGCACTGTGATATTTGAGAATGAAAACTGATTTTCTTTTAGCTTAATTAAGTAGTGCAAATATTTTCAAACCATTAGCTATTGATAGACAGAATGAATAAGATATTGAATTTCTCTTTTTAAAGAATCAAGGGCTAGAGAGATAGAGATGGCTCAGCAGTTAAGGTGCTTACCTGCAAAGCCTAATGACCCAGGGTTCAAGTCCTCAGTACCCACATAAAACCAGATGCACAAAGTGGCACATGCATCTGGAGTTCATAGGCAGCAGCTGGATACCCTGGCATGCTCATTCTCTCCCTCTGTCTCTCTCTGCTTGCAAATAAATAAATAAAAACTTAAACGATTCAAGAAGAAGCCTTCTAACTGATCCCCTCAGTGGTGCAGGACCCATAGCTGGAGCTGGGAAACAAGTCAGAACCATATCCAAACACAAGCCCACTCTCCAATATCAAGCTACCATCAATCATGGGGTACAAGAGGGCCTACACCTATTAAACTCTCTATTAAAAAAGTAAGGGTTATCCCATTTGTCCTGGTGCTAACTCACTCTCTGTTAGAGATTCTGCTTCTCTTTTTCAGATAGATGCAGATCCTAAGGAGAGAGCCACCCCATCATACCTCAAAAAGGCCCTGACTGAAACTAAGGAAAATTGGCAAAAAAAGCAAGGGTGCTGTTTTCCTGATGAACCAGATACCAGCACAAGGGGGAAGGAGACCAACACAGAGAAAAATCAACTCCTACCAAATCAGAGAGCCAGAGCCTCAGAGGCCCCCAACACCTCACCACTGAAGCAGACCAAAAATGAACCCAACATGGCTCAGGGAAATTTTGCGGAAGAGGGGGCGGAAAGAATGTCAGAGTCACATGTTGGGTCATGATATGCAGAGACATTTATCGTACCAATAACTGTGGCTAACTCCACAATGCACAACCCATATACATCAACAAGGAAGGGCCATTGGGGAGGGGGTAGGTCACGGATGAGCCTAATAATGGTACCAAATTGCCTGTATTTGCTGAATAGAAAACTAATTAAAAAAATTTTAAAAAAGAGAAGAAGCCTTCTAATGGTACGAGAGCACCTGCCCTAAAACTATCTTTGGAGATCATGCACGCCTCTTTCATGACAAAGACATTTGCAACCGGGGCAGACAAGTAGAAAGCTAATTGAAAGCATGAGGATACTATGGCCTGTTCCAAGCTACACTTTGAGTACACTGTGATGTCCCACATATATCAGCACAAACCAATTTGAGCCCTTCATCCATATTTCAGGAAATAGTAAGCCCATCTACCTGGTCATCTGAACCCAAAACTAAGCATAGTTTCTGAATACCTCCCCCGCCGCCCGGCACACGCACACTATACTGCTTCCAACGCTTTGGGTTAGGATCTCTGTAATCAACCCAAGTTCTCCTTCTCACGGCTCGCCACCCCCCAACACCACTATTTAAACCAGCTCTGTGTCTACCCTCCCAAAAAGTAGCTACGTTTCTGCTCCAGACAAGAAATGTGTCCTAACCACCATGCTTTCTCCCATTCCTCTCAAGCCTCATTACTGCCCAGACAGCCTGTTGCTGTGTCCTCCCATGACATGAACTGACCCCGGACTGGGCCATGGTGATGGCGGGGCTCTGAATGTGGTTACTGACCTCTCCCCTCAAGCCAGCCAGAGTGACAGACAGATGTGCAAATTCCAAGTCACTGCTGCTTTTGTTCTGTTCCTCTGAACTACAGCCAGCTTCTCGGCGCCATAACTGTTTTCTTACTAGGGCTGATAAAGGCTAATTCTTTTTTTTTTTAAGTATATTTATTTATTTATTCATTTGAGAGAGAAAAGAAAGAAAGAGAGACAGACAGAGAAAAAGAATGGGCATATCAGGACCTCCAACCACTGCAAACAAATTTCAGACACATGCTCCAACTTGTGCATCTGGCTTTACATAGATCCTGGAGAATCAAACCTGGGTCCTTTGGCTTTGCAGGCAAGCACCTTAACTGTTAAGCCATCTCTCCAAGGCTAATTCTTGTGTGTATCAGAGTCTGAAGAAGTCAGATAACTCCTCTCACAAAACAAGGACCGAGAGGCTTCTTCTTTGCAATTCCATCATTTCAAAAGCTTGTTAATCCATATCTTCCAGGCAGGAAAGGTGAAAACCTAGCATGGAGAAGACAACCCTCTCTTTACGGCCTCAGACCAGAAGTGACATAGGACGGTATTTGCAGTCCATTGACTAGAGTTAGTCACAGAAACCTATGTGCCTGCCTTGCGGCCAGGAAAGACAGGAGACATGAATATTCATTAAGCACTAATTAATATTATTTATAAGCTAAACATTAACTCTAGGGTTTGAAAGAGCTGAAACATATTTGGGCTGATTTAAGAGTCACAGATATGTGCATCTAATCATTAGAACAGCACTCGTGGGGGTCTGGGAGGGTGGCTCAGTGGGTCAGGGATTGTTGCAGGGACCTCAGTTCAGATCCCCAGCAAGCCAGGCACGGTCGTATGCACCAGTAATCCTGGTGCTAGGGAGGCAGAAGCAGGAGGGTTTACTGGAACCTAGCCAGAATCTAGCAGAATCAAGAACTCACAAGGCGGAGGTAGAAGGATCTCTGTGAACTGAGGCCATCCTGGGCCACAGAGTGAGCTCCAGGTCAGCCTGGGACCCTGCTTCAAAAATCAAATAAACAAACAACAACAAGAACAGAAACAAAAATGCAAGAATCTAGCAGAATCAGTAAACTCAACATTTAGTGAGAATTCATGTTTCAAAACCTGAGATGGGGTGGCTGGAGAGATGGCTTAACAGTTAAGACACTTGCCTATGAAGCCTAAGGACCCATTCCCTAATGTCTATGTAAGAAACCTACATAGGGTTGCACGTGCATCTGGGTTCATTTGCAGTGTCTAGAAGCACTGGCACACCTGTTCTCTCTCTCTCTCTCTCTCTCTCTCTCTCTCTCTCTCTCTCTTTCTCTCTCTCTGTCTCTCTCTGCCTCGCTCTCTCTCTCTCAAATGAATAAATAAAAGAACAAATTTAAGCCTAAGTTGAAGAATAATCAAGTAAGACACGTGACATCAACCTCAGGCCTCTGTACACATATATCCACACATAGGCACACACATATACACACACACACACACAATCACGCATACCACACACACATACAAAAGTGTGTGGCTCCTGCCTAGGAATTATTTGGAAGCTATCCCACGTATAAAGAGTCTGCTTTTGGGGCTGGAGAGATGGCTTAGTGGTTAAGTGCTTGCCTGTGAAGCCAAAGGACTCTGGGTCGAGGCTCAATTCCCCAGGACCCACGTTAGCCAGATGCACAAGGGGGCACACGCATCTGGAGTTCATGTGCAGTGACTGGAGGCCCTGGTGTGCCCATTCTCTCCCTCTCTCTCTCTCTCTCTCTCTCTCTCTCTCTCTCTCTCTGCCTCTTTCTCTGCCTATCTCAAATAAATAAATAAAAATTAAAAAAAAAATAAAAAGAGTCTGCTTTTTGTAAGATGGTCCCTCATAATGAAATGGTGGTTTGTGTATTTGTAGGGGAAGGCTGAGTCATTGTCAACTGTCTGACAAAGCAGCAGAAAAAAAAATACAGATATTCTGAAAAGTTCATTAAAACACACACTTAAATACATGAAGATGACTTGCGTGACTCTCCTCCCGCCTGCAGTATAATTAAATAAAGTTTTATCTAACCGTTTTTTACTTGTGTGCATTAAGGACCACAGTGAGGGCTCTCTTCCTCCCAAGACTTTACTATACCCTTCTCTGTCTGTACTGATTGAGTTTTCTCATACTGCCACATGGACATCAGCGAATGGAAGATGAGAAGTCAGATCTGATACACAGTTGGGCTGATGCTCGGGTTTCTGAGTGGCCACAGCTCTTTGGGGCCTCGGGTTCATAATTGGAGGGCTGGGGCGATTGCCTAGTGGTTAAGGCACTTGCTCACAAAGCCTGCTGGGCCAGTTTCAGTTCCCCAGTCACCCTCATAAAGTTAGATGGTTGTTTGCAGTGGCAGAAGACACTGGTGTGCTCCCCACACACAATGTGCACATAAATATTTCTTTTAAAAAAGATTCATAATTGGAGACAGGAAAATTTCTTGCCTATGTGATCCTGTCCATATGTATGGAGTGATAAAGACACAGAGAGGAAGAGGGAGGAGAGAAAAGAGGAGTAAAAACCTTTAATAGAGCACAAAATCCAAATGAATGAGTGGAATAGCTGATATTGGAAGCATACACACCATCAGGCTCCACCTAGATATGATCTCAGCTCTAGTTCTCAAATAGAATGTGGCATAAGAGCCACCTGGAAAACCCCAGGTGATCTGTAACCCCAGATACTTAGGAGGCAGGGTTAGGAATGTGTTAACAAATCGGGCCAGGCAATTTTATCGAGACTGTCTCAACATAAAGCCTTGAGGGATGGATGGGGATAGCTTCTTCTCAGCACTATGTTGCTTTTTGGGTCATCCTAGTGGTCATCGCCATCTGAAAAGAGAAGCTTCTCTAACCAAAAGTGAGAGTAGCATTAATAGATGAATATGAACATTAAGTGCTTTCAGGGCAGTTTGGTGAGAATAATATATACATTTAGCAGAACAAAAGCAGGCTTTATACCCTGAAGGCTCATGACCTCCCTTGCCATAGGCTTTTGATTAGGTTTTTAGTACCAGGCACCTCTTCCCTCCCATAGAGCGGGCCTTCAGTCCAATTAGAGAGCAGTTGGTTTTCCCCAGAGCAGACATGCCACAGTTGCACTCGCTCAGTCATTTGGCCTGTCTGGCCAAACTTGAGGCGTCCAGGGTCCACTGCTTTCACCACTGACGACTTCTGTCTCCAATACAGCTGCATGCAGTACAGCTTTTTCCAGCTTTCAGTTAGCTGGTCGACAGGGAGAAGGTTTTCAGCTCAGCACCAGCTTGGTTTCTCAGTGACCTGGCCACCCAAGCATGTGAAGACTTCAGCAATCGGGTCTTACCATCTGTTCCTTGTGGGAAACCAAGGGCCTTGGCAATGGCCTGTAATGTTTTGGAAGGAACAGGAACCTCCCTGGCCAACAACTCACTGGAAGGTATCTCTCATCCCTGGCACTGAAAATTTTCTAGTAGCAATCTATGGCTTCTGGACTTGCCCTTATCCAAAAAAAGTAGGCTTGGGTATGTCTTCTTTAGAATATCTTGGATTTGATTGACCCTCCCCCATCCTCCTCTTACTCAATCTCTTCCCCTGGCCTCACCTAGGCCATTCCACTCCCTGTGATCTGTTCTTCTACTTACATATATACAATACCATCCCTTGAAGTCCCTCCCTCACTTCCCTCATTTATAGCCTTTTTGTAGCTCACTGGCTTCTGCTACTAATTTTTCGATCCAGCTTGCATACAACTCTAAACATTCATAGCTAGGATCCACATAGGAGAGAGAACATGTGATGTTTGGCTTTCTGGGACTGGGTTACCTCACTTAGTATAATCCTTTACCAATCCATCCATTTCCCTGGAAATTTTAAATTTTCAGTTTTCTTTACCACTGAATAGAACTCCATTATGTAAATGTACCACATCTTTATTAGCCATTTATCTGTTGAGGGACATCTAGGCTCATCCCATTTCCTAGCTATTGATTAGATTAGAGCAGCAATAAACATGGTTGTGCAAGCATCTCTAAGATACAAGAAGAATCATTAGGGTATAAGCTAGAAGTGCTATAGCTGGATCAAATGGTAAATATATTTTTAGCTGTCTCAAGAACCTCCACACTGATTTTTTGTTGTTGTTGAAAATGCCTACTAAACCTCTGGATTGAAATTCTTCTCCTTCTACTATACCCTGAATCCTAATGTTTTATCTTTTCATAGTGTCCCAGATCCTGAAATTCCCATTCATACCTTCCTATTAGCTTGTCTTTCTTTTTGTTGGAATGTATTAGGTCTGCCACCTGGTCTTCTAGTTTAGATATTATGTTCTCTCCTTCATCAATTCTACTGGTGAGACTTTCCATGGAGTTTTTTAATTGACTGACTGTGTTTTCCAGTGCTAGAATTTCTGCCTGGTTTTTCTTCAGTGTGTCTATTTTCTTACTCATTTCTTGTAGTGACCTCCTTATTTCATTAAGCTGGTTTCCTATGTTCTCTTGGAATTCCCTCAAGAGTTTGTTGTCTTCTTTAATTCCTTTGTTTTCTTCTTTGATTCCTGTGAGTGTAGATAAAATCATTTTTTTTTAAATTCTTTGCCAGGCATTTCATCTAAAACAGTCTCATTGGGGGACATTTCTGATGGATTTGTAAATTTTGATGGGATTGCATTGTCTTGATTCTTGTGTTTCTTATATTATAATTTTGTGATTTTTTGCATCCTGAGTTGATTTGATGCTTGGGTTTTCTAATAATCTGAAGTGCTTTTAGACTTGGAAATCCAACTTTATGTACCTTCAGAATAGGAGTGTAAGGCGCCAAGTGTAACTTTTGTACTCCAGCCCAACTATAGAAGTAATCCTAGGAGCTGACTTTGCCTGCTATCCAAGTATTCCAGTGGGCTAGGTGGAGCAATTTACTGGCAAATTCTAAAATTCAACAGAGTAATATATACATTCAATAAGAACCAGCACAGAGTATGCAAGTGTGGGGGTTGAAACAAACAGATAACCTTATAGGTCCAAAATCCCTAAGGGTGTGTGTTGCTCTACACCCTTAATCCTGTCAGTTGGAGGTTGAGATTTATGTTCTAAAATGGGTTCCACATCAGCCTGGGTCTAAATCAGTCCCTGCCTTTAGTAATTATAGAAGAAAAAAACAAAGGCCCTATGAATCTGAAAGCATCAAAGGCAACAATAGTCAACCCCCAAATACAGCTTAATTGAGAATAGTAAGGCGAACCGACAATATGTAACCCATAACCTGCCCTGACATTGAAAGACAGATTAGCACTTTCAGTGCAGGTCTATGTACTTGCTTTTTTGTCAGGCAGCCTCTTTACATTTTGGGGTGGCTTCAAACCTCACCAGCGCTGAGTGCCCACCTCAGTCCCTCCATGTCGTACAGTGAAGGGAGCTCTGATCAGCAGTGCTGGATGCCCAGCCGCTGGGAGCTGAGTGTGTTCTCTGGAGGGTCTGGTGCTTTTGGTTGGGGTTTGGGAGAGTGCAGGAAGCTGGAGTTGCACTGGAACTGCTCAGTTGGTCCCCCTGTGTCCCCTTCAACAGTTCCTCCTTTGCAAGGCAGCTTATGAGGTTGGAAAATCCTCTTGTTTGGTCTCTGCTCCTGCAGCTGGGCACCACGTGGGCATCCAGATCCATGCAGGTCTGTGCGGATCTGGTCCGGGTCCAGGTCCACAAGCTCCTTGGTAGGATTCTTGCAACAAATTATTTTTAAGATACTTGTGGGCTGGAAAGATGACTTAGCAATTAAAGAACTTTCCTGTGAAGCCTAAGGACCCAGATTCACTTCCTCAGTCTCCACATAAGCCAGATGCACGAGGTGGTACATGCATCTAGAGTTCATTTGCAGTGGCTAGAGACCCTGGCACATCCATTCTCTCTCTCTCTCTCTTCCTCTTTCTGTCTCTCTCACTCTTTCTCAAGTAAATGGTTCTTTAAAAGACACTTGTGAGGCATAATTTTGTCCTTATCTTCCTGTTCACAAATCTCCCATAAACTTTTGACCAAGAAATGGCACACTATAACTATGATGGGAAAGGGGTATCTGCTGTCGAGATCATGGCTTTGAGAAGATGTATCAAGCATATGAGCCAAATAACTCTGGAGAAAAATAAAACAACAGACAAATAAAGCACCTCATATTCCCTCCCTACCCATCAGGTAATCCTACTTTGTCCCTTGTTATTCTAAAAGCTATATTTGTCTCCAAACTGACCCACCCTTATAATTATATTAGTCTGACATTCCCAAAGCAGCCTCACAAAACCTTTTAAATGCTGCCAAGGATCATAGACTTGAAAGGCATAGATCTATTAGGATCATTGTTTTTTAAAACCATCAAGTCTAACTTATCATGTGTCTAAAGCTACAGGTCCCAGGTGGTATCATAAACTCTGGTCAAGCACCTTTGACAGGTGATGCGCTGTGTCAGATATTAGTAATGCAAAGCCAGCAGCCCCTGCCAGCTCTGGCCAGCCCGGGGTTATTGGAAAGGTGAGAGGAGCAGAAAAGAGAAATGCAAGCTGACATGACCCTAGGCTCTATCTGTTTCATATACATTGGGGTTCCATGAAGAAAAGCTCATTTGTAATGTTTCCTCTAGATGAACACCTGGTCATTCAAATAGACAATGAGGCAACAAACCCAAATGTTTTGTTTGTTTGGATACATAGACCTCTCAGGACCAAACCCATCTCCATTAATGTGATCCAAGCTTTGGGGACCAAAATAATTGTTTCCAGGATGGAAAAGCCCAGGCTGTGTAAATATCAAGATGTAATAGAATTATTTTATCCAATTTGGAAGGCATAGAATAAAGCTCATGACTTCTATCCTGATGTTATCCCAATATATACTTCTATACTTCCTCTAGACAGGAAGCTCAGAGCTGTGGTGATGAAAATACACATTCTAGACTGTCTGCTACAGGTATGTCTCAGGATTAAGCGAGCACATGATTCCTGCTTTCTAGGAAGCGAAAGCTGATTTGGAATAATCGCCTAGAAAGCTATTCCAAGATTCTATTCCTGTGTCTAGCTTGGGGGGGGGGGGGAAGTACCATAATAAATAGCCAAGGACGTGTGGCAGCAAAGTGTGGAAGTGCTGTAACAAGTGGAAATGCTGTCTGGTCTGTTTGAAAGGAGAATTTGGCTAACTCCATGTGAACCATGGGATCCTAGGTTATATAACTGCTCTTAACCATTTTAAATGGCTGGTTCCTATACAGCGTTAGTTGTCACCTATTCTTTCCCGTCAATGGAGATGCAGATCAAGGTGGCTATGGAGTTTAAATTCACAACAGGTGTCCTTAAACCACTCTCCATATTTCCAGAGCCTGATTTCAAACAGAAACATCTGGCCTCCCTTGAAGAAGCACTTCTGTTAAAATTGCAAGAGCTCTGAGAGTGAGAATGGCAAAGCTCAGGCACGAGTGAGCGGAGGGAGTAGACCTAGGTCAGCAAGTGGGGAGGGGTCAAGGTCAGAGAACAGCTGAGGAGGAATGAGCTGGCTCGCTGGTCTCAGAGCCCTGCCACAGAAGCCAGATGCTGGGCACAGATGGAACTACCTCTCCAAGCTGTCCTCCCTGCCCACCCTCAGGGCAGAGACTCCCTCACCAAACACACTGGGAGATGTGCCTTCAAATAGAAGAAGGGAAGGACCACCTTGGCAATGCCACACTGGAAGGAAGTTCCTGAGGTTAAAGTGACATTCTATGAGCCACTGTCACTGTTATTGTGTCCAACTTGATGGGAGAGAGGGAACAAAAAAAAAAAAAAAAAAAAGCATCTGTTGTTATCAGAGGATGTCCAGGGAGAAAAATCATAATTTGTAATGAATCTTTAACCTATTTAACGTAATTAAAGATCGACTCCATATGTGAGAGCCATGTCTTGGTCTCTTTACTCTCCTAATTAATCCCTCCACTGCCGGGGACTGGCTTTACCTGGGGCACATTCTGCTGGGCTCTTCTACCTTTTTGATCACTGCAAAGCTCATGATGCCTCCTAGAATTTGCTTCCCCCCAAATGATGAAAGGGTGTTGCTTTTGGCACGTCTCCAATCATCTCCTTACTCCAAACCAGTTGCTCCCTGCGCCTCCCCCCACAAGCCCCTACCCAACTCTTGTGTTTGATGAGTCAGCTTGCCTCTCTCCCCAAGGGTGCTAGCTCCCCATCTTCTTAAATACAGATTACAATAAAAAGATAACATGCTGAGAGTATTTTAAGCCCAGAATTTAAAGACATTAAGGCAAAAACAAAATGTGAGGCTGTAGATTTCAAAATATTAAAATATGAAAGGCACACATTTTTCTTCAGTTCCCTTCAGAAATTCTACTTATAAGGAGTTACCCGGTGCTTATAATTACAAATATGCTCAAAAATGTGTGTATAATATAGCATAGCATTTTGGTAATATCAAAACCAGAAACGAGCAAAGTGTCCGTTGCTAGGGGATCCACCAGATGAAATTTGCTCCTGTCATATGTTGGAAAACTGCTGTTCCAAAGACCAGGGAAGCTTCCTATGAAGTGACTTGAGGTGGTCTGTGGGACACATGGTTAAGGGAGAAAGGCAGGGAGTGGAACAGTACCTAAATAATAGCCATAGGCACTTTGAGCTACAATAAGATCGATTCCACACACGTGTGGGTAAAGCACCTCAGTAATTTGGCGCATAAGAAAAGCAGTAAGATGAGTCAGAAACAGAACAGAGGGCTGGAGTGAGGGAAGGAAGACACGTTATGACCTTTCTAATGATTTGAATTTGTGAGCTTTGTGTGTGAATCGCTCTCACAAAAGCAATCCATTGATAATTAACCAATATGTACGGTCCTCAGGAAGGCGTATAGCTAAGACTTTCCCCCACTGTGGTGGAACTAAGATTCCAGCATCCGTAAGGCTAATGCTCTATGTTCCACTTTGCAGAGTTTCTGATAAAATCCTTAAGCGACAGCATCAGGTGAATATTCAGCTAGTGGTATTCCCAAGACCCAGTAAATGTTTGACACACTAAGGACACAAATTGAGGAGTTCAGAATCCTCTAAAAATCTTTGCCCAAGATCACATGTTGATCCCAGACACAATTCCAAGCTAGGAAATGCGGTGGTTGGGGGGGGGGGGAGAGGGGGAAGGTAAGGCAGGGAAAGTTGGAAACAATGCCAGGTATTACTTCTGCCTGTGAAGGGTATCTATGGCTGGGTAGACCATAGCTTCAACAGAAGCTGCCTGGCCAGTGATGGCTGCCTCCATGCAAGGTTTTCAAAGGAACCAGTCTCAGGAAGCTCATCAGAGAGAGGGAAGAATCACCCACGCACCACCCTCTTGCCTCCATCACCACAGTTAAGTTTGCTCCACAGTTAGGTAAGGACCGGTCAGTCCGAGTTGCATCAGCTGACTTCTGCACCATATCCAAGTCCAGGAGAGGTGGGAGGAAGTCTGAACCAGTAATATAGCTCTACAGACAACAGGACCACATGAAGCCACAGAGACTCTGGGGGCCATGGCAACAGCTGGGACAGAGCAGGCAACTTGGGGCCCAGCAGACAGGACAGTCCAAAAGACTATGAGGAGAGGTGTGGTGCTCACCTTTAATCCCAGCTCTCCGGAGGCAGAGGTAGGAGGATTGCTGTGAGTTCAAGGCCACCCTGAGACTCCATAGTGAATTCCAGGTCAGCCTGGGCTAGAGTGAGACCCGACCTCAAAAAGAAAACATAAAATCAAAAACAAGACTGTGAAGAGACCCATAAGGTATGCCTGCTTCAATAACAAGAAGTTTTTATTTTAAGTACTTTTGTCTAAAGGGGAAAACTTGCATACCTCAAAATAAATAAAACATAAATAACTGAATAAATACCAGGTGCTTTTAAAGAGACACTTACTGTATTAGTTTTCACTATGAAGTACCACTCTGAATTTAAGACTTTGGGACTTACAACAAGAATTCATTCACTACTGTCTGTGTATCATAAGTTCACTGGGGGGCTAGATGGACTAAAAGAACTATACTTTCATGTTTGGGGATGTGCAGGATAGTCAGCCCATGTTAGTGGTTAGCCAAGGGGTCTCTCATCTCCTACTAGGCTGGCCCAGTCTTCCTCATATAGTGGTAGTTTGACAATGTTCCCAAGGGTAGCAAGGAAGGACAAGACCCAATGCCAATGTAACGTCTGGTGGGTGAAAGTCAAGGATGGAAAGTCAAATTCACCTCTTGCTAGAAGAGAATAGTATTGTGAAGTCTTATGCATACAGGGATGAAAGGATTATGTAGCCATTCTGCAGTCTACCACATCTGCCCAGGACCCTGACAACCCAGTAGAGCTCTCATCATCTTTACTTTCCCGAAACAGGGGTGAAGAAAATAGTTTTATCTATTATTTGACAGAAAGAGAAATAGGCAGAGAGAGAAAGAGAGAGACACACAGAAAGAGAATGGATGCACCAGGGCTCCTGCCACAGTAAATGAACTCCAGACACATGTGCCACTTTGTGTATCTGGCTTTACGTGGGTGCTGGGGAATTGAACCAAGGCCATCAGGCATTGCAAGCAAGCGCCTTTAACCACTGAGCCATCTTTCCAGCCTGAAAATAGTTTTCTCATTGTCTTCAGCAGATCAGCCAGTTTTCTATTTCCTCCAAGTGACTACTTCAGGCATTTTCACAAAGAGCTGGGAAACTTAAAGCAGGCAGTCCTCACACTTCTTCACAAGATCCTGAAAATTCACAACTGAGTCATTCAACCAGATGTTCAGAACACATGACCTCATGCTGAACTCAATAGCAATAAACAGTTAGCGGATGATTATTTACACCAGTATTATTACTTATGTTCATTCTTTTCTGATGGAATAACGAACATTCCAGCAATTTGTGCAGAATTTTATGAGAAACCAACTGTAAGTCAACTGAAAATTATGAAAATGCCATCGCTACCAAGAGCCTTACTTCTCTGGACCATATGATGAAAAAAGAAAGAAAAAAACACGATCTTCTGTTGTGAAATCACTAGGCAGAGACCTCAAGGTTTACCATCACCTTGAGAAGGTTTGGTGAGGTTAGTAGTCTAATACAAGTCTCCTCTCCCCCGCCCTTTGGCACTAATTTCTTGCAATCAAAGTAAACTGTTCCCATGTGCTTGAGTCCTGGAAAAGGGCCATGGCTTGAGTAGTCAATAATTATAATATATATTATATTCATACCACTATATGAAGAAATATTAATATATGATTAATATTTTAATATTTCAATAAGTATAATAATATAGTTCACTAAATAAAATCATAGAAGCATACATCCCTCGCCAATTTTTTTTTGGTGATTTTTTGAGGTAGGGTCTCACTCTAGTTCAGGCTGATCTGGAATTCACTATGTACTCTCAGGGTAGCCTTGAACTCATGGTGATCCTCCTACCTCTCTGCCTCCCAAGTACTAGGATTAAAGGCATGCACCACCACTCCCAGCTGCTTTTTGTTTTGTTTTGTTTTGCGGGGGAGGTTGTGTGTTTTCCCTCTCCACTTTTAAAAATGGACCCATCTATTAAACCCTTATGCTAAATAATCACTTATCATAAGTTGCTATAAGTAAAATCATACAAGATTTAGAATACTATTGAAAAGAACACTCTGAGGAACAGTTATCTAACTACCTGATGTGATTTCTCATGTCTCTTTAGAACTTTGACCTTGAGCAAGATCATTTTGCCCAAGTCTCCCATTCCAAATTTCTCCTAGGGCTGTTTTTCATTAACCCTGTTGCCTAGGTGACTTATCTACATCAGAATTACCATAAAGAAGAGGGACCCAAATGCAGATTCCCAGGCCCCTGTTTCCGCTATTCTGATTCAAAGGGGGTTGGATGAGAGTCTAATATGTTGTTTCAACAACTTTCTCTTGTTTGAATGTTCACTAACATTTGAAAAATACCTCCTGGAGTTTTTTTTTTTTTTTTTTTTTTAGTAGCTTTAGTAAGGTGGCAAGTTTTTATGGAAGAGTTTTATGAAAAATGCTTGTAACTGTCTTCCTTTTAGACTTTGGTCTATATACACTTTTGCAAGATTAATTTTTATTATCACTTCCTTTAGTTAACATACAAGATAATGGGCTTTGTTATGACATTTTCATACATATTTATTATTACATTTTGTTCATAGTCATACACACCCCTTGCAAGATCAACTTAATTGACTATGAAAAGGTTACCAAGTGATTGAGGGAAGGACACTATATGGTTGCAAGATCTTTTTTCCTCTGTTTCTTCCCTAAATCTAAGTGGCAAGAAAAAACAGAGTGAAGGGATCAATCTTATAAGAGGCTATGCTGGAAATGGTCTTTCCAACTGGTACCTTGGTTTGAAAGTATTTCTTTAAAAAAAAAAATTATGTATTTATTTGCAGAGAGAGACAGAGGGGGAGAGACAGAGAATGGACGTACCAGGGCCTATTGCCACTGCAAATGAACACACCACCCTGTGCATCTGCCTTTTCGTGGGTACTGGGGAGTCAAACCCAGGTTATTAGGCTTTGCAGGCAAGCACCTTAACCACTGAACAATCTCTCCAACCCCTGACAGTATTTCTTATGAAGCAGGAATTTCTTATTTAGTAGTAATACTCATATACCTCCCTGGGAACATTGATCAATCACTTGATTTTTTTTCATTAAGTTTTTGAACAAATACGCACACACACACAGACACACACACATATATAGTCATGCACTTGGACCACAGCTGGTCAAAATCAATTGTGTATCATAACCTCCTGAGTAATTCACTCGGAAGCCCGTGATGTATATTTTCATGAGATTACAGGGATTCAGAAACATCACCAGACTTGATCATGCACTTTAATCCCATTCCAAAAGCTTAGTGCTAAAAACTACATGCAATGACTTCCTAAGAAGAAAATTCATAATGTCTTCTCCGATAAGAAATGTTGGCTCCTACAGCCACTCCAGAATCCAGACATAGAAACTTACAGCAAACCAAGTGTCCATAGGTCATGATTTCAAACATATTTCTCACACATCCTTCACAAGTTAAATTCGCATCCCACTAGGAGTGGGAAACAGAAGGAAGATGCTATTTCTTAGGGTGCTAGCCTCAACAATAGCATTATCTACCACCTCCACAGGATGGCAGGTACGTTCATGGATTTTGTGACCAAACCACCTGGATCCAAATCCCTACTGTCTATTAGCTACTTCTCTCAGTACTTTGCAAAAGTGCTTAATGAAGGGATCTCAAAGGAGGGTTTATTTTGGCTCATTGGTTGAGAGTTAACAGTCAATCATAGAGGAGGGAAAGCAACGTCAGACTGCATGTGCATGGAAGGTGGAGCATTCAAGGCTGGTACCCATCAGCTTCTTTCTCACCATTTGTTCAGTCTGGAAATTCAGTGTGTATTCAGGGTGGATCTCCCAAACTCGGTTAAACCTCTCTGGAAACACCCTCATAGGCATGCCCACAAATGGGTCCTCTCGGTCAGAAAGCCTAGTCAAATTAACAAGGAACTTTAACCACCACATTTATCATCTTATATTCAATTAAAATGGGAAAGTGTACAAACTCTCCCAGCCCATTTTCTTTTAAAAAATAGTTTTGAGGACTGGAAAGATGGCTCAGCAGTTAAGATGTTTGCCTGCAAAGCCAAAGGACCCTGGTTTGATTCTCCAGGACCCACGTAAGCCAGGTGCACAAGGGGGCACATGCGTCTGGAGTTGATTTGCAGTGGCTGGAGGCCCTGGCGCACCCATTCTCTCTCTCCCTCTCTCTATCAAATAAATAAATAAAAATAAAGTTTAAAAAAAAACTTTAAAATTGTTTTGAAACATTTATTTATTTATTTATTTATGAGAGAGTGGGGAGGAGAGAGAGAGGATGGGCATGCCCAGGCCTCCACAAATGAACTCCAGACACTTTGTACATCTGAGTATTGGGTAATCAAACCCATGCCAAAGGCTTTGCAAGCAAGAAAGCACCTTGACTCTCTGAGCCATCTCTCTAGCCTCCCCAGCCCATTTTATTATCCATAAAATAAAGGCTCAATCTCAGAACTTTTTCAGATCTTTGGATGGACAAGATCAGAAGACCCAATTCATCTTAAATGATAAAGGCACACAATTTTGTCAAAAATTCTGAAAGTCAGCTAGCCTTTAATTGAGGCTCAATTTGGCTCCTCAGTAAAGTCAACACAGTCCCAGGTCTTTTCTCTTTTTCTTTACCAACTTCTTTGTTGCTGATTCCCTGAGGCTTCCACATTCACATTTATCATGATGAACATTGTCTCTATAGGTATTCTTTTTTCTTTTTTTAAAATTTATTTATGAGATGAGAGAGAGAGAATGGGTGCACCAGGGCCCCCAGACATTGCAAAGGAACCCCAAATACATCTGGCTTATGTCGGTTCTTGGGAATTGAACCTGAGTCCTTTAGGCTTCACAGGCAAGTTCCCTAACTACTCAGCAATCTCCCCAACCCCTCTATAGGTATTTCTATACAAGGTCTAGTATCCCCCCTAGAAATTTCTCCTGAAAGCTAATTGCTTCACTAGGTCACATGATCATCTGTGAACTAACGACTTATACAAGGAGATTTGCTGATATCTACCAGCGTCTATCCCTGGAGATAGGCATGAGGCCCATTTCTCCTATAAAATAAGGATGTCCCTCAGAGACAGTGAAAATCTGGATAGTATTATTAACAGGAAGAGAGAGAAAAAGCTGGGTGGTCTGAACCAAAACCACTCCCTTACCCTCTTCATAAGGAATCTGTGAGGATCACACAGTGTAAGTAGTCCACATAAAACATCAATGGCTGGCACATGGTAAACACTCAATAATAGCATCTTGTGATTATTACTATTATTGGGATTGCTGTCAGCATCAATTAGTTGACCCTATGAGTGACGATGTTATTAAGGTCTAAGTATTACCAAGCTGGTATGGGCACCTGCTTCTCATTTGTGGAGATGAAGGGAGGGATGTCACACTTAAATCCCACTGAAGCATGCTTTTGTTGGCCACATGTGGTTAAAAGTAAATGGCTCAGCATGACAAGCCATGAAGATTCCAGAAAAATCCCATTGCTTTGCCTTGCTCATAAAGCCACATCTCACCAAAAACAACTACTTTATACCACTCCTAGATACATGCCATGACAGAGTTCTATCTCTCATAACTGCATCCTGGAATTACCATGAGAACAGGACCTGGACAGTGGAGACCTGTGTTGACTTTTCTAATTTGTTCTTAAGAATGTGAAGAAGCCGGGCGTGGTGGCTCACGCCTTTAATCCCAGCACTCGGGAGGCAGAGGTAGGAGGATCGCCGTGAGTTCAAGCCCACCCTGAGACTCCATAGTGAATTCCAGGTCAGCTTGAGCTAGAGTGAGACCCTACCTTGAAAAACCAAAAAGAAGAATGTGAAGAATGGGGGTGGTTCAGTAGAAATACTAACCTCTGAGAGTCACTGCCTTTTATCGCCACACCTTTGAGTTGCCTTAACTTTTTATTTATTTAGTTACTTGAGGCAAGCCCAATAGACTGACCTTTTTCAAATGTGAGAGAGCAAGAATAAGAGTGAGAGAGAGAGAGAATTGGAGCACCAGGGCCTGCAACCATTTTGACTGAACTCCAGACTCCTGTGCCACCTTGTGCGCATGTGTGATCTTGCATGCTTGCATCACCTTGTGTTGCAGTCAGGTTCACATTGCTGGCATAAGTCACCTGACCAAGAGCAGCCTGTGGTGGGGGGGGGGGGTTATTTTGTCTTACAGGCTCAAGGGGAAGTTCCATGATGGCAGGGAAAACAATGGCATGAGTAGAGGATGGACATCACCTCCTCACCAACATCAGGTGGACAACAGCAACAGGAGAGCGTGTCAAACACTGGCAAGGGACTATAATATCTATAATACCCATAAGCCTGCCCCCAACAATACACTGCCTCCAGGAGGCATTAGTTCTCGAATCTCCATCAGCTGGGAACCTAGCATTCAGAACACCTAAGTTTATGGGGGACACCAGAATCAAACCACCACATTTGGCTTACATGGGATTTGAAGAGTTGACCCTGAGTCCTTAGGTTCTGCAAGCAAGTGCCTTAATTGCTAAGCCTTCTTTCCAGCCCAACTTTTTGTTTTTAAATTTTTTTATTTATTTATTTGAGAGAAATAGGCAGTGAGAGAGTGAGAAAAGGTGGGCCAGGGTCTCTAGCCACTGCAAATGATCTGCACACTCATGCACCACCATGTGCATCTGGCTTACTGGGGTACTGGGGAATTGAACCTGGATCCTCAGGCTTCTCAGGCAAGCACCTTAACTGATAAGCCATCTCTCCAGCTTTTGAGTTGCTTTTATAGACAACAGTGAGGAGAGTCTGGGGCTGTATGCGGGTGCGTTTGGGCAAGTTATTTATCATCACTCATGTCCAAGCATTCTGGTTAAGAAGGCTAGCCCTTTGACACCTAAGCCAAACTAAAAGTGTACTGAGTTAGACAAAAGCAAGGATTCCTACGGGACTCTTCGGGGTATCTCCTCACATGACCTCTGTTCCAGCTTGGGCTTCCTTTTCTATCACATGCATATATTGGGGTAAAGTGGACTTAATGCTTTTCTGCAACTCACTTAAGCACAAATAGAGTCCTAGTCTCCATACTCCAGCAGTTATTTATTTAGTTGAAAAGGTGAATGACAGGGCTGGAGCAATGGCTTAGTGGTTGAGGCACTTGAATGCAATGCCTAAGGACTCAAGTTCAATACCCCAGAACCCATGTAAGCCAGACACACAAAGTAACACATGATCACAAGGTCACGCATGTGCAAAAGGTGGAGCATGTGTCTGGAGTTTGATTGCAGTGGCCACAGGCCCTGGTACACCAATTCTTTCTCTCCCTTTCTGCCTTTCTCTCTGTGTGTGTCTCTCTCTCAAATAAATAAAAGTGAAATACAAATAAAAGCATCTTTTATAAATATGTCCATATCCGTGGATATAAATTACAATAAATGCACTATAAAAGGTACAAGCATTATCAAAATATGCACTCCATAGAAGGAAAATTCTACATATTTCTTCTTTAACTGTCCTTAAGAAAAAGCCAGTCTTTTAAAAACATATTTTATTTTATTGCCTCCTCAAAATGAAATGACTAATAATAAAATGATACCATATTTGGGAATTCTAGAATTAAACTCTCATTAACCAAATAAAACAATCACAACCAGAGTGTACCATGTTTCAATGTTGTCAGAAAGGTTACACATCTGTCACAAACATGATGTCACTTTACAAATTACACTGGAAGCAGTAAGTACGCTATGTTAGATCCTGTTTGGATTAAGCAATAACAGGCAACAGGGTTTAGAAAATAACATTCCTTTCATTAGAAAGAAATCTGAAAAGACCAGTGAACAGAAAAGAAGAGGTGTTGATTCTGACACCCTAATTTAATTCAGGTGTATAGTAATCCAAAGAGGTCTATGGATTTAAGATTATCTGTGGGTAATAAAGTAAAGTAAACCACTTTTGTAAAAAGTTTATCTTGGGCTGGAGAGATGGCTTAGCGGTTAAGCGCTTGCCTGTGAAGCCTAAGGACCCCGGTTCAAGGCTCGGTTCCCCAGGACCCACGTTAGCCAGATGCACAAGGGGGCGCACCTTGTCTGGAGTTCGTTTGCAGAGGCTGGAAGCCCTGGCGCGCCCATTCTCTCTCTCTTCCTCTGTCTTTCTCTCTGTGTCTGTCGCTCTCAAATAAATAAATAAGTACTTTTTTAAAAAAAGTTTATCTTGATTACAAATAAGGGAGAACCTCAAATAAGACAATGGGATGGAAATCAAAATTGATATATTGGTAAATGTGTATGTGCATTGAAAACTCCATCTTTTGGTCTGGTCTAAATTATTCAGCCCAACATTTTTTATCCTAGCACATTAGAAACAGATAAACTGTAAAATTTAAATGACCACAGGCAAACACATGGCAGAATGCACTCTTAACAAAAAGCTGAAACACTTCTCTAAATGTTCTTTACAGAACATTTTTTAAGCCTCTCACATAGTCCAGTGAGAAGTCTTAGAAAAGAATGGAGATAGCATTGGTCCATTCACTTTCTCATGATCTGTCTTTTTTCTTATTATTAAGGTGAATTCAATACATTACAAATATTTATCTTCATACACTGTTGAGACTATTCTTGCTTCTTGGTGGGACCTCCAGCTGTGACGGGATGTTATTTTGAGGGGTTCAAATGCAAACCCAAAAGCCTGAGCTCCTGTCCACTTTACCAAAGAATTGAAATAAAGCTTATCAGTCAACTTATCACTGTGCTTGCCCATGGGGCTCACGACTATATCCACCCAACTGATGTAAACAAGATGATGTCATAGACACAACACAGACAAAACAAAAGAGGAAGGGCACAAGAAGGTATGACATGGCTGGAACAAGGAAGATAGTACTAACTTAATTAGAATACTATGTGTCATTGCTGGGACAAAAGACCCAACCAGAAGCACGTTATGGAAGCAAAGGGTTTATTTCTAATTTACAGTCTCAAGGGAAAAGTTTTTATTTAAATATTTTTATTTATTTATTTTCAAGCAGACAGATAGAAGACAGACAGAGAGAATGGGTGTATAAACAAACTCCAGACAACATATGTGCCACTTTGTGCATCTGGCTGTATGTGGACATTGGGGAATCTAACCCAGGTCATTAGCCTTTGCAGGCAAGCACCTTAACCACTGAGCCATCTCTCCAGCTCCTCAAAGGGAAGTTTTATCCTGGTAGGGAAGGCCTGTCAGGAGCAGGTGTCATATCTTAATCAGCAGGGAGGAAGCAGTCAGAGGGGGTTCAGTGCAGTAAGCGGGGCTGGACAAGAATGCCCTATGCTGGTTAAAATCAGGCATCCCCCCCATAAAATCGTGTGTTCTGAATGCTTGTTTCCCCAGCTGGTAACAGTTTGAGAGGTGGAGACTTGCTGGAGGAGGTGTGTTGCTGGGGGTGGGCTTTGGGATGTTATATCAAGCTCCCCCTTGCTACAGTTTTGTTCACTTTATTGCTGCTGTTGTCCACCTGCTGTGGCTGAGGTGATGTCCAGCCTCTGCTCATGCCATGCTGTTCCCTGCCATCATGGAGCTTCCCCTCAAGACTGAAAGCCAAAATAAAACTTTTCTCCCATCTCTTGAAGCCAGGTGTGGTGGCAAATGGCTTTAATCCCAGGCAGAGGGTGGAGGATCAACATGGGTTTGAAGCCAGCCTAAGGCTACAGAGTGAATTCCAGGTCAGCCTGGGTTAGAGCGAGATCCTACCTTGAAAAACCAAAAAAAGAAAAAGAAAGAAAGAAAAACTATCCCCAACTTTCAGAGTTATGTTCATTCTAGGAGCTCAAAAAACCACAGGTGTCTCAATCTCTTCTCCATCCACCAACACACTGTGTCAGTGTTTTGGACACCAGAAGTCATTCTGATCAGAATTCTGTGGCTTCATTTACCCTGGTGACAAGCAAGGAGATGGAAACAGGCCATAAAGATAGCTGCTTTTTCATTTGCACGCCTTCATGCGTTTTGTATTGGGAAAATATACAGCCTAGATGAGCGATAAATAAGAAGCTAGAAACAGATTGAGGGGATGGTGATGCCATTGCAAATCACTGCTTACGTCTTCATCAGCACCCTGATGTGGAACCTTTATAATTGCCAAAATATATTTATCTCTTCTCGAGCTACACATCTTGTATATCACTAGCTGAAACACAGTGACCTCAACTTTCCCAAAATGTCTACAAAGTTTCTGATCCATCAGCTTAAATCTGGCTTCAGTGCCTTACAGTGGACACTGCCATTTCTTTTCTGCCCTGAGGCAAAACTGGCCATCTTGATTGCATGTTTCCATCTGCTTTCATCCTTCTACAAGTCCTCCAAGTAGGCTGGAATTCAATGGGAGAATTCAGCCTCTCTTCTCAACTTCCCAGTTGAGTCCCTTTGTGATTTATACTATAAAGTGGGGAGGTACAGGGAAGTAGAGTATGCCACCTCCACATCATCTCACTTCAAAGATAACCCAAACTGACTCACTACTAATTTCTTTACCCTCCTCATTAGAGGGAAACATGGATATTTGAAATGATGGATCAGATGCTGGCGATTTGAAAGGATGTAACACACAAGTTATTGAAAAGAGATGTGCAGAGGCCAGAAGCTTTGATTTGGAGGAAAGAAACAGCAAGATGTTGTCTTAATGGGAATGAATTGGATTTATATCCCTAGTGGGCGCATGAAGAAGAAAGGATAGATTTGTAACAAGAAAGAAAAAATGAAAAACTACAACAAAAATCTGCTGAGTGGGGCTGAAGAGATGGCTCAGCGGTTAGGTGATTGCCTATAAAGCCTAACGACCCAGGTTCTATTCCCCAGTACCCAAGCAAAACCAGATGCACAAAGTAGTGCATGCATCTGGAGTTTGTTTGCAGCAGCAGGAGGCCCTAGAGTCACCAATCTCTCTCTCTCCTTGTAAATAAATTAATAATTTAAAAAAAATTTGCTGAGGGCAGAGATAATTTTGCCTCTTTACAATGCTGCCCAGGCCTCATTTTGAATAGTGTGGTTCCACCACCCAGCTTTGCCACAGTACAGCTCTCAGCCACGTCTAAGTTAGCTACGTGCCCATCTCATTTACTCTTCACCAGCATAGCTATTTTGCCAAGTGCGGATGGGACACATGGCTCAGCCATGGGGAGCTTAACTATTGTTATGATGCCATTTTCAGAGTCAGGAAGTGAGGCTAGAGAGAGAGAAAGTGACTTATCCAATGCCACACAGCCACTGAGAGACAGTGGAGTTGAAAATAGGCATCAGTCAAATGGCCTGTCAAGAATGAGACCACTATACCATATGTCATTGCTGCAGTTAACTCCATGCTGCTGAGATCAACATGCAAAGTAGACACAGTTCATGGGAGGAATGGGATTTATTTCAGGCTGACAGATCCTTGGGAAGTTCCCTAGTGGTGGAAGAAGCTGGTTCCCTTTAACAGATCCATGTAGAGAGAGAAAAAACCACCACCAGCACCACCAAAAGCAAGAGCCAGAAACCAGCAGCCCAACAGCAGGAGGCCAGGCAGAGCTCAAGGGCTCAAGCACTCTGCATATCTTAGGCTGAAATTCAGATCTGCCCCCAAACACACCTTTGGGCTGGACCCCAAGATCCACCCCTCCCCAGTGACACCTCTTCCAGCCAAGTGGCTGGAGCTCCAAGTTACGAGCTTTACTCAAACCCCCGAGTCTTTTGGGGACATACATTCAAACTACCATAGTCATTAATTATCTTTAAAGAAGTAAACTGACCTAATCATTCCCCGGGATGCTAAGAAAGAAGTGAAAAGACAGAAATAAAACCATATCCAATAATAATAAAAGAAATATCAAGTGATTGGAGGGAAATCCGGAACCTGGAGTTAAACAGATTTGGTTCTGGGTTTTACTGTTTAATTATTTGAAAAATACAACATGGGTTTTCTGGACTCTAGAGTTTATAAACAATATAATGAGATATTGAGTGAGGCTTTCTATTGCCCAGAATTGAAGACAGGCCACAGAGGAGAAGACAAAGTGACACTCTTGAGAATGTGGTTTCCTGACTTCACTTTGTCTTCTCATATCCACAAAAGAAGCACAGAAATAACCTTATGAGCTGGGCGTGGTGGTGCACGCCTTTAATCCCTGCACTAGGGAGGCATAGGTAGGAGGATCTCTGTGAGTTCAAGGCCATCCTGAGACTACATAGTGAACATTCCAGGTCAGCCTGAGCCAGAGTGAGACCCGACCTCAAAAAAAATAAACAAATACACACCATTATTGCTCCATCCGTGACCTTTTTTTTTGTTGTTGTTCTTTTGCATCTATAGGCACTTGATCTGTCTAGGCATGGAATGTTCTAGATGCTCTGAGCATTGTTTTGTCCAGGATGGGGAATCACTAGGGGAAATAGAGCAGCTTTCTTTACCTCAGAATAAACTTCCATGAAATTTTCTATGCTTTCTTCCTCATTCTGAAATGGCACCTTATATTCACTGGAAATTTTGTATGCTATTCATAGTAGGATTGGCTGGCTAACTTGTAACAAGAAACTCTAATCTCAGTAAGCTTAAAAAAAAATCTCAGTATTTTGCCATGGTAGGGATTTGTCAAGCATGTAAAGATCTCCATGAGCTAATTGTCTTTACTGAGTGACTCTTCCATGCAGTGACCCAAGCATTCTATCCTGAGCCTCCTCAGCACGGGTCAGCCGCCACACGTGCTGCCAAAGCACAAAAGAGAAATGGATGAGGAGTGTGCCTTTTTATTGTATCTATTTATTATTTTATTTTTTTTAATTTTTGTTTATTTGTTTATTTATTTATTTGAGAGCCACAGAGAGAGAGAGAAAGAGTGTAAGAGAGAGAGAATGGGCACACCAGGGCCTCTAGCCATTGCAAACGAACTCCAGACACGTGCGCCACCTTGTGCATCTGGCTAACGTGGGTACTGGGGAATTGAACCTGAGTCCTCAGTATCCACAGGCAAGTGCCTTAACTGCTGAGCCATCTCTCCAGCCCAAGTGTGGGCTTTAAATCACTTCTGACTGGAGGCCAGTGGCCACACTCAATGCCAATGGCCACACATTGTCATGTGGTTACAAACCTAACTGCCAAGGAGGCTGGGAACTGTCAGGGGTCATGAATATCATTCGTGTCATTGCCTCTTCTCCAAACATCCCTCCTTCAAGACCAGCTCAGGGGCTCGTCCTCCATGAAAATTTGCAGCAACTTCTGACTCTCCCAACAAGAATGGGCTGCAGTCTTTTCTGCATACACCACCGTGTGTTGATAGAAATCTCTAGTTGAGACTTCTAAGAATGGCCTGTAGTTTGGTTATCCCATTACTGTGTGAACCACAATAAGTGTGTGGGGGGAATTCCCACTTGTTTATTTTTCTTTTCTTTTTAGAATAGGTAGAATTTTTGACCTTGTGAGTTTTCATGTTCTGCCCAGTGACTGAGGCTCACAGTGGACATCTCTGAGGAGTCAGTCGTTGACTCTTTGATGTAGAAATGCTTCTTGACTTCATTTCTCCTTCTGGGGGTGGCAAGGAGCCAAAGCCAGGGGAACAGCAGATAACACTAAACCCCAGAATCAGAAGCCTCGCATTAGCCCAGCAGGCCTCGAATGCCAAGCCTAGGTCAGGAATAAGCACTTCACCTCCAGGCAAGAACCCACTGCCCAAGCTGGCTGCTCCATCCTCACCACCTCCACCATGCACGATGCACCCAGCTCCAGGCCCTTAGGGCAGCCTGGCATTGTCCAAGCCCACGGTCCAAAACTTTATAAGAAGAGATGAGCCGAGCTGATCCCCCCAACTGGCAGGACTAAATGAAAGAAGAGATTTCTCAGCTCAGGAGCCTCTGAGGAATGGAAACATTTTTAAGCTTCCTAAAATTCGTCACTCTTGCCATAGGCTGTGACTTTTCCATTCAGACCAGCATTTGTTGGGAATTTCAGCTTCTGACTACAACAGTGGGGGAATTAACAGAGTTTATCAATAAGTTCTAACTCAGAGCAGAGCCCTTAGTGTTTCTGAAGCCATGTAGGAAGCCAGTGCTTTGGCCAAGGCCTTCATACTTTTTGGATAGTCTCTGCTGGTGAGGCCTCCACTGCCCTTGTGTGATGGAGGGTGTCACCTTTCTGGTAACAGATACTCTCTAGGGCTCATAGATCGTGTCCCCAATCCACACTGATTGTTCTAGGCCAAGTGCAGAGAGATGGGTGCAGAAGGTCAGAAGTAAGCATAAAAAGGCAGGATGGTGCTTCGGGCAATCGCCAAAACGGAGCCACTTGCCCAGGTGTGTGGAGCCTCTGATTTTATAGGCAAATTTATGTCACACAGAACTAGTATGTCAGTATCATTCTGGCGGCCTGGCCTAACCTGGTAAAGCCAAAGATGTACCACAGTCTCCAGGATGAGCTCAATCTGCCTGCCAAATGGCTCTTCTCAATGTAGGCCCCAGTTAGTTCCACTGGTACAAACCCCAGAGCTTCTCTAGACATCTGGTCAACCTCACATTGATATTCCATGTCCATAAACATCCTTGACAGAAGACTGATGGACTGGGTCTTGCGCTAGACTCAGAGCATCCAGCCCAGATGTCACTGTCCTTAAGACTAGGAAACAGATTTCACAGGGCCCAGTGTGAACTGAAAAGGAAGGAATTGTTGGAAAATGATTTAGAATTTCAGGACAGTACTGGTAACAAGCCCCTTTCTTACTGTGGGACACTGTGTGACTACTGTCATGAAGCTGGCTTTGATTGGTGCCTTCCTTGGCTCATCCAAGATACTAAAGATGGTGATCAGAGGCAAGGTACCTCAAAGCGCAGGGTCCCTCCAGCACAGACACTGTGTCAGAAGTCACATCTGGGACCAGGTGAAGTAGTGAGTCAGGATTGCAGAGATAAGGAACAAGGCTCAAATTGATTTATTCCTATTCATCCTCAAGCCCTTAAATATCAAGAAACAGGATAGAAAATGACTATGTTTCACAAAGCACTTGCCCAGCAGCATATTACATAGTCACTAAAAGTAATGTTTATGAGAAAATTCTAATAAAAGGGTAAAATTATTACAATATAAATTCAAGTGCATCAAATATAATCACAGTTTTCTAATGCATAGAAAATAATACCAATTTTAAATAGATGTATGACTCTAACAATGTGTAATCCTGAGTGAAAATACTAAAAGTGACATTTATTATCATTGCTATATTTTTCTTTGATTTTAAAATTTCTACAATGACAAATGTGAATTTTATAAGCAAAGCAAAATTTCAGGGATTTTAATATCAGATAACAAATTACAGATATGCATGGCACCTTAAGACTTTTTTACTTCTGATGAATGCTAGACAAATTTTGTTCTAAAGCTTTATAAAAGGTATGTGCTATTAATAATGTTCTTTGATTTCGAATAAATGGGAAAATACCATTAGTGTATACAATATGGATTTTTCACTTTTCTTTTGTTTGTTTATTTTATTTATTTTATTTTTTGAGGGAGGGTCTCACTCTGGTCCAGGCTGACCTGAAATTCACTATGGAGCCTCAGGGCAGCCTCAATTTACTTTTTATTTATTTACTTTGATAGTTCTTACTATGCAACATAGGTGGCCCTCAAACTCTCAAGGGCTGAGATGATAGTTATGCACAACCATGCCTAGCTTTGTAGCCCCCTTTGGTATAACAATATTAATCACTAAATGGAGAACCATATTTGGTAGTTTGAATGTGTGTTCCCCCACTAGACAAGTATAAAACCTTGTAACTTGGGTCTCCAGCTGCCTGACTGGAGGAGACGTCACTGGGGGCGGCAATGGAACCTGGTGTCCAGCCCAAAAGTGTCACTGGGGGCGGATCTGAGGCCCAGCCTAGAGAGGTATGTGGCAAGATCTCAGCTTTGGCACCGGTTTTGTGTTTACTGCTAGTTGTTGGTGTCTGCTGGCTGTTTGCTGGTGTCTCTCTGTGCTTGGATTTAGGAATGGGGGCCAGCTCCTTCCACCCTTTGATGGAACTTCCCCTGGGTCTATACACTTTAATTAAACACTTCCTCCTGTAAGCTATGTCTGGTTTGGATGTTCATCCCAACAACGTCTACCACACCCTATTTTGAGTTTCTATCAAACTTATTTATGTAATGTCGACAAATCCCTGGCTACTCCTTGAGCAGGCTCATGTCATTGCTGGAGATATTATGGCCGGTGCCCCTGGGATCCTACAAGACAGGTGTTTAGACACAGGTGTAGACAAGCAAAACAGTTACACACTCCTGGGTATACAAAACTAAAACTTTGTCTATCTGGATCCTATCTTTTTTTTAAATTTTTGTTTATTTTTATTTATTTACTTATTTGAGAGTGACACAGAGAGAGAAAGAGGCAGAGAGAGAGGGAGAAAGAGAGAGAGAGAGAGAATGGGCACTCCAGGGCTTCCAGCCACTGCAAACAAACTCCAGATGTGTGCGCCCCCTTGTGCATCTGGCTAACGTGGGTGCTGGGGAATCGAGCCTCGAACCGGGGTCCTTAGGCTTCACAGGCAAGCACTTAACCACTAAGCCATCTCTCCAGCCCTGGATCCTATCTTTATTTCCTCCTGTGCTGCTCCACTGCACAATTGCAACACTATTGGATAAGAAAACAGAAGATTGACTTTAACAACTGTAAATTACGATCTTTTACAAACTTAAAATAGCCTCTGACAGATTTGCTCAGGATAAACTCCAACAATCCCCCAATGCCCAACAGCTCAGTTGAAATGAACACAGGGTAAGGAAGATAATCGCATACTATTGATTACTCTATGCACTACAGACTGGATAATCATACTATTGATTACTCCATATAGCATAGACTTGGCCTCTTCCAGATGATTCTGAGGTCACTGGTATTCTTCTTGCTGAGGCACTTGGACAGCCACAGGGCAGGTATCTTAGTCAATACCACTGCTGATGACTGTTGGATCACCACCCCCTGGATTTAAGCCATGTCTTACCGTGTGGCATCTGGCATATTAATAACCAGTGGAAAAATGTTTTTCTTGAATGAATGTATCCAAGGCTGCTTGGAACATGATTGAAAATGTGCAAAAGCAATTTTCAATGTAGTATCTGTCACACGTGACAGTTTGCTTTAAAATATTGTGATAATCTGTTATCATAAGGTAGCTCTGGGGAAAAAAAAAAAACGGGATAAAATGTTAACATCCGACTTTCAGCACTACCCCCATCTTGTGCTTCAGCAGGGCTGTCTGGCTGTAAACACGTTTGACACTCCAGTCACTGTGAACGCAAACTTGTAGCTCCGTCAGGCAGGTCCCGTCGAATCTGCCACCAACTTGAAGATGCTCACTGTCTAAGCAAAAGGCTTCGGTGTTTCACACAAAACAAGACTTCCCCCCACCCCACAGGGCCTGGTGGCACACGCCTTTAATCCCAGCAACTCAAGAGGCAGAGGTAGGAGGATCGCCATGAGTTCAAGGCCAGCCTGAGACTACATAGTGAATTCTAGGTCAGTGTTGGCTAGAGTGAGACCCTACCTCAAAAAAAAAAAAAAAATTCTTTTTCTATGAGGAAGCAAGCACTGTTTATCAGACATGCGCTACTCATACAGCCCTGAGTGGCTATGAAAGCACCTACTTGGGTGAGTCCTAAATCTAAGGCTGCTGAACCCTATGCACTGTACAGGCATCCATATGGTCTTAATGCAGTGATAACAGGTAATGTCTTATATTCAGGTAGAACTTTTCAGCCTCGCAAAGGTTTTACTAGGCACCTACGGATGCAAAAATGATTGCCATTAAGCATACACTATATTCCAAACACTCAAGTAAGCACTGTATAAATATTTTGCAGATGAAGCTGGAGAGATGGCTCTCTCAGTGTGTGCGCACTGACTTGCTTGCTTGCAAAGCCTGACTGCCCAGGTTCAATTCCCCAGTACCCATGTAAGCCAGATGCACAAAGTGGCACATGCATCTGGATTTCATTTGCAGTGGCAAAAGGCCCTTGTGCACCCATTCTTTCTCTCTTCTTGCAAATAAACAAAATATGTAAAAAATATTTATTTAGCAGAGAAAACATGGAAAGTAGAAATCAGTCCTCTCTGCAAAGAGTAGATCTCAGGACTCTGTTGGTGAGCGTAGAGAAGGTGATGGGCTGAAGGCACTGGAGGAAGAAAGACCCCACGGGAGGTGTAGGAGGTTAACAAACTCAAATAGCCTGGGACCAGGAAGCATCAAAAAGAAAAGTCTGGGGCTGGAGAGATGGTTTAGTGGATAAGGTGTTTGCCTGAGAAGCCTAAGGACACAGCTTTGATTCTCTAGTATCCACATAAGCCAGATGCACAAGGTGGTGCATGCGTCTGGAGGGTTTATTTTTTTTGCAGTGGCTGTTGGCCCTCATGTGCCCATTCCCTCCCTCTCTCTCTCTCTCTCTCTCTCTCTCCTCTCTCTCCTTCTCTCTCTCTCTCCCTCACTCTCTCTCTCTTTGTCTCCCTCTCTTCTCTGTCTCTCTCTGTTTATGAATAAATAAATAAAATAGTTTTAACTGGTGGTTTTGTTACAATAGCAGCTATGAAGCCTCAATCTCTCTATCCATCTTCAGCTATATCTACACTGACATCCACGTGGGTATCTGTATCTATATCTGTATCTAGATACTGTGTTTTCTCTCATATGTGGAGTCTGAATTCTTTAAAGATGACAAGAAAGTGGATTTGAGGGGGGATGAGTGAAGGGAGGGAGAACCAATGGAAGGGGCAAGGAGAACCATACAAGGAAATGGGATAAATATAATCAAACACATTGTTTACATGCATGATAATGTCATTATGAAACACATGATTTTGTACTATTAACATACACTAATTTTTACTAAAAGGTTTATGTGCAAACAATGGAAATGAAGTCATCATAAGGACTTAATTATAAGAATATCAGAAGCATTTTCAGGGCTGGAAAGATGCCTCAGCAGGTAAGTCATTTGCCTGCAGAGCCAAAGGATCCCAATTTGATACTCTAGGACCCATGTAAGCCAGATGTACAAAGTGGTGCATGTGTCTGGAGTTCAGTTGCAGTGGCTGGAAGCCCTTACATGCCTATTCTCTGTCTTTCTCTCTTTCTTTCTCTCACTCTCCCTCATGAATAATTTTTTAAAAAGGTATTTTCTGGGCTGGAGAGATGGCTTAGCAGTTAAGGCATTTGCCTACAAAGCCAAAGGATCCTAGCTCTATTCTCTAAGACCCACATAAGCCAGATGCACAAGGGGGTGCATGCATCTGGAGTTTGTTTGCAGTGGCTGGAGGCCCTGGTGTGCCCATTCTCTCTCTCTCTCTCTCTCTCTCTCTCTCTCTCTCTCTCTCTCTCTCTCTCCTTCCCTCTTTCTCTCTCAAATAAATAAAATATATTTAAAATTTTTTAAAGACATTTTCATCTTTCAATGTAAACAGAAGTTGTTCATAATATTCTTATTGTTATTTTTAACTTTTGGAGTTTAAATTGTGGTGGTGTGAGACAAATAATCTGCTGATGACATTTAAGGGCAAATTCATAAATGCTTTTCAAACAGGAAGAATGTCTCAGCACAGTCGCCATCCATCATGACATGAGCCTCTTGAATTCCATCACGCAATAATGTTGTTGCCTCAACAAGTGCTTCACATGCTCCTGCGCAACATGACAGGTCACATGAACAACTGGACCAGCCATTGATCGGCCCTTTTCCAAATGATATTTAAGGGTTTATTTACTAACGTTTTAAGACACCTAAAACAGATTATCAGGCACTTTCACATAACTATCCATCTTCCTCATGGCCCATTTGCTTGTGGAAGATACTGAGGCATCCTGGCCGCTTTCCTTGATGAAATCCCTTTCAGTAAACGTCATCCAAGCAGAGGTGGGAAAGGTGTGCATTGAGCCACTTTGCTTGAGCGCAGACCATTTGCAGCTCTCCACTGAAATGGGCCTCCAGTTGCTCGCCACCTGGCACTTACTGAGCTGACAGTTGCCATGTTTTACTTATAATGCTTAGAATAAAGAAGAAAAATACATCACACCATTGTCCTGAACACTTTCATAAATTTGCTTTTTAATAAGTGTGGTGGTTTGATTCAGGTGTACCCCATAAACTTACGTGTATTGAGTGATAGGTCCCCAGCTGGTGGCAATTTGGGCATCGGATCTTCCTGGAGATGGTGTATTATTGTGCATGGGACTATGGGTGTTGTAGCCAAATTCCCCTTGCCAGTGTTTGTCACACTCTCTTGCTGCTGTTGTCCACCTGATGTTGGCCAGGAGGTGATGTCCAGCCTCTGCTCATGCCTTCATTTCCCCTTGCCATCATGGAGCTTCCCTTTGAGACTAGAAGCCAAAATAAACCCCTTTTCTCCCATAAACTGCTCTTGGTTGGGTGTTTTCTGCCAACAACATGAACTCTAGTGTAAGTGTTCAGGGGCTACCTAGTGTGGCAGATACCTTCTCATTGCTGGGACAAAACACCCAACCAGAGACAGCTGATGAGAATGAAATGTTTATTTTGGCTTACACATTCAAAGGGGAAGCATCATCATAACAAAGGGGAAATCAGGACAGAGCAGGCAGCGGGGGTGTTACATCTTGTCACAGCAGCAGGAAGGAAGGAGAGAGAGTGTGTGTGTGTGTGTCTTCTCCACACCCAGTAGAGCTGGACTAATGACCGTCAAGGTCTTCCCCCACCCAGTGACACACCTCCTCCAGCAAGGCTCCACCTCCCAAAGGCTCCACTAGCTGGGAACAAAATAGGAGGCTTAATCACAAACATCTGAGGCTATGGGCACATTTTACATGCTAACACCACCTCGCCTAACACACCTTTAATCTAAGGCATTCAGACTTTTTTTTTTTGAATAGGGCAAAAGCAGATTTTATGAAGAGAAATACAGAAGACACTCTACATAGTGGGAGGGAGGATTCCTGAAGGAAAGAGATGGAGAGGTTGCCCAGCATTAGAAATTTTAAAATATATGCACTAAACTTGTGATTTATCTTTATTTATAATAGCATGTGAACTGACACTAGCTCATCAGCATTGGCTCGGCTCAAAGTTCCTTCTTATCTCAAAATTGTCTTTTTTTGAAGTATTCTTTCAAGTGGAGAGTCGGAAGAAATCAGTTATCTTAAACCCTGAGATTCATCTTTTAGTGCAAAGAACAGTGGTTCCCAGACAGGAATGCCTTCTGTAATGTTCTGAAAACCATTAAAAATTCAGATTCTTAAATCTACTCTAATCAACCAAGTCAGGATCTCTCAGGAGTCTGACTTGTCTGCTGAAAGCCCCTCTCATGGCCAGTTCACAATCACTCTGGGAACTTTTCAATCAACACTAAACTTTCAAACACCACCACCTTTGTTCCAAAGTACTGGACTAATTCTGTTGGAAAAAAAGTGTTAATAGTTGATGGAAAAGACAAAACTCAGAAATTAAATAAGAAATGAATACACAAGAACTTTATGGGTGCAAATATATAAATATATTAATGTACATCATGGGTAACAATAAAACAAAACAAAAAGTTGCAGTGCTTGGAGGACTTGCTATGTAAAGATGTAAATTCTCTTCAAATGCCATGTTAGGTAGTATTCTAAAATCTCTGTTGCAGTCAGCTCCATGTTGCTGGGATGGACATCCAAACCGGACAAGAGTTTATGGGAGGAAGGGATTTATTTCAAGCTTACAGACCCAGCCGAAAGTCCATCAGATGGCAGAAGAAGCTGACTCCCATTCCTAAATCCAAGCAGGGAGACACCACCAAACAGCCAGCACCACAGCAAGCACAGACCAGGCTTGAAACCTCTCTACTAACCTTTAGGCTGGAATTCAGATCCATCCCCAGTGACATGCCCCTAACCAGACAGCTGGAGACCCAAGTTACAAGCTTTAATAAAACATGTGAGTCTATGGGGAACATACATTCAAACTACTACAATTTGGATTTTGGATTTTTTGTTTGTTTGTTTGTTTTTTAACATTTTTTATTGTGTTTATTTATTTATTTTACTTTTTGAGGTAGGGTCTTGCTCTAGCTCAGGCTGACCTGGAAATTACTATGTAGTCTCAGGTTGGCCTTGAACTCACAGTGATCTCTCTACCTCTGCCTCCCGAGTGCTGGGATTAAAGGCATGTGCCACCATGCCCAGCTATTTTTATTCATTTATTCGAGAGAGAAAGAGGCATATAGAAAGAGAATGGGCATACCAGGGCTTCCAGCCGCTGCAAACAAACTCCAGCTGCATGCACCACCTTGTGCATCTGGCTTATGTGGGTCCTGGGGAATTGAACCCAGGTGCTTTGGCTTTGCAGGCAAGTGCATTAACCGCTAAGCAATCCCTCCAGTCTTTGGTTTTGCTTTCTGAGGTAGGTCTCACTCTAGCCCAGGCTGACCTGGAATTTACTATGGAGTCTCAGAGCAACCTTGAACTCATTGTAATCCTCCTACCTCTGCCTCCTGAGTGCAGGAATTAAAGTATGTGCCACCACACCTGGATTGACAATTTACATTTTCAAAAACAATTCTTTATTTATTTGAGAGAGAGAACTGGCATGCTAGGAACTTCTGCCACTGCAAACAAACTCCAGATACATACACCAATTTGTGTAGGGAATCAAACCCAGGCCATCAGGATTTGTAAGCAAATGCATTTAACCACTGAACAATTTCTCCATCGTTGTCAGATATTAAAACACATAATGAAAGCTGAGTACAGCAATTGAAAGGAATATGGAAGTAATACAAGAACAAATAGGGTCAGTGGAAGAGAGAGAAAAATTGAGAGAGGACAATGTTTCTCCTTAAATTCATGTGAAATATTATGTAGTAATTACAAACAGTAGATCAGTATATACAAAGCTTCAGTGAAGAAGGATTAATGACCCAATGTCGCCAGCTGTGCTGACACATGCCTATAATCCCAGCTATGGGCAGTCTAAAGCAGGAGGATCCACCTGGGTTACACAGCAAGAACTCATCTCTAAAAATAACTAAATCAATTATCAAAAAATCCAGGCGTGGTGGCACATGCCTTTAATCCCAGCACTCAGGAGGTAGAAATAGGAGGATCGCCATGAGTTCAAGGCCATCCTGAGACTACATACTGAATTCCAGGTCAGCCTGAGCTAGAGCGAAACCCTACCTCAAAAAAAAAACCAAAAAAAAAAAAAAAAAAAAAAACGAAAAAAGAAAATGTGATCTAGACTACACAAAAGAGCATAAAATCCACATACAAAAACAAGACACAGGGATGGAGAGATTGCTTAGTGGTTAAAGCTCTTGCCTGCAAAGCCTAAGGACACATGTTCAACTCTCCAGATGCCACATAAGCCAGACACACAAAAGTTAGGTAAGGTCACACGTGGCCACTAGGTGGTGTAAGCATCTTGCATTTGATTGCAGTGGCAGAGGCCCTATTTCACCAATTCTCTTTCCCTCTGTCTCTCCCTCCCCCTGCCTCTTTCTGAAAACAAAAAAAGAAAAAAACATACAACCAAGTGTGGTGGCACATGCCTTTAATCCCAGCACTCAGGAGGCAGAGGTAGGTAGACCACTGTGAGATTGAGGCCACCCTGAGTCTACAAAGGTCAGCCTGGGCTAGAGTGAGATGCGACCTCAAATAACGAAAGAAAGAAAGAAAGAAAGGAGGGAGGGAGGGAGGGAGGGAGGAAGGAAGGAAGGAAGGAAGGAAGGAAGGAAGGAAGGAAGGAAGGAAGGAAGGAAGGAAGGAAGGAAGGAAGGATGGAAGGAAGGAAGGAAGGAAGGAAAAAAAGAAAAGAGAGGGAGAAAGAGAGACATTTTATAACATACCCAAACTAAATGATACATATCAATCATCTTAAATGATTGAATATAAATGGTTGAAGGAAATCAGAAGGGGAAAATGGTCATTAAAAGGAAAGCAAGGGGGCCTAAAGGTTTGGCTCCATGCTTAAAGTGCTTGCTTGCAAAGCCTGACAGCCTGGGTTCAATTCCCCAGTACTCACATAAAGCCGATGTTCAAAGTGGGACTCATGTGCCTGGAGTTAGGCAGGAGGCCCTGGCACTCCCATATTTTCTCTCTTTCCCTCTGTTTCTCTCTCTCTCTCTCTCCCTGAAAATTTTTTTTTTAAGTGAAAAACAAAAAGGAAGGGGCTAGAGAGATGGCTTAGCACTTCAGTTCAGCTCTCCAGAACCCACATAAGCCAGACGCCCAAGGTGACGCATGTGCACAAGGTCTCATAGGTGCGTGAAGTGGCGCTCACGTCTGCAGTTGGACTGCAGTGACTGGAGGCCCTAAGGTGTCAATTGTCTTTCTCTCCCTCTTTCTCATAAATAAAATAAATATTTTTAAAAGTTTACGATGATTGTTATGGGGAGGTAATATGATGGAGATGGAATTGCAAAGGAGAAAGTGTGGGGAGGAGAGGGAGGGAATTAACATGGGATATTTTTTTATAATCATGGAAAATGCTAATAAAAATTTTTAAAAAATTAAAAAAAATTTTTTTAAGTTTAAAAAAGGAAAGAAAGGGCTGGAGAGATGGCTTAGGGGTTAAGGCATATGCCTGTGAAGCCTAAGGACTCAGGCTCAATTCTCCAGGTCCCATGTAAGCCAGGTGCACATGGTGGCACATGTGTTTGGAGTTCATTTGTAGTGGCTGGAGGCCCTGGCGTGCCCATTCTAACTCTCTATCTCTCTTTCCCTCCTTCTCTCTGTCTCAAGTAAATAAATAAAATAGATAAATTTTAAAAAAAGAAAGAAGGAGGAACTTAATGTTACCCCAACAGAGTGAGAGGGACAAAGTAATATAGGAGATTATAATGAAGGACAGGATCCTCCACTGCTGGTGTTTGCATGCTATGAAATTCAAAATATGGTTCAATAATTCTCTGTGTCAAAGAAGATGGAAGGGAGAGAGAGAGAGAGAGAAAGAGAAAGAGCTTAACCATCTGGGCTCCTTTACACCTGAGTATAAAGAGCTTTCCACTCCTCTTAAGCAATCCGATCCCAAATAAAGGTAAATGTTTGCTTCAGTAAATTCATACATACTATGCCATCACCCAGGTCTTTCAGTCCAGAACCTTGATACCAGTTTCCCCGAGAAGGCCAAGGAGAGAGTCTCATCAAATTCTGTGCCCAGGGGCTTTAGAACCGGGTCCCTATTCATCTTTCATCACCTCTGTTTGTCTGTGAATAAATATATACATTATTCTTGTTCTTTTAATTCTGTAACCTCTTCAGAGCAGTTAAAAATTATGTTAAAAACTCATTAACTTTGACGAGATATTGATGATGCCAACGGTTAATTACGAGCCAGCTGGTGTTATGGCAAGAATTAAAAAGTTAGACATTGGAAATTTGCTGGGGTTTTTTTAAGCCACACTGTATTCACTGGGGGATTGCTGAAACAGTGTCACTATTGATGACCTTACAATGCAGGTCAATGAGAGGTCTGGTGACCAGGTGATCACGTGGCAACTCCTGACTCTATTACAGTATGGGCATCCTCAGGTTCTGAGGAAATAAATAGACATAAGAATTCCTGTGCCTCATAGTGTTAATTGATTGCAAGCTGGGGTCAGAAAGACATTTCTCCCCAAGGAGACTTCCTCCACACTTTAGAGGCACTACGGGGACCTGTCACATACCTGTACAGCATTAAGCGGTGGTCATTGTCAAGTACCGAATAGCACAATGTAGTGTGTCTTTGGCTGGTGCCCACAGGAAAGCAAGTCGGTATGGAGACCCTCTTCCCAAAAGTGACAGCTTTTTACTAGCTTGTCACCCAACAAAGTTTTTCTTTTTTTCCTTTTCTGGCTAAAGACAGTACTTACTTTGGATGAGAAAACAGATTGTGAGGACTGGAGAGCTGCTTAGCAGTTAAGGCACTTGCCTGCAAAGCCAAAGAACCCAAGTCTGATTCCCCAGGACCACATAAGCCAGATGCACAGGTAGTGCATGCATCTAGAGTTCATTTGCAGTGGCTGGAGGCCCTAGTGCGCCCATTCTCTCTGTGTGTCTGCATGTCTCTCTCTTAAACATATAAATAAAAGAAAACAAAAGTTTTCTTAAAAAAAGAAGAAGAAAAAGAAAAATTGGAAGAGAATGCAGAAAACCAAAAATAAAAATCGTTTGGCTTTTTTGAACACCTTCAACAGCTCGGGATGTAACTTGGTGGTAGAATGCTCGGCTGGCATGAGAGACCACTTAATGCTTGCAAAGCCTGCTGTCCTGGGTTTGATTCCCCAGTACCTATGTAAAGCCAAATACACAAAGTGGCACATGCATTTGGAGTTCATTTGCCCTGGAACACACATACTCTTCCACTCTTTCCTCACCTCCCCTAGCAAATTAATAAATAAAATATTTTGGGGCTGGAGGCTTTTTTTTGGGGGGGGGGGGGGGCTTGGCTGTTAAGGAACTTGTCTGCAAAGCCTAATGAGCTGGGTTCTATTCCGTAGTGCCCAAGTAAAGCCAGGTGCACAAGGTGGTGCATGTATCTGGAGTTCATTTGCAATGGCTAAAGGCTCTGGCCTACACATTCTCATTCTCTCCTCTCTCTCTCTCTCTCTCTCTCTGTGTGTGTGTGTGTGTGTGTGTGTGTGTGTGTGTGCGTGTCCTTGAAAATAAATGACTAAAAATATTTTTTTATTCATTTTTTATTTATTTGAGAGCAACAGACACAGAAAGACAGATAGAGGGAGAGGGAGAGAATGGGTGCGCCAGGGCTTCCAGCCACTGCAAACGAACTCCAGACATGTGCGCCCCCTTGTGCATCTGGCTAACGTGGGACCTGGGGAACCGAGCCTCGAACCGGGGTCCTTAGGCTTCACAGGCAAGCGCTTAACCGCTAAGCCATCTCTCCAGCCCGACTGAAAATATTTTTAAGAGTAGCAGATGGGCACTATAGAACAAGGAGGATATTTTGGGCCTCATACAGAGGAGTTACTGAAGCCTTGGGCTCTAGTCTAGAGTGGGGGCATCTGTCTCACTTGCCCTTTATCATGGTTGCACGCAATGATGCTTGCCAGGATATTTCATTCCATCCAGAAGGGTAGAACGCACACAGGAACTCTTTTCTGTTTATTTCCCAGGTGAGCAGTGGGGTGCAGGGTCTGAAACCAAAACCAGAGAGATTCTCTTCCCAGATTTGTTCTTCCCAATGACAATGGGAAAGTTAGGGGACCTCCCTAAGCTGAGATCTCTTCATCAATAAAAAGAGAACGCTTACAGTACATATCTCATCATGTCCCACTAGGATTAAACAAAATAAGCCACATGGACATCAGAATGTTTTGCACATAGTGGTCCCTCTCATGATAGCTTACTGCTCTTATTATTACTATTTCTTCTATTGCTAGATGAATAACTCGAGAGGTATAGATGGCAGCCAGCTGGAACTGAAAAAGACAAACCTTATGGAACTTTGCAAGGTACAGACAAAGAGGCAGGTAGGTAGAGCTAGATAGAAAACCATCGTTGAGCTGGAGAGATGGCTTAGCGGTTAAGTGCTTGCCCGTGAAGCCTAAGGACCCCGGTTCCAGGCTCGAGTCCCCAGGACCCCAGATGCACAAGGAGGCGCACGCATCTGAAGTTCGTTTGCAGTGGCTGGAGGTTCTGGCGTGCCCACGCGTTCTCTTTCTACCTGCCTCTTTCTCTCTCTGTCTGTTGCTCTCAAATAAATAAATAAAAATCAACAACAACAACAAAAAAAAAGGAAAACCATTGTCTCTGAAGCCCAGAGTGGAGAACGAACACTTAGTACCTGCCTTCCTACCCAACCTCTGCTTCAGCAAGTTTAGGTTTCTGGCCCCTCCTCCTCCTCTGGCGCCTCACCCCATAAAAGGGATGGGCACCCGGTGAGCTACGCAACATAGCCATCCCGCTAGGGACCACTGCACCCCTCCGTGGTGGTTTGGATTAGGTGTCCCCCGTAAACTCATGTGTTCTGAGCGCCTGGCTCCCAGATGATGGCAATATGGAGATGGAGCCTTGCTGGAGGAGGTGTGCTATTTGGGGCGGCCTTAGGGCTTCTATAGACAGGTTTCTCTTGCTAGAGTTTGGCTCACTGCCCTGCTGCTGCTGTCCACCTGATGTGGGCCAGGAGGTGATGTCCAGCCTCTGCTCTTCTATCCTTCCCCTGCCATCGAGGAGCTTCCCCTTCAGACTGGACAACAAAATAAACAACGTTACTCCCATCAGTGGCTTTTGGTGGGGGCTTTGTTCCGGCAATGAGAAGGGAACTACAACGCCCCCATTGGTGGCTTGCCATTCCCAAGCCACAGAGGGCACGTGTGCTGCCCACTTAGTGGTGAATTGGCCGCTTATACCTGTCACCAGTGGTGAATGTCATTAACGTAAGTCCCTGCAATTCCTAGGAGGAGTGCGGTTGGTTACGAGATGTCTTTCTCTTCTTGTTTCACGCAAGGTTTTTCACAAACCTGCTCTTAGCTTCACTCAGCTCAGTTCTGTTCCAGAAAACTACCAACCTTAGTGATGATTGAAGAGTATAAAAGGTTTTCTTTTCTCCTGCAAATAAAAATGTTACCCCCACGTCTTACTAATCTTGATCTCCCTCACTTCAGTGAAAACAAGCCTTCCACATTCATCCTAGAACGTTTGCTTCTTTCTCTATCTATGTGGATGATTTCTCTCTCCTAATGTTATTTCACTTTGGAGAAAATACAAAACCAAAATAATTCTGTATGTACATACACACATATATGTAATCAAAGACAGAGAGAGAGAGAGATGAGAGAAAGTCAAGAGAATGGGCATGCCAGGGCCTCTAGCCACCTCATACACCTGGCTTACGTGGGTATTGGGAAATCGATCCTGGGTCCTTAGGCTTCACAGGCAAGTGACTTAATAACTAAACCATCCCTCCAGCCCAAGAATTCTTGTTTTCAAAATATTTTTATTTAGTTGCAAGGAGAGAGAAAGAGAGAGAATGAGAATTATGGGTGCACCAGGGTCTCCAACCACTGCAAACTCTAGATGCATGCACCACTTTTTGCATCTGGATTTAGGCTTTGCAGGCAAGCGCCTTAACTGCTGAGCCATCTCTCCAGCCTACAAAAGAATTCTTTTGCTTTCATTTGGGAACGGGAGGTCATAGAAATAATCTTACCTTACTCCCTCATCATGGCCTATATAACCCCTGAATAATTAAATACCATGAACCACAATCTTGATTAGAACATCATCTTAAATTCTTCCTAGTTCTATTCTTATGACTGCATTCTCTATTTTCTGATTTTTTTTTTACTATGAGCATGATTTGCTCTTATAATCAGAAAAACTCTTTAATCTTTTATTTTTATTATTTATTTATTTGCAAGCAGAGAGAGGAACAGAGAGAGAATAGGCACACTAGAGCCTCTAGCTGCTACAAATGAACTCAAGATGCATATGCCACTTTGTGCATCTGGCTGTATGTGGGGACTGGGAAATTGAACTTGGGTCCTTAGATTTTCACAGAATAATGCCTTAACTGCTGAGCCATCTCTCCAGCCCAGAAAAAATAAAAACTTTTTGAAAACTCTACTGGGAAAATTGAAAGCACCAAACAGACATTTCTCCACTCAACCAATGCCTTTCCCTCATTTTCTGGCTGTACTGGGAAGAAATTGTTAATAGCAGCCCCGCCTGACTGTGTCATGGGCTAGAATTCGGAAGGCTTACAATATAATCCGCTGCCAAGCAGCCGATATCACATTTTGAGCTTACTGTTTGGGGTCTCATGTTTTCGCATTCCAACTCTTGACTCATTGTATGTGTGTACGCACACTTTGTTCCAGACTGTCTGTCAGGAGGAGACGTTTCTAAATGAAGAAAAAAAAAAGTGTTGCTGGCGAGTGCCAAGGCTATATGAGGAACCATAGCATGGAGTTGTGATTTCTTTGTGACTGCTGGTTAATTGCTTTAAGGACAAAAACCAAGGACAAGTGTGCCTCTAAGGAAAACTTTTGTAGCACCCAAACCACTCGTACCTTTTGAGTTATCACGAACTGCCTTTTGCCAACTTTTGATCAAGGTGACAAATCCTGGCTCAGAAAAGAAATTTAGAGAGGTGTCAGCTCCATCAATAAGCTCCAAGGGAAAGTAATTCATGTTTAATGGAAATTTCTGTTTACAAAATAGACTAGGTATATAACCAAACTGTAAGAGGAGATAACTCACTCTGGAAAATAGTCTGTGTACCCTAACGGAGTAAAATAAAAGTGGAGCAGAATACATTGTAGTTACTGAAATGAAGTCCACGCAACATTTTATAGTGACTACAGCAGTCATTTCACTTCATAGAAAACTGTTCCTGTTCAGTCTTGATTTAGATTCAAAATCAGAAGAAGGAAAAAAAAAAGTTGAGAAAGATGGAAAAGGAATGGAGCCATAATACCAAGCAAAAATCTTTTGCACGTCTTTCAAAACTCTTGAGGCCAATCCAAGATCCTTTAAGCCCCTGGAATTTATTGGCTCTTTGACAATTTCTAACTTCCACCTGCCTGGCTGCTCTTGCTCCCCTTAATAAATGTTGATATCACTTCTGTGACAGATACTGTTGGGATATTTTATAACTTCTTTTGTTTCTATCTGATAATTTGTTGTTTCACTGTGGTCCACAGGCAAGTTGGATAGGCAGAATAGTTTCCAGTTGGTGAAAAACTGAATCCCCAAGAAGTTTTGCTGTCTGCCCACAATGACTGAAATACATTCCAGCAGCTAAGGGCACTTTCCAACCCCAGGTTCATGGAATGGTGAAGAAAAATCCACTGTTTGGCTAAATGAATGTGAAGTTCCCCTAAATGTATTCAGAAACAAAGGAAACAACAATCCTTGAAAAGTACGGATACAGGACTGGAGAGATGGCTTAGTGGTTAAGGCACTTGTCAGCAAAGCTTAAGGACCCAGGTTCAGTTTCCCTGTAGCCATATAAAACCAGATGCAAAGGGTGGCACATGCGGCTGGAGTTCGTTTGCAATTCTCTCCCTCCCTCTCTCTCTCTCTCTCTCTCTCTCTCTCTCTCTCTCTCTCTCTCTCTCTTTCTCAAACAAGTAAATAAATAAAGTATGTATAAAGAAGGATAAAGGAATACAGCTGAGGTTAGAGAGACCCAACTAAGCCCAGCCCAAACAGCCAATCCACAGAATGACAAGCTTAATAAACTCACTTTTTAGGGCTGGAGAGATGACTCAGCAGTTAAGACATTTATTAGCAAAGCCTAATGATATGTGGTCGATTCCCCAGCACCCATATAATCTGGATGTACAAGGTGGCATATGCATCTGGAGTTGGTTTGCAGTGGCTAGGGGCCCTGATGAACCCATTCTCTCTCTTCCTCTCTCTCTCTCTCTCTCTCTCCCTTTCTCTCTCTGCTTGCAAATAAATAAATTAAAAAAAATTTTAAATATATATATATATATATATATATTGACTCACTGTTTCATGATTTCCTAAAGGTAATCTATTTCACAAAAGAAACTAGGTGATACATTCATCACATCAAAATCAGCAAGGATCATTCTTAATCCTTCTTATACAAAACATATTTATTTATTTGTTTGCAAAGAGAGAGAGAGAGAGAGAGAGAATGCCCACACCAAGGCCTCTAGACACTGCAAATGATCTCCAGATGCATGCACCATTTTGTGCATTTGGCTTTATGTGGGTCCTGGGGAATAAAATCCAAATCATTAGGCTTTGCAGGCAAATGCCTTAACCACGGAGCCATCTCTCCAGCCCCTGCTTAGTCCTCATTTAAAGCATGGAAATAATCTAACAGAATGTGCCCCAGAATTGCCAAGATTAAAGTATTTGGGGGGACCAATCTAACAAATATTGGAGTCTGATAGTAAAACCATCTCGAAGAGATTATCAAGGTAAAGTGAGGTGGGGACCTACACAGTCTCTGTTCAGTTATGTGGCTGGTCCAAGAACTCCCAACTTCACTTCAGGATCTCAAATAGGAGGCAACCAAGGCCTCGGCTCTGTCTGTTGTCTCACCTGAATGTTCAACAGGGATCAGGGTCTGAACTCAGCAGGACCATGAGCTATTAGTTCCTCAGTGCTGTGGGCCCGAGTTTACCCACCCCGCTATTATGACAGCCTGTCTTTAAGATGGTTCACAACATGAAGCTTTGTTTCTTCAAAGCAAGCATGTAAAAAGAGGGAAAGACAGAGAGATGGAAACAGAGGCATATACAGAAGATGGAAGGGCTGGAGAGCTGGCTTAGCAGTTAAGATACTTGTCTATGAAGCCAAAGGACCCAAGTTCAATTCCCCAATACCCATGTAAGCCAGATTCACAAGATGATGCATGCATCTGGAGTTCATTTGCCTCCTTATGCATCTGGCTTATGTGTGTCCTGGGGAATTAAACCTGGGTCCTTAGGCTTCACAGGCAAGCACCCTAACTGCTGAGCCATCTCTCCAGCCTTGTTTGTTTGTTTTGCTTGTTTGTTTCTGAGGCAGGGTCTTACTATGTAGCCCCTACTGCCTCCTTGTGTGTAGCCCAAGCTGGCCTCCACCTCCTGATTCCTCTGACTGGAGCGCAAGTGCTGGGCTGCCACATGCGTGCCGCTGCTCCTGCTGCTTCCTCAGTGGGCATGGCTCAGACACAATGGGAAGAAATTATGCAAAAGGTTAGCATCACCTGGGTTTAGAGAACTTTGAGAAGCATTTTAAAGCACCCCAGTTTATAAATGAATTCTGGAAATTGATGAAGATGTGAGTTTCATAAACAGGGAAGTACTTATCAAATTTCAAAATTCTAGGCCTTTGGAACTCACTCTTGAACTTAAAGGAGGCAATTTTAAAATTTTTAAAAATACATTTTTTTTATTTGGAAGCAGTGAGAGACAGAGAAAAAGAGAGCATGGGCTCCCTAGGGCCACAAATGAACTCCAGACACATGTGCCACTTTGTACATCTGGCTTTTACATGGGTACTAGGGAATTGAATCCAGGTTGTTAGGCATTTGCAGGCAAACACCTTAACCACTAGGCAATCTCTCCAGCCCAAAGAAGGCAATTTTAAAAATACAAATCATATATTGTAGTCTTATTATCCCAAAAATATAGCAAAATATAAATAAGTTTTAGAAGGTTTAAGAAAATTCTCAGATGCTGGTTCTATCATGGAATAAATATTAAAGGAGTGTGAGACCTTGCCCAGAGGAATAGCTAATGTTTTCAGAGTAATGCCAAGAAAGACAGCCTTAGCTCCCTACACAACAGCCCTCAGAGGCACCAAGATGGACCATTGGCCTAATCTGTTATGGCATTTCTTATATACTTATGCATAACACTATGTGGGAATGCAATAAAAATTTAAACAAGGCACTAAAGTTCAACAAAATAAGAGGATGTAGCTTTTGGTAAATGGAGACATGACGCTCCTACATAATCTCTGACTTCAGATGTGCGATTCTTTTCTTTAGTTCCATCCACAGAAGTTCAACTCAACCACAGATTGAAAAAAAAAAACAAAAAATGTCTTCGTTCATCCCAGAATTTAGGAGAAGAAAACAGGATTTTGTAGGCATGACTGTTAGAGAGAATAGAGGAAGATTTGACTGCATATGACAGGTCTGTCTTTCATACCTACATTATGTTCAAGAGTTTAAAACGGCAAAGGCATCTATTTTGCCCTTGGGCAATGTCTGAGTAGATATTTTAGGCATACACTTGGGGCATTGGGAGACAGTTTGTCACCTTCAAGTTTATAAAGATAAGCATGAAGATGGGCATATTGTAGGCTTCTGCTTTACAATACACGTAGTAGGACAAATAAATGTCCCTTGCTAATGCAGTCGCATTTAATTAAAAGATAAACACCCTGCCGTGAGAAGCATGAATTTGAAACTTTTCACATAAGCCCAGTTATGCATTTTGACGTGGTAAGAGCAGTAGTTTCTGTCAATCAACCTGAATTCTCCTTAAGCCCTAAACATATAAGTCACATTGAGAGGGTGATGTATTTAACAAGTGGATTTATATATAAATACTTTTGCTGGCTCCAGTTCAACACAACAAAAGAAGTCAAACATTAGCCTCTATTTGTATTTCTTTGCTGAAGTGTTTTGACATAAACTGCATACAATCCTAGCTGAAAAGCAGCAGGCATTTTGGAACTAACTTCTCACATTCACATTCTTTGTGATAGGAATATATATATATATATATATATATATATATATATATATATGTGTGTGTGTGTGTGTGTGTGTGTGTGTGTGTGTGTGTGTGTGTGTATTTCCTGGTTGGAAAATCAGACAGCTTATGAGTGAAACATTTATTCAAACCCAGGAGAAGAAAAATTTAAAAGCAGCACAGCATTTCTAGCTTCACATATAATTCACTCTTGGCTTCTTGGAACTTCTCAGAGTATCAAATTCCCAAATCCCAGCAGCACAATTGTGGGTCAGCATTTAGATCTATTGGAGACAGAAGGCAATGTATGTTGTATCTAGAAGTCACTTGCAGCAATCTTTTACCAATCCAGGTCTTCCAATGCAAAGGAAAGACATTCTTAGATAAAGCTTCTAAATATCCAAATTACATAGCAAATATGATTTATGGAAAGGAATATTTGGGGGAACTTTCATACTTAAGTATGAAAAAACCCTCTGCAGATGACGCATATCGATCAGTTATCGCCATGAGAACACTTAGTAATAAACTTCCTTTGGACTATCTGACCTGAGGACACCCCTGTGTGTTGTCACCAGCAATAGGCTGCCTGCTACTTGGTTAAGCTAGGTTGGACTGCAGGCTCCAGGCTTCAGTTTCCTTAATGAGGTTAATGGGTTATATCCCTATTGACTTCCAACTAAATCATTCCCCAAAGAAAGAAAAAAAGATGTTGCAGCCAGCTACTCACTGCTGGGACAAACATCTGACCAAAAGCAGCTTATGTGTGGGAAAGGTTTATTTCAGGCTTACAAATTCTGGGGGAACCCCATCAATGGTGGAAGAAGTTGGTTCATTTCTGTAGACCACAGCAGAGCGATATCATCAAACAGCCAGCACCACAAAACAGCCAGAGCTCCAATTGCTCTTCCCACACCTTAGGACTGGATTTAAGATCCACCCCCAAACATTTAGGGCTGGACTCCAAGTTCCACTCCCAGTGACACAACACTTTCCCAGTAAGGCTCTGCCCACAGGAGACTCAAGATTCAAGCCTGAGTCTATGGGACCATATATTCAAACCATCACAATAGAGTTACATTATGTATCTAAATGAAATTCTAAGCTTGTCCATATTAAGATAATCCTCACTTAACTATAGCTGTATTGTTATTTATATATCAATAGTTATAGGAAATTCATGAGCATCTTAATCCATACAATTGTACTTTATATGTATGTTTTCAATAAAGTACAAACATTTTTGAACCTAATCTTTCATAAACAAGAGACCATCAATATGCACTTGACTTTGAAATTATTTTATCATTTATTTCATAGCATTGTTTTAAATTATAAAAAGGAAATAAAAAAAAAGCAGTTTCTAACTCCTTTCACTGTTCTTTTTGGAAGAACTATACTTCAAGTCTAATTTCTTCTAATAATTCCCTTTGTCACCACAGGTCCCCTGCAGACAGTATCTATGAAACTGTCACAGACTGCTTCCTTCCATTCTCAGGTGGTATAGCAGTCAGCTTCATATTGCTGTGATGAGCTTCCAACCCAGACACAGTTATAGGAGAAAGGGAATTTATTGAAGCTTCCAGATTCAGGGGAAGCTCCATGATGGCGGAAGAGGCTGGCCCCCTTTCACAGGTCCACTAGAGGGACACACACCAGCACCACCATAAACAAGCACACCCCAGGAACCTCAGGCAGAGCTCAAGCACTCTGCAGACCTTAGCCTGGAATTCCACACCCACCTCCACAAACACCTTAGGGCTGGACCCTAGGATCCACCCACAGTGACTCCCAGTTACATGCCTGGGGGACATCCATTCAAATGACCACAGGTGGTGACACCTGAAGCTTTTCCTCTGAGGAGCGCAAACACACATCTCTTCAGCACACACAGGACACAGACCAAAGGACCATTACAGCAAAACCAGTTTGGGTGAACCAATGAGTGTAACGTGGCTACTCACAGCGTAGGGTGAGAGCTTACTTATAGGAACATGGAAGCCCCAAAGCAGCTGTAACACTGAGAGGCTTCATCCCAGCAGAGCTGACAACCTCCCAGTGGCTGCCTAGATGGGCTCTTTGTGTCAGGATTTCCCCAAAAGTTCTCTTCCCTCAGCCTACAGGGTAAGAGCATACTCACAGAGCATGAAGACCCCAAAGCAGCTGGGTCACCAAGAATTTTCACCCCAGCATGATGGTGACCTCCCCATCACTGTTCCTTGATGTTCTACCCTCTATATACTCTGTATCCACCCGCCCCCCGCAAAGGCCTGAGACCTCATCACCATTACATACAGCTGCCACAGGAGATGCCTGAGATCTCAGGTAGGAGCCTGAGAATCTGAGAACATGTGACCACCAGCAGGGAATGAAATCAAAGCACATCTGCCGCCACCTCCTACTTAAACACCAGATCTCATGTCCAATGGCACAGCCTGTTTCATTGTCCCATCACGCATGTTGACACAACGTCTGGCACATGATAATGACAAGAACCCCCACCACTGAAGCCTGGGTAATGCCAAGCAAGCAATGAATATGGATCCTCGCACGCATATCTCAATTGGCATGAACTCTATGAAGTTGGTACTTCTATTACGTCCACTGTGCAGAAGAGGACACCAAGACCCAGAGAATAACTTGCACAGAGACCCTTCATGGGTAGATAAAGGTGGAGCCTGGGGCTCAAGTAGAAATCACTGAATGTCAGTGTATGGGCCTTACCAACTGTCATAGTAGCTTCATATTGCTGGGATGAACATCTAAACCAGACACAGCTTATAGGAGGAAGGGGAAGTTCCACCAAGGATGGCAGGAGAAGCTGTCTTCCATCATAAATCCAAGCAGAGAGAGACAACCAAATAGCCAGCAAAAACCAAAGTGGCAGCAGGGAACTTTAGCAAGCAGGACCCCTGGCCCCGGAGCTCAGACTGCTCCTCACTCCCTCTGGCTAGAATTCAGGTCTGCCCCTGCCCCCAGTGACACCTTAGGGATGAGCTTCAGGATCCAGCCCCAGTGACACCTCCTCCAGCCAGGTGGCTGGAGACCCAAGTTACAAGCTTTAATAAAACATGAGTCTATGTGTGTGTGTGGGGGGGGCACACATTCAAATTACCATGCCAACAAATCCACATGGCTTCCATATCAGTACTCAATGGCCATTGTAGTTGACAGAAAGATGAGCAGACGAATAAATGCTGTCATATTTTGTCCCAATTTCTCTGCTTCTATGGGCTGAGTCCTATTACCACCTGTAACTCAAATCTGCCTTGCAGCTGCCTACCCAACACATCATCAGGTGATGTTCCAGCAGAGGTAAGGACTCTGATGTCTCCAGTACAGCCTGGAGGTTGGGGGAGAGAACAAATAAGTAAACACATGAATCCACAAAGTGTTTGCAATCTGTGAAGGTGCTACAAGAAGACACTGGACTTCAAAGTTACTGAGGGAAGTTATGTCCCTGGGTTCTATTGCTAATACCCACCCCCTACACACACCACTGTGCATCCTTATGTCACATCCCAACTCAGGTTCAGTTCTTGAAATCTATGATTATCACTACAATTGCATAATTGGTCTACCTACTTCTAGATGCTTTTTGGCTTAGTCTGTTATGCTGACCTCTATAGAATTGTATTTATTTTAAAATATATATTGTTTATTTATTATTTGTTTGCAAGGAGAGAGAGAGAGAGAAGGAGGAAGGGAGAGAGAATGGGCACAATAGGGCCTCCTGACACTGCAAATGCAACTCATCGAGATGCATGCATCACTTTGCGTATTTGGCTTTACTTGGGTATAGGGAAACAAACCTGTGCCATCAGACTTTGCAAGCAAGTGCCTTTTTAACCACTGAGTGATCGCTTCAGCCCTAGAACTGTATTCTTTTTTTAAATTATTTACAATTTATTTCTTTGAAAAAGAGAGAGAAAGAAAGAATGAAAGAACAAAAGAAAGGAAAGAAGGAAGGAAGGAAGGAAGGAGAGAGAAAGAAAGAAAGAAAGAAAGAAAGAAAGAAAGAAAGAAAGAAAGAAAGAAAGAAAGAAAGAGAAAGAGAAAGAGAAAGAAAGAAAGAAAGAAAGAAAGAAAGAAAGAAAGAAAGAAAGAAAGAAAGAAAGAAAGAAAGAAAGAAAGAAGGAAAGAAAGAGAGAGAGAGAGAATGGGCAGGCCAGGGCCTCTAGCCATTGCAAATTCCAGATGCATGTGCCACCTTGTGCATCTGCCTTTTGTGGGTACTAGTGAATCGAACCTGGGTCTGTTGGCTTTGCAAGTGCCTTACCCACTTAGCCATCTCTCCAGCCCTAGAATTGTCTTCTGTGGCCTTAACTATTTGCCTTTTGCTTTCCGTTAGACTCAAATACTTCTTAAACCCATGCTCCTCCATCATGTTATCACACCCTTAATATTTCTTTTCTTCCTCTGTCTATAGGTGTTTTCAGAGCATCTTCCAAGCGTTGGCCAGGCTGCACTCTTCAGCACAAGACATATGGTCCTTGAAGCCTGTTTCTCGTGTCCCCGCCACACTCTATGCCCATCTGTACCTACCTGAAGACAGAGTGATCTGTTCGGTCCATCCATCAAAACCTTGTCATTTAGAGTCAAGCTCAGGACCATATTTGGAACTAAGTTTTTTGGATGTCACTCCACAACAATACCTTTTAAAAGGAACTACAAGACCCAGCTCAAGTCTCATTTTACAAATGAGTTTTCTCCATGCCATTCCACACTGTCCTTTTAAAAATAAATCACATTAGGGCTGTAGAAATGGCTCAGCAGTTAAGGCACTTGCCTGCAAGGCCTAAGGACCGGAGTTTGATTCCCCAGTACCCATATAACGCCAGATGCACAAGGTAGCGCATGCATCTGGAGCTTATTTGCAGTGACTAGAGGTCATGGCATGCCTGTTCTCTATCTGCCTCTTTCTCTCTCAAATAAATAAATAAAAATGAGAATAAATCACATCAGTTTTCATGGCTTTCTGCCCAAGCACATGGCCCTGTAAGGACATCTACTCATTGTGTGAGTGAGTGTGTGCATCACAGACACACTTGTGATGGAAGGCTGTGCATTTGTTCAGAACAAACGTCTCCTATTCCTTACTGTCAATGATCACAATAGCAAAGTTTACTTCACACTGGCCCATGCAAATCACTGCTTTACAAGTGTTCTATATATTATCATTTATTACTCCTCCCCACAGCTTTAGAATGATGCTCCTCCAGCCTTGTTATCCCATCCGATAGATGGGAAGTATAGACTCTTGTGAGATGAAACAACTTGATGAATATTATAGAGTTACCAATGGCAGAACTAAGGTGGGGGATGCCAAAGCCAGTGACCGAACCTCCAAGCCCCACTGCTGACACACAGCTCTGGGCATGAAGGTCTCTTTTCCAACTTAGCTCGGTATGCCTGCTGGGTTAGCACTGTGAGGGTTCACAGGGAGAGGCGACGGCCACCACATCGCACGAAGAGGTAACCCTTAACCCGAGGACCTGGTGGGTAAGAAGGGGAAATCCTTTGACATCCTAGCACAGGTCAGCACTGAGACTCACTTCACACATCCAGGAACTGGAGGACTCCACTATCAACAGCAGGGGGAAAGGAAGTGGTAGGAAGAAGGGATTCAGTGACATGGGGACTGGAGAGGGAGAACGGGAATGGTGAAAAGAGATTTTGATCAAGGTATATTGTTTCTATTTATGGAAGTTGTCGATTAGAAAATTTTGAAAAGGCTTCTGCGTGAGAAGGAAAATACTTGGTAGCAGAGGCCAGTAAGTTAAAAAGGAGACATCAAGGGAAGAGAAAGGAAGGGAGGAAGATACAGAATAGGTTGATATTGTATATATGTAAGTACAATGATTGAGATGGGGAGGTAATATGAAGGAGAATGAAATTTCAAAGGGGAAAGTGTGGGGGGGAGGGAGGAAATTACCATGGGATTTTTTTTTATAATCATGGAAAATGTTAATAAAAAATTTTTTTAAAAGTTTTGAAAAGGGCTGAAGAGATGGCTTAGAAGCTAAGGCATTTGCCTTCAAAGCTAACAACCTGATTCCTATTCCCCAGTACCCACATAAAGCCAGATGCACAAGGTGGTCATGCTTCTGAAGTTCCTTTGCTGTGGCTGTAGACCCTGGTGCTCCCATTCTATCTCTGTCTCTCTTCTCTATATCTCTCTCTACTTGCAAATATATAAATAAAAATAATCTGTTTGTTTAAAAACTTAATTAAAAAAAAAAAAAACATCAGGATCCAAGCATGGTAGAGTATGTCTTTAATTCCAGCACTTGGGAGGCAGAGGTAGGAGAATCACCGTGAGTTTGAGGCCACTCTGAGATTACATAGTAAATTCCAGGTCAGCCTGGGCTAGAGTGAGGCCCTACCTTGAAAATAAAATAAAACAAAAATAAAGTTCAACTGGGTGTGGTGGCACACACCTTGAATCCCAGCACCTAGGAGGGAGACAGAGGTAGGAGGATCACCCTGAATTTGAGGCCACCCTGAGATCATATGGTGAATTCCAGGGCAGCCTGGGATAGAAATATCTTGAAAAACTAAAGTAATAATAAGTAATAATAATAATCATGGGTTTTCAATGAACTCACTCAGGTTTCTTGTTGAAGGTCAAATGATTTCCAAAACCCTACAGCAAAGGAACTGGGACTGGGGAAAGACACAGTGGATGCATTTTGGGCAAACACTGAAACCATCTCATAGTTTAGACATTCTCTAGCATTTTTATCTTTTGCTATTTTTAAAACAGTACTTTTATAACATAGTGTGCAACACAGCATTGAGGCTGGCTCCATTCTCTGGAGTCTCACTTGGAAACTGTCTGTATTTTGAACCTTACAGAGTCTCTTATTTATTTTCATTGGTCTCCCTCTGGCTGAGATGTTGTGATCCAACCCCAGCTCTGTCAGTCACAAAGCCCTCTCCTCCCGGAAGCTCCCGTGGACTCCACAGTGGAATGCTACCTTTCCTGCAGTGGACTTTTTCAGGCTTCCAAGACTGATGGATGGAAGCATCCCTGAAGTAGCAACAGCTTCCTCATAGAAACTTCTGGGATGTTTTCAGAGGTCCAAGTAGGGAAGAAAAAAAGATGTTCTTTTAACCAGAGCCAAGGACCTTGCGTAAAGAAAGGGAATCAAGACCATTTTGGGTGATCATATTAATCCTCTCCAAAGTCACCCTCATCTATAAGCCTAAATCTTGTCAGAAGATTCCAGATTTTAAAAAAATGGGGGACAAAGAAGATTTACAACAACATACTGCTTCCTTTGGATTGTATTTGTGATATTGGGTGGTGGTATAGGTTTTAAATAGTAATTCACTGTACCAACTACATTAAACCTAATATTTGTAAAAACTGTTAAGGTGAAAAACATCATACTGGCCTGGGGAGGGAGTCAGATATTAAAGATGCTTGCTTGCCAAACCTACCTGCCTGCCTAGGTTTGATTCCCCAGTACACACGTAAAGCCAGATGCACAGAATGGCACATACATCTGGACTTTGATTGCAGTGGCTAGAGGCTCTGGTGTACCATCTCTCCCTCTCACTCTCTCTCTTCCTTTTTTCTCCCCATTCTAAAAAAAAAATACATAATATTTAAAACAAAAGAAATGATTAATCATTAAAAAAACTATAAAAGTATGAATAGAAATTAAAACCTAATGAGTGTATACAAGAAAGATGGTAACTGACAGAACAAAATTCAAGTGAATACCAGGTTTTGTGTTATAGATCTCTGAATTTTTTTAAAAATTTGATGGATTCTTTTTAAAAGAAAAAAGTATTTATTTATTTATTATTTATTTATTAGAGAGATAGAGACAGGGAAGAAGACAGACATAGAGAGAATTGGTGTGCCAGGGCCTCCTGCCACTGCAAATGAACTCCAGACACATTTGTCACTTTGTGCATCTGGCTTTATGTGAATACTGCAGAATTGAACCCAGGCCATCAGGCTTTGCAAGTGAGTTCCTTTAACTGCTAAGTTATCTCTTTAGCTGGGTTTCTAGCTTTTTATGTAAGGTTTGTGGCTGGAACTCAGGTACTCAGAACTTTGCTTGCAGGTACCTTGTCTGTGGAACCATCTCCCTAGCCCCTAAATTTTTATATATTAAAACATAAAAGTATGGCGGGAGAGATGGCTTAGTAGTTAAGGCACTTGCCTGTGAAACCTAAAGGCCCAAGTTCAATTCTCCAGAACCCACATAAGCCACATGCACATGATGGTACATGCATCTGGAGTTCGTTTGCTGTAGCTGGAGGCCCTGGCACCATTCTCTCTCTCTCTCTCCATATATATATATATATATATATATATATATATATATATATATATATATATATATATATATATATATACATTTTTTTGGCTTTTCAAGGTAGGGTCTTGCTCTAGCCCATGTTGACCTGGAATTCACTATGAAGTGTCAGGCTGGACTTGAACCCATGGCAATTCTCCTACCTCTGCCTCCTGAGTGCAGGGACTAACGTCATGCACCACCACATCCAGCTAAAATATTTTTTTAGAAAACAGAAAAGTAGTACACATTAGCAGGGATACTGTGTAATGTTTGATATGTGTGCTTATCATGGAATGTTTAAATCAATTAAACATTCTTCTTTGGATATACATGTCAGTTCTATTGGTAATTTTTTGAGGAGCCTTCACCTCTTTTCTTCCAAAATAGTTATCTAATTTACATTCCCACCAACAGTGTACAAGGACTCCCTTTTCTCTGAATTCTTATATAACTTATATTTAGTCTCTTGGGCATTAGCCATTCTTTTTGTTATTGTTGCTGCTGTTTTATTTGCAAAGAGAGAGAGAATGAGAATAGGAACTCCAGCTACATGCGCCACTTTGTGCATCTGGCTTTATGTGGGTACTGAGGAATCAAACCAGGGTCGTTAGGCTTTGTAGGCAAGTGCCTTAACCTCTAAGCCATCTCTCCAACCCTGCCTTCTTGATTTCCACTTCAAGAAATATACTAATGCCACAAATTTTGTATGTTGACTTTCTATATTACCATCTTGCTGAATTCATTTCGTATTTTAGGATTTACTTATTTATTTGAGTGAGTGAGAGAAAGAGAGAGAGGCATAGAGAGTATCAGCATGTCAGGATTTCCTGCCCCTGAAAATGAACTCCAGATCATTCACCACTTAGTGTATCTGGCTTTATGTAGGTACTGGGGAATTGAACTCTGGTCCTTAGGCCTTGTCAGCAAGCACCTTGGCCACTGAGCAGTCTCTCCAGCCCTGAATTCATTCTCAGAGTACAGTTTTTTAGTATGGAATCTTTGGGACTTTCTTTTTATATATATAAATTTATTTATTTATTTATATGAGAGAGATCGAGAGTGAAAGAGGCAGAGATAGAGAGAGAGAGAGAGAGAGAGAGAATGGGTGCACCAGGGCTTCCAGCCACTGCAAACGAACTCCAGATGCATGCGCCCCCTTGTACATCTGGCTAACGTGGGTCCTGGGGAATCCAGCCTTGAACCGAGGTCCTTAGGCTTCACAGGCAAGCGCTTAACCGCTAAGCCATCTCTCCAGTCCTGGGACTTTCTTTTCTTTTGCTTTTGTTTTGCTTTGTTTTAGATACAAGGTCTCATCCTGTATCCTAGGTTACATGCATTTCCTTAAGGCTCAAATAACACACTTCTGTTTGTCACAGCCATAATCGTTGATGTCATGGCTTCTGTCTAATTTATACAGGACTGTGCATTTCTGGAGGATCGACTGGCCTGCCTGGCACTGGGCTCCATGAAAAAGCCCAATGCTAACTCTTATGCCCTGACCTCCAGCAGGGGACAGCTTCCTGTCCTTTCTGCCACTTGCGGCTGGACGAAGGGCTACGGAAGCCGTCTGTCTGTCAGATCTAAGCCCTTAGTCTCCAGGTACTGGCCTGATGGAAGCACTCGTGGTGCTTCTCCCGGAACTGATTTTTATGAAGCTTTGGTTTCTATGGCATTGGGTTCGAAGTCTCAGCACTGGCCATAGTTCTCTCTCCCTCGTTCAAGAAGGAAGTGCTTCTCTCTGCAGTGGGATGCTTGGGGAAGAGGCAGAGCAGTTTTCTCCTTCCTGCCTTCTTCAGTAAGTCTTTCAGTTCTGTTCTACTAGAGACAGGTACTGTGATCTCTCATCTGACCTCCCTGGCTCTTAAGGAAGAAGTCTGGTATAAGAATAGCTGGTCATCTTGGTCTTGGTATATCTGTGGGGCAAGATCATGGGAGGCTCTTCCAGCCACTGTGTTGCTCTGCCCTCTCCCACAGTTCTGGAGTTGGTGACATGGTGACATCTTCCACAAAGAAAAAATTATTTCTGCTTTGTTTGTGATGAGGATTTTCCTATCACTCTGTTTTCCTCAATCGCATATATAATCCAAAGAACCATTTGGGCTGCTAGATATTTTTCTCCATCTTTTTTATCTTTTAACATTTTATTTTTATTTATTTGTTGTGGAGGGGGGAGAAAGAGAATGGGTGCACCAGGGCCTCTAGCCACTGCAAATGAACTCCACACACATGTACCACTATGTGCATTTGGCTTACATGGGATCTGTGGAATTGAACCTGGGTCCTTAGGCTTCGCAGGCAAGTGCCATAATCACTAAGCCATCTTTCTAGCCTTCCATCTTCCTTTATCCGTGTGTGTGTATGCATGTGCACATATGTGTGCACATCAAGATCTTTTTTTGTAGATGGTCATGTGTCTATTTATAAGACAGGAAGAGTCAGATGAGAGAGAGAGAGAGAGAGCAAATGCGCAAGCCAGAACCACTAGCCACCAGGGACGCATGTGCCTCCTTGTGCATCTGGCTTTATGTGGGCACTGGGGACTCACACATGGGTACTCTGGTTTTGCTGGCAAGCACCTTAACCACTAAGCCATCTCTCCAGACCACCAGAATCTTTTGCAGCTGCAAATACCGGGCACATACTCCACTTTTCACCCAGCTTTGTGTGGGTGCTGGGAGTTGAACCCCAGGCCCGCAAGCTTTGCAAGCAAGTGTGGGTTTGACTGCTGAGCCATCTCTCCAGCCTCTCTTTATTTTTTAATATACAAACACATATATCATCCTGAGATTACTGCCCGGAACTTAGGAAACTTTAATATGCTGAGACTTTGTGATTTTTTTTTAAAACAGTGCACCTGAAAAAAATATCATGGATGTAATCTGTTTCCTCTAGGCACTTCTAAATGCCCTCTCCCTTGTCCATTACCAACATGAACAGTGACTTCATTGTGTCCCAGGGAGATGAAGTAAGTAGGGTGTAAAGTGATAGCCTTGAAAAACAAGGGTTCAAAGACTGCCTTTCACCGGGAGTCATGTCCTAACATGGACCTTGAATCCCACACTACGCCCATTTAGCAATCTGAGGATCTGCCTTTGCCATGTACGCACACTTCAATAGTTTAGTGCCTTCAGACAACACTGCTTGTCTCTTTCATGTCTCTTTCAACCTTTAAGAGATGGCATGCTTCCTAGCCTTCCCTTTTGCTTATTTAGAATGCTCAGGCTGCTGATGTGTGACGTATCTTTTTTTTCCCCCAAGATGCACATTTTCTCAAGCCTAAATAAATAATATGTATTTAGCCTGGAATTGACTTATCAAGACTCCTCTCGTTTAACAATTGCGGGCTTTGCAGTTCTCACTCACAGTCCTTTCAGAAGAAGAAAAATATAAGCATTAAAGGTACAGAAAGCTTTAGTGTCTTAAATTGATTGTTCTCTGCCAACAATTCCATTTTAAATGTTTTATTTCCCCCTCCAAATTTGTGTAAAGGAACAAAGTAGATATTATTCTTTAAATCTAAGTTTAAACAGCTTAATGAGTAGGGCCAATTAAAGTGCATCATAATTGCTAAGCAGGATTAAGTTTACCGACAGCTTTGCAAATGTCTGCAGAAAAATCACATGACAAAGAGACCTAGACAAGAGAAACATATTTGTGTGTAGCCCGCTGTCCCAAGACTGCTGTCCTCCAGAGTGGCTCTATGATGAACCAGTATGTGCGTGTAAGACAAGGAACTTTGTCCTATGTTCTCCTGGACCTGTTTACATCCCACTCTCTACTGCGTAACTGGCAAACATTTTCAAATAGTAAGACTCGCATGCCACCAACGGTGATGTACAATCAGGTGGAATGACTTTGTGTTGCATTAGTAAATTAGGGCAATCCCACCCAGCCATACTCATTTGTATACCCTTTGTACTGAACAATTTATCTTCAGACTAATGGGTTTTGTGCAGGTGATCAAAACTTGCAGGGGTTACTTCTCAATTCAATTAGCTAAATTATTTCTTACCATTTCAAATTATAGCCTAAAGGCTTCACGAGGCAGCAATTTAATTTTTTTTTTTTTTTTTTTTTTTTTTTTTAGTTCATGGTGGCTCATGCCTTTAATCCCAGTACTCAGAAGGCAGAGGTAAGAGGATTGTTGTGAGTTCGTGGCCAACCTGGGACTACAGAATGAGATCCAGGGCAGCCTGGGCTACATACACTAAGACCCTATCTCAAAAGAAAAAAAATTTTTTTTTAATTAAAAGTGGGCACATTCATGTTCAAACATCAGACCTTTAGGGGGAAAAAAGCGGAAAGGGGAATTCCAAACTCTAATATGATTCAGAGAGGGGGAAAAAAGAATAAAAAAGCAGATAGATTAGAATTGTTGCCAGGTTGTGAGTCACAAAGCCTGCAGCCGCCACCTCTCCTCTTGCTCTCCTTCCCTCACTGATGTGTTGTAACAAGGTCCCGAGTTTAAACAAACATTTTTTAAAGTTCTTTTATTAATATTTATTTATTTGAGACAGAGGAGAGAGAGAAAGAGGTAGATAGAGAATTAGAGCAATATTACAGAACACTATTTCTGCTGGACCCTCAGGAAACAGGGTCTGTGGTCTAAGTTTGAAAAATCACTGTGTTTTATAAGGCTCCTTAGCATGTTAAAGACTCCCTATAGATCCTACACACACTTTTAACTTCACTAAGTTGACTTAGCTGAGCCCATTTTCCCAAAATGCAGAGACCACAGGGTTGCGTGACTAGCGTGGGACCCCACATAGCCAGGGTTCTGCCCGGACCCTACTCGGGAAACTCGGTTTGAGAGCCCCGGATCAGCCTTCTGATGGTGCTGCCGTCGCAAGACAAAGCCGGTCAGCATGCTGGCCCACTGTCCCTTTGTGGGTAGGGCTAGCTCTAGAGTTTTGTGGAAGCTTTCAGTTTTATGTAAATTAAAACGTCTTTGATGGTGCATGCCTTTAAACCCAGCACTCTGGAGGCAGAGGTATGAGGATCGCTATGAGTTCAAGGCCAGCCTGAGACTACGCAGTAAACTCCAGGCCAGACTGGACTAGAAGAGAGAAACCCTACCTTGAAAAACAACAACACACAAAAAGGCTGTGGGTGCTTAAGCCTCGGCTAATTTTGACTATGAACCAGGCACTTACTGTCACATTCAGTCCACCCTGGTGCAGATTAAGAGGTTGACCCGTTCATGGGGCCTCTATAGATGTTTGATGTTTGCCAAGCATTGAAGTTCACTAAATCTTCACCTAACTAATACTAGGGTATTGGGGGTGACTTATTTCATACTCTCACGTTAGCGAACCCAGCTCGAGGCTCACCATAGTAGAGACATACAATTAATTATACCAAGCCTCACATCCAATCAGATCTTCCCTCTTAGAGTCCAGTGACATCCTCAGAGCATAACCATCTATCCAGTCATGCTGCTTGGGGGCCTGTGACCCTCAACTCCTCAGGTTCAGCTGCCCATGATGGCCCCTTCATGAATATGATTTAGGGAGAACCTGGCATAAGCAAGCCTTGGCTCCAAAATGCTGTTTGCCAGAACATATGGGATTATAAAAGCAAGTGCATATTATGCATAATATTATGTGACATTATCGGACACCTTTTTTCTTGAAAAAAAAAAAAGGGCAACATCCACAGGTCTGAACAACTTCAATTTTATGCAAATTCTACAAGTACAAAGACGAGCTCACCGGTCACGTTTTTCTTGCATCAGTGCAGAGCCCACGGGAGGAAGAATCATGTCACACTTGGGCTCGTCCTTACTAGTGTCTACCTTTGCTAACACCCTCCCTCACTGGTGAAAGGCTTTCTGGCTCTCCATGAGAGTTCTTGGTTCCTTTCTTCTGCGACTGGCAAGAGACGGGCTTCTGTGAGTCCAAGGACGCGGCTCAATCCTCCTTGGGAATTCAATATGCTGTACCACTGATGCCCAACCCCGCACGCTTTTTATAACCATAGCCATCATCTTTTTATTATGTCTTGGACTTGAGGAGGCCTGAAAGCAGATGTAACTCATGATGACCTGACTTCAATGGGAGAATGAACCAGGTGGCTAATTGTCTCTAAAACAAATACACTGATAATTAGCAGGAGAGCGCAATGCAACAGAAGCCTAACCACCAACCTTTATTTAAGTTAAGCAAATGGTGAGCAAAACGACGCAGCTGCATGCACTTTGACAAGTTAATAAGGGAGCCATACTTCATCGCGTCAGCTACCCTAGCCAAAGCATGCCCTCAGGACTTGGTATTAGGCAAGCGGCAACTGTGAACTTGGGAAACTGTCAATGCTCCGCACGGTGAAACTCCCTGGGCTGAAGACCCCCGTGGAGTGTGAGGTGCTACGTTTCCCTCCCATAAGCAATGCTGGAGTCAAGACCAGGCAATAGGAAGTGGGCAAGGTCTTGACCCTAAATGCTGGGAATGCTGACAACCGTAGCTCTCTAAGAATGCTCATGGAAAGATACCATGGGATACTTTATTTTTCTAAGACTTAGCCTGATGTCTAGCCCAGGGTTCAGCAATTTTTTGTTTGTTTGTTTGCCTGGTTTTTTTCTGCTTGTGTGTTTGTTTTTTGTTTTTTAGAGGTAGGGTCTCACTCTAGCCCCAGGCTGACCTGGAAATCTGTCATCCCAGGCTGGCCCCTTCTACCTCTGCCTCTCAAGGGATTAAAGGTGTGCACCACCACACCTGGCCTTCAGCAATTTATTTTTTATGGAAAAAAAGCCAAGTAGTAAATATTTTAGACTTTGCAGGTCTCATGGTATTTATTATATTTCCCCATCTCTTCCTTTTAGTACAAAAGACAAGATATAAATAAATAATTGCACTCCAAGGAAACTCGATTTGTGGATGCTTGAAATTAAATTTCAGATGGTCTTACATAGGAACAGTATTGTTCTTCTTTGTCTCTTTTCAACCACTTGCAAATGGAGGAATCATTTTTGTCTTTTGGACCATAGGGAAAATAGGCTGGACTTGACCTGTTAGCTGTGGCTTGTAACTTCTAGCTGAGATTAATTGCATCTGCTGGAGCTAAGAATTCAGAGATAACTTAGCACAGTCTCTTATTTCCTGCTGATGTGTTTTCCAGTTGGACAATGGAATTCAGTTCATAAGGAAGCTAGAATCAAGGGGGAGCAGGAGAAAATACTCAAATAACTTGATTCAGTAAGTGCATATTGCCAACCTGCTATATAGGTTGAAAAGTCCTGAAAGGCAGCACTCTGCAGGAAGTTGTTAAGTCAGAATTCCAGTGGGAAATGAATCAACCTCAGGGCCGAGGCTGAGGGGCCCTTCATTGGGTTATTTGCCAATAAATTTTTAAATACACATAGTCCTGGGACTGGAGAGATGGTTCAGTGGTGAACGTGCTTGCCTCCAAAGCCTAACAACCTGGGTTTGTTTCCCCAGTACCCATGTAAAGCCAGATGCACCAAGTGGTGCATGCACCTGGAGTTCATTTGCAGCCACTGGAGGCCCTTGCACACCCATTCTCTCCCTCTCTCTCTCTCTCTCTCCCTCTTTCTGTTTGCATATATATATTTGGTTTCTCAAGGTAGGGTTTCACTCTAGCTCAGGCTGACCTGGAATCCACTCTGCATTCTCAGGGTGGCCTTGAACTCACAGAGATCCTCCTACCTCTGCCTCCCAAGTGCTGGGATTAAAGGTGTGTGCCAGGACTTCCGGTTAAGATGGCGGCGTAGGTACCACGCCAAAGCAGCCTAGGGGGGAAAAAGACCAAAAAAACTCAGCAAAATACACGCTTTTACTAAAAAGTGAGGTGTATAGGAAATTGAGGCGGCAGCGGAGAAGTAGAAGAGTTATAGAGCATCCAGAGCCCGCACAGGCGGGAAAAGCGGCTCCAGCGGCTCAGGCAGCTCGGCCAAACGCCGCAGCCGCAGCGCAGCAGAAAACCGCCAGACCAGCTCGAGCCGCAGGACAAGCCAGGTGCGGGATTTTCCCCTCACACCGCGCTCTCCGCAACTCAGGAAACGTGAGGGGAGAGCGGCAGCGAGCAGGGGAGGAGAAGACCGCGAGGTAGAAGAACACGTGGAGCAGCGAGACAACCAGAGCAGCCGCCGCTCCCTCCCCTCCCCCACCACCTGAGCCCAGCTCCAGCGAACACAGCAGCGGCCCGGGACCCGGCCACGCCAACTTGGGCTGACAGCGGGACCCAAGCAGGAGCAGAGTTCGGCAGCAACTTCAGCGGCTCCAGCACCGGTACCAGCGGCCCCAGCAGCAGCGGACCCAGGAGCGGCAGCGGCAGCAGATCCCGCAGCAGCGGCTTCGGGGGGAGCAGCGGCGGTGGTCACGGCAGCGGCAGCTTCAGCAGCGGTGGTGGCTCCGGTGGTGGAAGCTACGGCAGCAGCAGAGGCAGCAGCAGCGGCTCGGTTTGCCCCGTAGGAAAAGCAAATGCCCAGCTCCAGAAATCAGAACAGCAGCCCGACAACCCAGGCAGCAACTTGACTGAGACCAAAATCACCCAAGGTAACTGGGATTGCACCAGGGAAGGGTCTCACTTGTTCACAAGCTGACTTGGATCCCTCAACAGACCAGAAATCTAAACCTCTTTGTTGATAGAAGATCTGGTCATTATAATAACTACTCTTGCATACATACTCGGGGCTGTTTTTGACTGAATGTGTACAGTGTTTAGTTAAATTTTAGAATCTACCTGCATTTTATTCCACTCAGCCTGCTTGAATACTCCTATAGCAGGGAATCTCAACCCCTAAGAACATCTTTATAGATACTCTGAGAGTCGTAAGAGCCACACCTAATACCTTAAGGTCCTACCCTGAAAATATATTACATCAAATAAATTGATACAGCTAAGAATACACAGCTAGCTAGAAAATCCAAGCATTAACTTAATCCAAGATGCAAAAATATAAAGGTGTGTGCCACCACTCCTGGCTCAATAAATATATTTTTAAATATAAAATGCACATATTCTTTGCAATAATATTCACAATAGCCAAGTGATAGGATCGGCCTAGATGTTCATCAACAGATGAAAAGATGAAGCTAATATGGCATATATGCACCATGGAGTGCTACATGGTTATAAAGAAGAATGAAATCACGTTATTTACAGGAAACTGAGTGGAACTGGAAATCAACATATTAAACAAAGTAAGCTAGACTCAGAAAGACAAATATTACCTGTTTTCTCTCATATATGGCATATATATATATGGTTTTTAAGGTAAGGTCTCACTCTAGCCCAGGCTGACCTAAAATTCACCATGTTGTTGCAGGATAGCCTCAAAATCACAGCAATTCTCTGATCATCCTACCTCTGGCCCCGCCACCAAGCACAGGCCACCATGCCTGGCTGGAATCTATATTTTTAAGACATGAAAAGCAGGGGGGCATTTGAAAAGAGGAAGACGACCAGTGAAGGGAGAGAGAGGAACCACAGAGGGTAATGGCGAGGGAACTGTCATCAAAATGCATAATAAGCAAGTACAAAAATAATGAAACATCCTATTTGGTACAATGAATGCATGCTAATTAAAAAGAGAAGGAAATGCAAAAGAAAACTCTCATATTCTGTGGACTAAATTGTCCATTTATAGGAACTTCTACTGAGGAAATACTTAGAACGATAAGCAAAAACTGAGCATCAACATCAAGGATGTTTATTGCAGTATTATTTACAACAGCAAACTAGTAATATATCAAACAGCAGGAATGTCAAAAATATCAGTGGTGTGCAATGGGATCTTAACCAATTCACAGCCGACTTTTATAAAATGAATTATCATGCAGAAAAATAAGCCCATGATGCATAAGACGATGTATTGTCATGGAAGGACAACAGGGCTGGACTGGCAGGTATATAACAAAGCAATAAAGACCATGACTTTTTTCCCTTTTACACTTGTTAAGAATATTTACAGAGATAGCCAAGGTTTTACCATTCATCTCTGCAAGATGGATTTGTGGCTGTCTTAACATCTTCCTCTTTTGTATTGTATTTTCTAATCTGTTCATTCATCATATGCTTAATAAGCAATTGATGAAATGTATTCCAGGAATTTTTGTAGTGGAAATGTTATGTTTTCTCATTTATTAAATTAAGCATTTAACAGAATAAGTCCTTCGAAATTAGTTGGGGACCATTTTTTCTCTCTCTCTCTTTCTCTCTTTCTGTTTTTTATCTATCTGCCTCTTTCTCTCTCAAATAAATAGATTAAAAATAAAGTTAAGAGGGGGCTGGAGAGATGATTTAGTAGTTAAGGTGCTTGCCTGCAAAGCCAAAGGACCCAGGTTCAATTCCCCAGGACCCACATAAGCAAGATGCACCAAGTGACACATGCATCTGGAGTTTGCAGTGGCTGAAGGCCCTGGTGTACCCATTCTCTCTATCTCCCTTTGCCTCTTTCTCTCAAACAAATAATTTTTTAAAACTTTTACAAAAATTAAAATTAGCTGAAAATGGGCTGGAAAGATGGCTCAGAGGCTAAGGCACTTGCTTGCAAAGCCTGATGGCTTGGGTTTGATTCCATGGTAGCCCCGTAAAACCTGGTGCACAGAGTGGTACACACCCCTGGCATTCCATTTGCATTGGGAGAAGACCCTGGCATGCTCGCTCGCTCTCCCTCTCCCCGCTTGCAAATAAATAAAATTATTTTAAAAATTAGTTTAAGAATGTAGAGCAGCCAGGCTAATCCCAGCACTGGGGAGGCAGAGGCAGGAGGATTGCCATGAGTGTGAGGCCAGCCTGGGACTACAGAGTGAGGTGTAGGTCAGCCTAGGTTAGAGGGAGACCCATCCTTGAGAAAAAAAAAATGTAGATCCCAAGGAAGGTGGAGACCACAGAGGGTCTCCTGCCCCTCAGCAGCTAATGCACTTGCCTGGAAAGCCCAATTGACTTGGGTGCAACCGACGTAAAGTCAGATGCACAAAGTGGGTCTCAAGTTTTTGGCAGTGGCTAGAGGCTCTGGTGCACCCATTCTCTCTGTGTGTTTGTCTTCTCATTCACTCTCCTATCTCTGCTTGAAAATAAATAAATAAAAACTCTAAAAATTTAGTTATAATTTCAGATGTCCTCCTCCCTAACCATTGCTCTCACTGCAGTAGCGTCTAGATGGCACAGGATGGACTGTCTTTTGTCAAGAGGAGAATGTGTTAAAACCCACCTAGCCAGTAGTAGAATGGTGTTGATGCAGTGGAAGACCACACACCTCCACGTGACTCCTCTGATTTGCTGGTTTCCATGAGGCAGGTAATCTACTCAGTGATGAGCTTAAGGACCCACAAAGCCAGATGCACAAAGTGGCACATGCATCTGGCATTTGTTTGCAGTGGCTGGAAGCCCTGCTGTGCCCATTCTCTCTGTATATATCTCTTTTCTTCATCCCTCTCTGCTTGCAAATAAGTAAAAATAAAAAATAATTTAAAAGAGGGAACAATGGTGCCCTTTCTGTGGACAGGAACCAGGAATTCAAGAGACCTCGGGAGCTTCATAAGTGGACGATGCCCTCTCGCATGGACACAGCGTGTCTGTTTTATTCCTCTCTCACTCTCTTCCCATTGATGTTAGATAATTCTCTCTGTGCCTCCTAAAATAATAGTTTTGTTGTGTGTTGGCTGACAAGCCGACATACAATCAAAACCATGCTGGCCAGATATGTGTAACTGCTTCTCAGCCATTGCTGATCCATCTGTCACTTGCTGTACATCAGCTTGGAAAAGCATTTGGTGACCAGACAATGTCTACCAAGCTTGCACACATGTGCGCGCATGCACACACACACACACACACACACACACACAACACACACCTACTTTTTCTCTCTCTCTCTGTCTCTCTCTCTCTCTCTCTCTCACACACACACACACACACACACACAGACACACACACACAAGAGCGCACCCTGGATAGGATTATGTGGGGTATGGATTTATCTAGAATAGAAGCCAGCAACAATTTTCCCTCTGTTTATAAAACTGTTTTTGAAGTGGTTGTTTTTAGTTCCAAAATAAACTATTGTTTCCCTGATAAGAAAAATCCAGAAATGTTGGAATCACCACCACTGTTTTCCAAAAGGACTCTCATCTATGCTCCAGAGAAAACAAGGCTGGAACACACATATTTGCATCAGTCTTTACAGATACCCAGAGGGGCGGGGGTTGCTGGTTGCTGGAGAGATGGCTCAGTGGTTAAGGTACTTGCCTGCAAGACCTAAGGACCCAATTTCGATTCCCTAGAACCCATGTAAGCCAGATGCACTACGGTGGTACATGCATCTGGAGTTCGTTTGCAGTGGCTAGAGGCCTTGGTACACCCATTTTCTCTCCCTCTCTGCCTCTTTCTCTCTTTCACTCTCTTAAAAATAAATAAATAAATAAATAAATAAAAATATAGATACTCAAAGGAAAAGCAATATGTGGAACAATAAAAAAGGAAAACATAGACAGTTGCTTTAGTCTTTAATATAATGCTTAATTTCCCCCATTAATACATGAAGATTCTCCAGAGGCTAGTTAAAGGCTTACACTGCTATTTTTATCTTATCAATAATAATTGTGAGTTTTTATTGGATACTTCTTTTCCGGGAGCTCAAGGTGTGTGCAAATCCTTTTCCTGCCCACCTTATACCATCTCAGAGGCATAGCCAAAGGGGCAGATCATTTTATCACACCTGAAAAGACAGAAATGGGTAGAGGGACCAGCACAAAGGAGGAACAGATTTGGGTTGTCCTCCTGCCTGTCCCTAGTTAATTGCCTCTCTTACAGAACCAGTGGTCCTTTTCAAAAATAAGATGGGGGGGGGCTGGAGAGATTGCTCAGTGGTTAAGGCGCTTGCCTGCAAAGCCTAAGGACTCAAGTTCGATTCCCCAGTACCCATCTAACACTAGATGTACAAGAAGGCGCATGCATCTGGAGTCTGTTTGTAGTGACTAGAGGCCCTGGAGCACCCATTTTCTCTCTTTCTACCCACCTCTTTCTATCTCTCTCTTAAACAAACAGATAAATTAATAAATAAAATATTTTTAAAAATAAGATAGGGGCTGGAGAGATGGTTCGGATGCCTTCAAAGTCTAACGCCCGAGTTCAATTTCCCAGTACCCACAGGGGACCAGATACACAAGGTGGCCCATGCGTCTAGAGTTTGTAGTGGCTAGAGGCCCTGGGATGCCCATTTTCTCTGTCTCTCTTCTCTCTGCTTGCAAATACATAAATTAATTAATTAACATTAAAAAATAAGACAGGCTGTGTGGCCGCCTGAAGCTTGGGTCTTTTTTTTTAATTTTTTTAAAATTTTTTATTTGAGAGCGACAGACACAGAGAGAAAGACAAATGGAGAGAGAGAGAATGGGCGCGCCAGGGCTTCCAGCCTCTGCAAACGAACTCCAGACGCGTGCGCCCCCTTGTGCATCTGGCTAACGTGGGACCTGGGGAACCGAGCCTCGAACCGGGGTCCTTAGGCTTCACAGGCAAACACTTAACTGCTAAGCCATCTCTCCAGCCCATGAAGCTTGGGTCTTTTGTCTGTGCGGCCCTCCACTATGCCCTTCTGTGACCGGGTGCTCAGGACCCTAAAGTCACTTCCAGAGCCAAGAGTTCACGTGAGCCTGTGAGGGTTACTTACAAGGATGCGCCCCAGGGAACACCGTGGGAATGGAAGCAAGCGGACCGAGCAGGGCAAGAAACCCAGCAACAGCAAGTTTCCCCACACATCCTCGTCATGAGCCCAGCTTCGGGGGTGAGCTCTGGCAAGGTGCCCTCATCAGCAGCAAGGGGCCTGATGATTTTTTTTTTAATATTTTATTTATTTATTTATTTACTTGAGAAAGGGGCAGAGAAAGAGAGAGAGAGAGGGTGGGGGGGGAGGGAGGGAGAGAAGGAGAGAGAGGGAGAGAACGGGCCTGCCAGGGCCTCCAACTGCTGCAAACAAACTCCAGATGTATGTAGCACCTTGTGCATCTGGCTTTATAGGCGTACTGGGGAATTGAACCTGGGTCCTTAGGCTTCGTAGGCAAGCACCTTAACTGCTGAACCATCTCTCCAGCCTGAGTCTGGGGATTTTATTTATAACCCCAGCACCCATCAGTCATTGATAAGGGCCAAAATGTATATGTCCAGAACTTCTAGCTCTTGGGACATGAGGACTAAGTGAAGTAAGGCAACCTAATGGCATATTACTTGGGCAGGCGGGGTTGGGGGGAACAAATCAGTAGGTGCATGACTGCGCATGAGGTCCCAGTGATGGTGCACACCACACTGGGCTTTTCTGTCCCTAAAACATCCCATGGAGGAAGTCTTGGAGCCTCAGCAACATCTCTCTTCTGAAACTCTCTTCCTTAGCCCTTTGCTGGGGAGACTTCCTCAAAGTAGTCTCTGCTTAATGCTCACCTTCGTCATCAGCTCCATGGCTTAGCAATTAAGGTGCTTGCCTGTGAAGCCTGAGGACCCAGGTTCAATTCCCCAGTACCCATGAGGTAGAAAAGCCCATTTGCTAAGTGCTAAATTATACTAGGTGCTGACTGTTGCCAAGACCCAAATTCTTCTTGATCAATAGAGCGAAAGTCCCTGACAAGGCCCCTGTTGCAGTCCGGTTCGCATTGCTGTTAGAAATCACTCAACCAAGAGCAGCTTCTGGGAAAAAGAGATTTATTTTGGCTTACAGGCTCGAGGGGAAGCTCCACGATGGCAGAGGAAAACAATGGCATGAGCAGAGGGTTGACATCACCCCCTGGCCAACACAAGGTGGACCACAGCAACAGGAGGGTGTGCCAAACACTGGCAAGGGGAAACTGGCTTAAATACCCATAAGCCGGCCCCCAACAATACGCTCCCTCCAGGAGGTGTTAATTCCCAAATTTCCATCAGCTGGGAACCTAGCATTCAGAACACCTAAGTTTATGGGGACACCTGAATCAAACCACCACAGACCCAACCTCCAGAGTGGGCAGGAGAAGAGAATGGTTAAGACAGAAATAGAGATTGCCCTTGGAAACCTGACCATGTAGCTGACCGCCAGGTATGCTTTGGTGAAGCTCTCTCCCCTGCCGGCCCGACCCGCCTTGCTGTGGTGGTGTCCGCCCTCTTGCTCCAGAACCCACCGAGCCGCTAGAGAATAAGATGAAAGTGCAGAGTGAGCTGGGCGGAAGCTTCTCTGCGAGTGAGCCCAGCTCTGGTCCTCTAGTAAATAACCTCCTCTCTTCTACTCTCATTAGTGTTGGAGTGATCATTCCAGAGAAATTCCTGCAACGCCCACGTAAGCCAGATGCACAAGGTGGTGCATGCATCTGGAGTTCATTTGCAGTGGCTGGAAGCCCTCGCACATCCATTCTCTCTCCCTCAAATAAATAAATAAAATATTTTTTTGAAAAAATGGAAGCTCAAAAAAATAAATTAAAAAAAGAAAAAACTGGAAGCTCTCTAATGCTCTGAGATGTCCTTAGCTCTTTTCATCATCAGCCGCTGTTTGCTTATTGCCTGTTCAACCTCTTGTCAGGACTTTTGTCTTATTCTCATGTGTCCTGAGAACACTGCCCAGTTTCCAATACCCAGGAGCTACCTACTCAGCCAGGATTTCTTGAAGTGAATCATTGTATCACAGCATTCCTTTTCAAAAAATACCATAGTACCTCATTGGCAGAGCCAGCCTGGACTACCTAGAAAGACCCTGTCTCAAAAATAAAAATTAAAAAACAGGGCTGGAGAGATTGCTTAGTGGTTAAGGCACTTGCCTGCAAAGCCTGACCTGGGTTCGATTCCCTAGTACCCACGTAAAACCAGATGCACAAGGTGGCGTGTCCATCTGGTGTTTGTTTGTAGTGACTAGAGGCCCTGGTGTACCCATTCTCTCTCTCTCTTTCTCTCTCTCTCTCCTTGCAAATTATGTATATATAGATATAGATATATGACATAAAAAGCAGACATCCCCACCAGAAGAATAGAAGAGATGATCATGGTATAAAACGTCTAAATTCCAGAGGTAGGAGGATTCCTGTGAGCTTGAGGCCAACCTGATGCTGCAGTTAGTTCCAGGACAATTTAGGCTAGAGTGAAACCCTGTCTCTATCTCTCTCTCTCTCTCTCTCTCTCTCTCTCTCTCTCTCTCTCTCTCTCACACACACACACACACACACACACACACACACACACACACACACGTCTAAATTCCATGACAATATACTTACACACAAAAAGCTAAAATTCAAGCTAATTCAAGTATAATCAAAAACAAAAAAGTTAAATATGAAAGTTCCTCTACATGGAATAGAAAAGTTAACAAATGGTAAAAAAAAAAAAAAGAAAGAAAGAAAGAAAGGAAAGAAAAAGAAAAAGAAAAAGAAAAAGAAAAAGAAAGAAAATAAAATGAGAAACTAAAAATAGGATTCTCTGGGGGGGTATGTTTCTATTTTAATAAACCAGATTGTTTCTAAATTGGGTGTGGGAACTTCTTTCACACATAATGTTTATTTTTATATTACTCTCCCCCTTAAAAATAACGTGTTTTCCACGTGAGCCGAGCTTACTTGAATTTTCTGTGGTAGGAGGATGCAAAAAGACTTTCCAACGCTTCTGTTTGTAGCCGATGGAAGTTTGCAGTGTCTCATCCCCACGACCAGGAGTCACCACCTCTCTCCCCATCGTTTGAATCTGGGCTGCTTTTGCCAGTAAAAAGAGGGCAATGTGATGGCTTTCCAGTCCAGATCCAAGGCCTCAAGTGTCCTTGGTTCAATGGAGCACTGCCACTCCCTGGGAACAAGTCCCTAGAGGCCTGCCGGGGGAAGACAAGACAGGATACACGGAGCCAAGTTGACTTCTTTCATCCTGCTGAGTCCACTATGCAGCCTCCAGTGAGCAGGTCGACCAAGCAGATGAATGGATTTGTAAGGAGTAATGGCTATTTCCAGCCACTGCTTTGCAAGACATTTGCTTTACGACTACAGCTAACTAAATCATTGCTTTTTAAAGAATATTTTATGTATTTATTTATTTATTTGAGATAGTGGCAGAGAGAGAGAATGGGCAAGCCAGGGCTTCTAGCCACTGTAAACAAACTCAGGACACATATGCTGCCTTGTGCATTCCGGCTTTATCTGGGTGCTGGGGAATCAAACCTGGGTCCTTAGGCTTCGCAAGCAAGAGCCTTAACCGCTAAGCCATCTCTCCAGCCCAAAACATTGTTGTTTTTTTTTACTAGAGGACTTAAGTTGAAGCTGAATCTCAGAACTGCTTTGATAAGATGTCTGTTTTCTGTATTTTATGTTTGACATGATGGTCGTTTTCCAAGTCAATCAAAGATAAGAAGGCATCTCAGAATTGTTTGGTATAAGTGATGAATACAGAAAATGTTCTCAAGCAGCAAGCTCTGTCAAGACAACAGCCCCTGAAATGCCCAATATGCTTCCAAGCCTTAAAAAGTAAATAGTTGACTCTGGCAAAAAAAAAAAAAAAAAGCCAAAAAGAGGATAAAATAGAATTCTGTCCCTTCCTTTACCTATTGTACCAGTCAACCATATCCACTCAAACTGCTACAGTTTTTCCTCTTAACTTATAAAGAATTAGACATGATTTAATAGTAAGAATAGGATTCAGCGAATCACACTGTTTATTTCATTGTTTTCTAAGCTGAGGTAGCACATGGGATTTTGTTCTCATTGTTGCTTTTACTGGAAAGATAAAAATCTAGGCACCTGCCAAACAAAAGAAAAAAAGAGAGAGGGAAATAAAATCGAGAGGAAGGACGCTTTGTTCACCGAAACCAATCATTGGTTTACGGTAAAAAAAAAAAAAAAAAAAAAAAAATGCAGCAAATAAACAACCTGTCACAAATTGAGGTGTGTGTGGAGGTATAGACCTTTAAAGTGTATTTCGGTTGCCACAGTTACCATTTTTGCAAAATTGAAGAGATGAAATTATCAGGTGAAATTTTGGCTGCATTTCTCATGGGGGTTCAATGCATTCTTTTAAAAATTGACTCCAAATCTGGGTGCGACTGTTCCTGTTCTAATTGTGCATTGTTTTAGGGAACAGCTCATTTTCTGATCTATTTTTGCTATGTCAAAGATGGCATCTTTTTAGCCATTCTTTCTTTGGCTTCCTTCTCTTTCTAAACCTATATACCTTGCATCATATCTACTGATTTATAGTCAACTATAAAACAGTGTTTCCACTGCAGGAGAAGTTGAAGAAATGAAAAATTTACCACTTTATGAGATGTAGAATGTTTCATTTTATCTGCTAAATTTTAGAGCTATAATTTGTTAATGCATTCATTCCCATCCCCATAGGACCTCCTATTTGCTTGAGCCACATTGTATCAACACATCTACTTTGTATATCCTTAGGCCCATCAATGTATCCTATACCCTTAGCCACAGGAATTGGCTCATGGGTGGGAACATGACCCAAGGCTGACCAATCAGGGATGAAAACATGAACTAAGCAGACCAATGAGTGATGGGTCATGAGCCAATCAGAGCCAAGGATTGTTCCAGGATTTATTTGAATTGCATGAAAGGGAATTCTCTCATTACTATTACTAAAAAGGAAAGGAATATGTAGATCCAAAACCAGATTTAGACCACAAGAGAAGCCTATCTTAGGATGGAAACAACCTTGAGAAATAAAACATGCTAAGTGAGTTGGCGAGATGGCTCAGCAGTTAAGGCACTTGCCTGCAAAGCCAGGTTCGATCCCCTAATGGAGTCTGTTTGCAGTGGCAGGAGGCCCTGATGCATTCATTCTTTCTCCCCCACCCCATCTCTCTCTCTCTCTCAATAAATAAATAAAACTATTTATCCCTTGAAAGCCAGAGGTCAAGAAAGCTCTGTTGGGCTGGGGAGATGGCTCAGCAGTTAAGGTACTTGCTTGCAGAGCCTAACAAGTTGGTTCAGTTTCCCAGTACCCATGTAAGTCCAGATGCACAAAGTGGCATGTGTGTCTGGAGTCCATTTGCAGTGGCTAGAGGCCCCAGTGCACCTATCTCGGTCTCTCTCTCTCTCTTTCTCTCTCTCTATTTATTCTTTTCTTTTTAAGTATTTATTTATGAGAGAGGGGGGCAGATAGAGAAGAGAGAGAGAGAATGGTCACACCAGGGCCTCTAGCCACTGCAAACAAACTCTAGATGCACAAACCCCCTTGTGCATCTGGCTTTACATGGGTACTGGGGAATCAAACCCAGGTTGTTAGGCATTGCAGGTAAATGCCTTAACTGCTGAGCCATATCTCCAGCCCCTCTCTCTATATTTAAATAAATTAAAACAAAGAACTGTTGATGTGGTCAGGCTCCCAAGCCCCAAAGCAGGAGAGAGAAATACACAGAACAGAACAGAAAGGACGAGCAGACAATACTTGCATTTGTTGTGAACTAGTGCGGGTAGGGGTCCAGGACTGTATCCAAGGCATTGTGGCAGTTCTCTAGTACTATATAACAAATCACCACAAATCTAGTTGCTTGAAATGATTATCTCACAGTTCCATGGGTCAGGAGTCCAGGCGTGACCAGCTGGGCTCTCTGCTTCAGGGTCTCACCAGGATGCAAGCAAGCTGTGTCCGCATCTGGAGACTTGGCTTGGAAAATTCTGCATCCACGCTCGTCCAGGCAGCCAGCAGAACCTAGGACTGAGACCCCCAACTTCCAAAGGCTGGTGGTGCTTCTGTGACCCTTTGGACTTCTCAGAGACTATCCACCACACAGCTGTCTCTTCCTCCAAGACCCCGAGGAAACAGGAGTGCCTTGAGAAAGAGCCTTAAAGAACTTAAACACTGAGGTGGCATCTCATCCTACTTTCCATGCTCTACTGGTTAGAAGCAAGTCATAGGTCCCAGCACACATATCCTTATATTGAATAAGGACAAGATGGAAGGCAAGACCATTGAAACTTACTTTAGAATTTGTCCAGCATATCACAGAACACTGCAAACCAGTGTAAGGATTGAAGACGCTAACTAAAGCCAATAATGTTAAGCCAGTCAAAGAAGGTATTGAATGGAGAAGCAGCAGAATCAAGTCTCCACTTCAAGGCTCACACTAGGTCTCATCCAGAAGATTGATAGCAATGCCAGTCGTTGGGCTGGGGGAATTTCTCAGTGGTTAGAGTGCTTGTCTACACAACCTAACAACCCAAGTTCAATTTCCCATTACCCACGTAAAGCCAGGTGCACAAAGGGGCACATATGTCTGGAGTTCCTTTGCAGTGGCTAGAGGCCATGGTATACCCATTCTGTCTCTTTGTTTGTCTCTCTCTCTCTCTCTCTCTCTCTCTCTCTCTCTCTCTCTCTCTCTTTGAATATGTATGTCTGTCTCTGTTCTTAAAAGAAATGCCAAGGGGTCTACTCAGGACAGAGAGTTACCTAGTGGCTGAGCCAGGGCTGCAGTTGTTTGAGAGTCACCACCCTCCACCCTATTACAAGGTTCCCTTCGGTCCCAGGATGCCATATTTCTCTGCATATACAAGACGATTAACTATCAAATTTAATAGCACAACTTCAGCATGAAGGATAGAGGTGGAACAGGGAGACTATTTTGGTTTAGCAAATATTTGGACTTGGTATAACATCAAATCTAAAACAAATTCTGAGTTTAATTTTTGTTTCCTGTTTTACAATGTTTATGTGTGTGGAATAGTTCTTTAGCAAAAAGTTATCTCTCCTACACGTCATCTGGAGTACACTGTTTCTATCCCCTTGTGGGTAAAGGACTCAGAGTTCCACAGTCCCTGCCCTGATGCAGGATAGAAGGCATTACGTGCAACAAGACAAATGAGCTTTTTTTTGGGGGGGGACACCCTTGCATGGTGTTCTGGTGCACGAGCCAATGATTATATCTTCAGGAATGGTGGAAACCAGATGTTTGATAACTGGCATCTTGAAATCAACCCAGAGCCACCTGTTTAAGGTCAAATGCTCCTAATGAGAGCATTTACACCACAGAAATAAGCAAGTGCTTCAAATCACAGGGTGTTCTTTGTTTATTCTAATAACCTGTTGTTAAACATTGGCCAGCTTACCATGGTCCAAATCGCCAGGCGTGATGGCATACACTTGGGAGATAGAGGTAGGAGGATCCCTGTGAGTTTGAGACCAGCCTGGGACTACATAGTGAATTCCAGATCAGCCTGAGCTAGAGAGAGACTACCACTAAAAACCAAAAAAAAAAAAAAAAAAAAAAAAAAGGAGGGGGGACTTTATATACAGTATAAGGGGAATTTTGAAGAAAAATAACATGCATTTATAGGAGGGAAAAAAACATTTAAATCTTAACTCTATCAGTATTATATTTGAGAGATAAGACATAAGAAACTTTTCTTCTTTCTTCCTTGTTAATATCCAACTATTCTTTAATAAACACAGATTGCACTTGTACTCATTAGATAGATAATTAGATAGATGATAGATAAACAGATAGATGGATGGATAAATGATAGATAGGTGCATAACATCAAGAATAAAATAAAGTCCGAAGAAACCACTGTGACATTTATTGTGCCGAACTGATGGATGGGGATAAACTGCATACCTCTCAGGCATTCTCGGATGGTGGCTCTGGACTGTGTTAGCTCCATGAGGCTTTGGTGGTTTCAGCTCTCAGGGAATAGTTTAGAGCAGTGTATCGAATTGCACTTTTAACCTCAAGCCCATCAAAGAAGTGAATGAAGCTTTTCATTTAGTCTCTCAGCATCCTGTTCCTCACTGCCCCTGAGTTAGAAGCCTCACCTTTAGATGGGCTTTCCCTGGATGGAGTTCCAGGACCTGACCTTCCACTCACTCCTTTCCACAGCCAGAGTGACTCACCAATTAGAGAGATGGGGGCTGGGGGCTCCTTGGAGCCAGGCTGCTAGAGGGACACCTGCACCCTAGCCTCGGGCTGAGGAACTGTCCCCACCTGTGTCATGGAGGACAGCTGCAATTGCCCAGCTGAACCAGTGACCAGATCTCAGTGCAGGTTTTGCTAGTGAACAGGTAAACCCAGGTTGGAGAGATGGCTTAGTGGGTAAGGCGTTTGCCTGTAAAGCCTAAGGACCCAAGTTTAATTCCCCTGGACCATCGAAAGCCAGACACACATGGTTGCATATCCGGTATCCGTTTTCAGTGGCTGGAGGCCCTGGCATGCCTATACTCTCCCTCTCCCTCTCCCTCTCTCTCTCTCTCTCTCTGTCTCTCTCTCACACACACACACACACACGCTCTCTCTAAAATAAAATTAAGGGCTGGAGAGATGGCTTAGCGGTTAAGCGCTTGCCTGTGAAGCCTAAGGACCCCGGTTCAAGGCTCAGTTCCCCAGGTCCCACGTTAGCCAGATGCACAAGGGGGCGCACGCGTCTGGAGTTCGTTGGCAGAGGCTGGAAGCCCTGGCACGCCCATTCTATCTCTCTCCCTCTGTCTTTCTCCCTGTGTCTGTCGCTCTCAAATAAATAAAAAATGAACAAAAAAATATTTTAAAATAAAATTAAAATTAAAACAAAAAGAAATGGTGGGTGGGCAGAGAGATACTGCCAGAAGCTCTTGATTACATTCTATCTTTCTTCAGCTGTCTCCAGTTTTCTCTTTCTCTTGCTCTCCTTTCACACATATTTTAACTAAAATAATTTTTATTTCAAAGTGAATTTTGTTAATTAGTGGAGATGTCTTCATACTCAGTGTCTCTTCCCATTTGCCCAGTTCAACTCATTCCTGAATGTCCCCATACCATTTCTTCCTTCTCATCAATTGGCACCAATTAGACACCTTCTAGGTAGAGTAATAATTTGCTTAACTGCATAAGAAAATGGCCACTTCAAGCCCTTTAAGAATTTGGGTTCTCAATTACACAGCCTTACTTCTCCTGTGAAGTGATAATTAGAGTCTAGATGATAACTGGATTACCAAGGACATCTCTCCTGACAGTCGTTTAACACCTAATCAAGTGTTAAGGTCGTAAATTATGCATTTCTCAACAGCATTCAGACCCATTTGAAAACAATTTGAAACAGTTCAGGAGTTCCTAGATGGTCTTCAGTTTTACAGGACTGGGAAGGGTCCAGCTTTTAAAGGAATTGCCCGTTTAGAAGAATTACCAGGTTAAAGAAATTGCCCACTTAACAGGACTCAAAGCCAGAGTCTCTGCTGGCTCTTTAATTGGCTACAGATCATTATTTTTTAAACTGACGTTGCAGCATTCTCCCACCAGGTGAGGGGAAGTGGAGTGCTTCCCAATGTCCACAAGCCTCTCCAGGGAGATGCCTAAGAAGATGCTAGATAGAGTTTGAAAGAGGAGAAAACGGTATAAAGAAAAGCCTTAGAGCTGTTTTTCTGGAGGCTTGTTCAGAACCAAACCCAACACTTGAAAGTTCAATGCTGAGAATTTACAGGTTGTGGTACTGGTTCAGAGGGAGATCAGTATTAAGAGGAGTGTGTGGAGAAAGACTGCCCAGGGGAGCATGTTTCTATCTGTCTCTTGCTGGCACAGCCCCTCTTAGGTCACAGCTTGGGTTAGAGAGATGGTTCAATGGTTAAGGAGCTTGCCTATGGAGCCTGAGGTCCCAGTTTTAATTCCTCAGTACCCAAGTAAAGCCAGGTGTATAAGGTGGCACATGCATCTGGAGTTCATTTGCAGTGGCTGGAGGCCCTTGTGTGCCCTTTCTCCCTCCCTCCCTCCCCCCTTCTCTCTCCTCTTAAGTAAATAATATATTGAAGAGAAAAAAAAAAAAAGAAAGAAAGGTTCCAATGCATGAGTCCCTACCATCATCAACTACAGGCCTGTGGCTCCTCCAGGGACCTAAGCAAAATTCCCTGTCTCAAAAAGCAATGCTTACCACATTCTCAGTTTGACATATATATATATATATATGTCACATATATACATACACACATATATGGGTTTTTTGAGATAAGGTCTCACTCTAGCCCAGGCTGACTTGGAATTCACTGTCATCTTAGGGAAGCCTCAAACTTGTGGGATCCTCCTACCTCTGCCTCCTGAGTGCTGGGATTAAAGGCGTGAGCTGCCACACTTGGCTCCATTTGCAATAATGTTTGCTCTGTTAATTGGTCAGCCAGTTCCTTCTCCTTCCTTCTGTTCCTCATGATCAGAGATGTGGGCACCTTCAGGGCACCAGCTGCCTATCCTTGACAGCATGTCTCTTACTCTTACTACCCTTCAATAACAGCCATGCTTCTTTTAAAAATTATTTTAATTTTATTTATTTGAGAGATAGAGAAAGAGGGAGAGAGAGTAAGAGGTGGGGCATTCTAGGGCCTCTAGCTGCTGCAAACAAACTCCACACGTACATGCCACCTTGTGCATCTGGCTTACATGGGTCCTGGGGAATCGAACCAAGGACCTTTGGCTTTGCAGGCCAGTGCCTTAACCACTAAGCCATCTCTCCAGCCCACAGCTGTGCTTCTTTACAAGCCTATCTCAGAATCTGTTTATTAGGCTCAGCCTTCCACTCAGAGGGAGAAATGGTATAATTGGAAGCATAGATTACACTATGTAATTGTACCAAGATAAGGATCCATCTTCCGTCCAGCCCAAGTCAATTAGAATATTTTTACTGCTTAATTTGATCTGAAGAGCCTTGCAGGAAAAAATATATATATAAAAAGGTCTGCCTCATATAGAAACAGGCAAAGTCATATGATTTTATCTCTATTTCTGCTCTCATGTTAGTAATGTCTCACATGTTTCAAAGGAAAGAACTGGAAGTCAACCTTCTGAATGGCTTGAGTGGCAAAACCATGAAGTCCTTCCAAGACAGACGTTCTCTATTTCAGCACACTACAAAGGAGAGGGAGGGGAGGAAGGAGGGAAGATGGAGTGAAAGAAGAGAGGCGAGGAGGATAGAGGGGCTGGGAGGAGAGCAGAGGAGAAAACTAGACCAACGCATGAGTCCCCACCATCATCAGCCACAGGCCTGTGGCTCCACCAGGGACCTAAGCAAAAGTCCCTGTCTCAAAAAGCAATGCTTACCACATTCTCAGTTTGAGATATAGACAGACAGACAGACAGACAGACACATACATACATACATACATACACACATACATACATACATGGGTTTTTTGAGGTAAAGTCTCACTCTAGCCCAGGCTGACTTGGAATGAGGAGAGGAGAGGAGAGGAGAGGAGAGGAGAGGAGAGGAGAGGAGAGGAGAGGAGAGGAGAGGAGAGGAGAGGAGAGGAGAGGAGAGGAGAGGAGAAGAGGAAAGGGAGAAGACAGGAGAAAATAAAAAAGAGGGGAGCCAGACGTGGAGGTGCACACCTTTAATCCCAGCACTTGGGAGGCAGAGGTAGGAGGAGCTCTGTCAGTTCGAGGCCAGCCTGAGACTACATAGTGGACTCCAGGTTAGCCTAGGCTACAGTGAGACCCTACCTTGAAAATCCAAAATAAATAAATAAATAGGAGTAGAGAAGAGGAGAGGAAATTTCTCTATACTAGATCTAGCACCTCACTTGAAATAAATTTATATTTTCTTCACAGATATTTTAGAAAGAAATCAGGTTTCCCTCGTTTATTCTAATCCACATTTTACAACATGTCTTAAAAAATTATAGGTACTTTATTTTGTTTAGATACAAACTTTTAACATTGGACTCAGGGGATGCCATTATTCTAAAATTCACAGTAACTCAAGGCATCCATGTTTTGCTTCCTATAGTCTTTCACAGACTAGACTGGTGGTTACTTTGCTTGCAGTCATGTCTGAGAGGGCTTCAGCTCTCTGGAATCCCCAGTGTGTGTTACACAGACAAAAGGTCCCTCTCTCACTGGAATGCTGACAGAAACAAACCACTTGCAAAGCAGACTCTCCCAAGTTTTGAGAGGACTTCTTTTATCACACTGCTAAAAGGTGTATGATATATCATGATTACTAAGTAGGATAGTTGACATAAATTCATCTGTCTCAAATAAAAGCTAATGTACACATTATGAATACATAGAGCTGAGTGAACGGATATACCACTCAATTGTAACATATCTTTAAAAAAATTTAACAGGTAATTTATTTACTTATTTGAGACAGAGATAGACAGAAAGAGGCAGGTAGAAAAAGAATGAATGAGTACAGGTGCATCAGGGCTTCCTGCTGTAAACAAACCCCAGATACATTTGCCACTTTGTGCATCTGACTTTATGTGGGCACTGGAGAATTGAACCCAGGCCTTCAGGCTTTGCAAGCAAGCACCTTTAACTACTGGGCTATCTCTCCAGTCCCAAGGGTAACATTGCTATGGTGCCTCCTTCCTTTTTCAGATTCTTGAGTCAGGGAGAAGAGTGAGAGCAGAAGCTCGCTCCCAATGCTGCTCCCTCTCCCACAGAGCTGAGAACTCTGCCCACGGGAGATGCAAGTGCTGGGTGCAAACACCTTCCTCGGTCTTAGCTTAAATGGGGCGAACCTGGGTTCCAGTCCTATCGCAGCCTCGGGAGTTCTCTCCAGCTGTGTTTGGCCATCCTTATGTAAACCAGTGACTCAGTTTACAGATGTCCCCGTGGACAGACAATGAACCAAACTCCACTCTCAGCCACATCTGGGTGTCAGTGCCAGGCTCAAATATTCCCTCCATCTTTCCCTTGGTGCACAATTCCACTGTCCACTCGCATTATAACTGAAGCTTTACTGAACTGTGGGAGCTCAACCTATGCATAAAATTATATTTTTGACTTTTTTTCATGTTAAAACAACCTTTAAGAATTGTTGAATTTGCCAGGTGTGGTGGCACAAGCCTTCAATCCCAGCACTTGGGAGCCCTGGTGTGCCCATTCTATGAGTTCTAGGCCACCTTGAGACTACATAGTGAATTCCACATCAACCTGGACCAAAGTGAGAGATCTTACCTCGAAAAAACAAAAAAAAAACAACAAAAACTTGTTGAATGCCAGTGAGGCTTTATCAAATGCCATGTGTATGGAAAAGCTAGACATCTTGAAAACCTGAGAGCAGTCAGGCATGGTGGCGCATGCCTTTAATCCCAGCACCAGGACTTGGGAGACAGAGGTAGGAGGATCACTGTGAGTTCAAGACCACCCTGAGATTCCACAGTGAATTCCAAGTCAGCCTAGGCTAGAGCGAGATCCTATCTTGGTAAAAAGGGGGGTAAAAAATAAACGGCCTCGAGAGATGGCTCAGCAGTTAAGGCCCTTGCCTACAAAGCCTAACATCCCAGGCTTGATTCCCCACTACTCACATAAGCCAAATGCACAAAGTGGCACATATGTCTGGAGTTTGTTTGTAGAGGCTAGGAGCCCTGGTGTGCCCATTCTCTCTCTGTGTCTCTCTGCTTGAAAATAAATAAAATATTTTTTAAAATATTTGAGACGGGGCTGAAGAGATAGCTTAGCAGTTAAGGCGCTTGCCTGCAAAACCTAAGGACCCAGGTTTGATTCCCCAGAACCCATGAAAGCTCACTCTCTCTCTCATAAATAGATAAATAAGTAAATAAAAACAAAATGTTTTAAAATAACATTTATTTTTAAAAATCTGAGATCTGGGCTTGGTGGTGCATGCCTTTAATCCCAGTATTTGGGAGGCAAAGATAAGAAGATCACTGTGAGTTTGAGGCCAGCCTGAGACTACATAATGAATTCCAGGTCGGCCTGAGCTAGAGTGAGACCCTACCTCGGAAAAAAAAAAAAAAAAGATGCTTGTTTGCAAGCCTGACAGCCTGGGTTTGATTCCCCAGTGCCTACGTGAAGCCAGATGCACAAAGTAGTGCATGGTTAGTCTGCAGGGGCAAAAGGTCCAGGAACACCCATTCATATTCTCCCCTCCCCTCTCCCCCTCTCTCTCTCTCTCTCCCTCTCTCTCTCTCTCTCTCTCTCTATCTCTCTCTCTCTCTCTCTCTCTCTCTCTCTCCCTCGCTTTCTCTCCTTGCGCATGCGCACCCTGCAGACTTGTCATTCTCACCACACGTGGAGCACTTATCTCCTCCACCTTCCAATGCCAGCCTTCGTTCTGTTGTTTGCTGACAGCAATTCCTGCCCCCAAAGAAACAGGGACGCAAAGCTCTCTAGCTAACTGCGACTCCCCACCCAGGGCTTCCCTTTGTCCTCGCTCCTGGTGGCAAGCGCTAGCACCTGCTGCCATTCCTACGTCCTGCTCCCTTGCTGCTCAAAAGCTGTCCCTGCCCACACAGCACTTGCCCACAAGGCGAACCTGTTCACTCCCGAGAGATGATAATACTTATCAGGACCTCTGCAGAGGTTTTGGACCCTTGGAGACTGAGCAGCGCTCCGCAACCACACAAAACCCTCCATTGTCGCCACTATTGTTGCTGGTATTATTATTTGGGATTAAGCAACCTTCTCAGAAGTCTTGCCAACCCCGGGCAGGTGCCCCCTCAGAACCTCACCTGGGCCAGCACGGCGACTCAGGCCGGATGCACCTGGCTGAAGGACTCTGGTTCAGCCTCCTATGTCCTGGGCTTTTGCCAGAGCAGAAATCTGTCCCGAATCTCTGCTCCTCAATCTCTGGTGTGTGGGACAGAGGCTGGGGACCCGGGAAGGCCAAGGCATTGGCAGGAAGCCTTTCCCAGAGGATCCATTCTCCAGATAAGGCTATTGCTTTGGAAGTGTCTGTTCTTTGATGACAAGCAAATGCACTCTTAGAACTTCACCTGTGTGCCAGTAGCCATAACAAGAATAAAAGAAAAAAAAATTTCAAAAGTTGCCTAAGATCTACTTTGGCACAATTTTGTGTAACTTCTCCCTCTCTAATGAAAAATAATACCAAGGGGCTGGGCAGATGGTTCAGTGGATAAGATCATTGTCACACAAGCATGAGGACCTGAGTTCAAATCCCCAGAACCCATGCAAAAGCTGGACTAAACAGCACATACCTGTAACCCCAGCACTGGGGAGATAGAGAAAGGGATTCCTGAGACATTTGGGCCAGACAGTCTAACCAAATAGTTGAACTCAAGATCTAGCAACAGAACGCCTTTAATCCCAGCAGTGGCTGACAGAGGTAGGAGGATCACCATGAGTTTGAAGGCCACCCTGAGACTACATAGTAAATTCCAGGTCAGCTTGGGCTACAGTGAGACCCTACCTCAAAAAAACAAAAGAAAGAAAGAAATAATTAAGGTGGAAAACAATTTGAGAAGATACCTAATATCAACCTTTGGCCCCCATACTGATATACGTACAGACACACACACATGCACACACCTGTACACACACTTGTACCCATACATAAGCAAATGTGCATATATACATGCACACACACTACATACATATGCAAAAAAGCAATTCTAAACATATCTCACAAATTCCATTCTTTCTTTCTTCCTTTTTCTTTCTTTTTGCTTGGTTTTTTTGTTTGTTTGTTTGTTGTTGTTGTTGTTTGAGGTAGTGTCTCACTGTAGCCCAGACTGACTGACCTGGAATTCATTGAGTAATCTCTCAGGGTGGCCTTGAATTCACAGCAATCCTCCTACCTCTGCTTCCCAAGTGAAAGGGGGCCAGCTCCTTCCACCATTATAGAACTTCACCTTGATCTGTAATCCTGAAATAAACCACGTTCCTCCCATACTCTCTGGTCTGGAGGTTCATCCCAGCAACATGAAACTGGCTAGTACAGTGACTTACCATAAAGAGAACATATGGAAGGACTTTTTTCAAATGTTGGTGGAGTCATTTTGAGGAGTTTTCCCTAAGCTATTGGATTCAAATAATAAGACATTGTTAGGTAGTTAGCATGTTTGGACCCAGATCCATGGGTATGGACCCCTGCCTTGAAAGAAGCAGCTTATAAAGAGAACAGAAATGGTAGGACTCTGGTAACTGGTCAAAAGAATGGGATCTGAGGCATGTCTCTGGTCCTAGATAAAGACCTGGCATTCTGATTGGCCTGGAAGATCATTAATAGATAACTATATCTTATATGACTACCATTCAGCCCAAGGATCTCAGATAAGGAACAAGACATACCATGGTGCCCACCCCCTGACCTGTCAATCACATAGAGGCCTATCAATTATGTAGGCAGGGAAATACACCCCTCAGGGAAAAGCTCTTGAAATAGTACAAGGTCTATTTAAAATATGAATCGGGCTGGAGAGATGGCTTAGCAGTTAAGGCACTTGCCTGTGAAGCCTAAGGACCCAGGTTCGAGTCCCCAGTATCCATGTAAACTAGATGCACAAGGTAGCACATGTGTCTGGAGTTCATTTGTAGCTGCTAGAGGCCCTGACATGCCCATTCATTCTCTCTCCTTCTCTCTCTCCCTCTCTCTCTCTAATAAATAAATAAATAGTCAGGCATAGTGGCAGACACCTTCAGTCCCAGGAATGGGTTGTGCCCCCCTCCCAGAGATTGACTAAGATCTTATTTACCCAACAGTGAATACCAATAACCCTACTAAAAAGAGCCCTAAGGGACAGTGGGAACGGAGGAGAAGGGATATAAGCCTCTGAGGAAAAAAAATAAAAATAAAAAAAGAAAAGAAGGCTGAAGAGATGGCTTAGCGATTAAGGCACTTGCCTTTAAAACCTAAGGACCCAGGTTCAATTCTCCAGTATCCACTTAAGGCCAGATGCACAAGGTGGCACATGCATCTGGAGTTTGTTTGCAGTGGCTAGAGGCCCTAGTGCACCCATTCTCTCTCTCTCTCTCAAATACATGAAAAAATACAATACTTTTAAAAAACAGTAAGTCGCCAGTTAAGATGGCGGCATAGGTACCACGCCAAAGCAGCCTAGGGGGGAAAAAGACCAAAAAAATTCAGCAAAATACACACTTTTACTAAAAAGTGAGGTGTATAGGAAATTGAGGCGGCAGCGGAGAAGTAGAAGAGTTATAGAGCATCCAGAGCCCACACAGGTGGGAAAAGTGGCTCCGGCAGCTCGGCCAACCGCCGCAGCTGCGGCACAGCAGAAAACCGCCAGACTCTCGGCTCGAGCCGCAGGAAAAGCCAGGTGCGGGATTTTCCGCTCACACCGCGCTCTCCGCAACTCGGGAAACGTGAGGGGAGAGCGGCAGCGAGCAGCGGAGGAGCAGACCGCGAAATAGAAGAACACGTGGAGCAGCGAGACAACCAGAGCAGCCGCGGCTCCCTCCCCTCCCCCACCGCCTGAACCCAGCTCCAGCGATCAGAGCAGCTGCCCGGAACCCGGCCACGCCAACTTGGGCTGACAGCGGGACCCAAGCAGGAGCAGAGTTCGGCAGCAACTTCAGCGGCTCCAGCACCGGTACCAGCGGCCCCAGCAGCAGCGGACCCAGGGGCGGCAGCGGCGGCAGATCCTGCAGCAGCGGCTTCAGGGGGAGCAGCGGTGGTGGACACAGCAGCGGCAGCTTCAGCAGCGGTGGTGGCTCCGGTGGTGGCAGCTACGGCAGCAGCAGAGGCGGCAGCAGCGGCTCAGTTTGCCCCGTAGGAAAAGCAAGTGCCCAGCTCCAGAAATCAGAACAGCAGCCCGACGACCCAGGCAGCAACTTGACTGAGACCAAAATCACCCAAGGTAACTGGGATTGCACCAGGGAAGGGTCTCACTTGTTCACAAGCTGACTTGGATCCCTCAACAGACCAGAAATCTAAACCTCTTTGTTGATAGAGGATCTGGTCATTATAATAACTACTCTTGCATACATACTCGGGGCTGTTTTTGATTGAATGTGTACAGTGTTTAGTTAAATTTTAGAATCTACCTGTATTTTATTCCACTCAGCCTGCTTGAATACTCCTATAGCAGGGAAACTCAACCCCTAAGAACATCTTTGTAGATACTCTGAGAGTCTTAAGAGCCACACCTAATACCTTAAGGTCCTACCCTGAAAATATATTACATCAAATCAATTGATACAGCTAAGAATACACAGCTAGCTAGAAAATCCAAGCATTAACTTAATCCAAGATGCAAAAATATGTACATTATAACACAAGAAACACTAAAAAGCAAGACGATATAAATCCACCTAAAAGTATTAATGCATCAGAAATGTCCTCCAGTGAGAAAGAGTTAGAGGAAATGCCTGAGAAAGAGTTCAAAAGAATAATTATAAATATGTTCAAAGAGGTCAAAGAACAAATGAAAACAATCAAAGAAGAAATCAAAGAGGAAATCAAAGGAATCAAAGAAGAGGCAGGACACCAATTTAATGAAATAAAGAAGGCAATACAAGACATAAATAGGGAAATAGAAATAATAAAAAAAAAACAGTCAGAATTACTAGCAATGAAGAACACAGTTAATGAAATAAAAAACTCTGTAGAAAATCTCACCAGTAGGATGGATGAGGGAGAGGACAGAATATCTAAGCTAGAAGACCAGGTGGCAGACCTAATGCAGTCCAACAAAGAGAAAGACAAACTTATAGAAAAGTATGAGTGGGAATTTCAAGATATTCGGGACACTATGAAAAGATCCAATATAAGAATTCAGGGCATAGTAGAAGGAGAAGAATTCCATTCCAGAGGCATAGTTGGCATCTTCAACAAAATCATAGAGGAAAATTTCCTCCAAATTGGGAAAGAGGTGCCAATGCAGATACAGGAAGCCTTTAGAACCCCAGCCAGACAAAACCCAGAAAGAACCTCTCCTCGCCATATTATAATCAAACTTCCAAACACACAAACCAAAGAAAAAATATTGAAAGCAGTTAGAGAGAAAAATCAAGTTACCTACAAAAGCAAGCCAATCAGGATTACAGCAGACTATTCAACACAAACTTTTAAAGCCAGAAGGGCTTGGAGTGATATATTCCAAGTTCTGAAAGATAACAACTGTCAACCAAGGTTACTTTATCCTGCAAAGTTATCCATTCAAATAGATGGAGAAATAAAGACATTCCATGACAAAAGCAGGTTAAAGGAGTATTTGAAGACAAAACCAGCTCTACAGAAAATACTTGATAGAATCCTCCATGCTGAACAAAAGGAAAAGCACACATATAAGGAACCTAGAAAAAACAAGCTATATTCAAATACCAGTTAACAGAAGAGAGCACAGGTAGAACCAGTAACACACACACACACACAAAAATGGCAAACATAAATACACACCTTTCAATAATATCTCTTAATATCAACGGTCTCAATGCCCTCACGAAAAGACATAGATTTGCAGACTGGGTTAAAAAGCAGGATCCTACAATTTGTTGTCTCCAAGAAACTCACCTTTCTACAAAGGATAGACATTATCTTAGGGTGAAAGGTTGGAAGACGGTGTTTCAAGCAAATGGGCCTAGAAAACAAGCAGGGGTTGCTATCCTAATATCAGACAGGGTAGACTTTAGTCCGACGTTAGTCAAGAAAGATAAGGAAGGTCACTTTATATTGATTAAGGGCACACTCCAACAGGAGGACATTATAATCCTAAACATATATGCACCTAACATGGGGGCTCCCAAATTCATCAAACAAACACTATTAGAACTAAGGTCACAGATAACACCAAACACAGTGGTGATGGGGGACTTTAACACCCCACTCTCATCAATTGACAGGTCATCCAGGGAAAGAATAAACAGAGAGGCATCTGGACTAAATGAGGTCATAGAAGGAATGGACCTAACAGATATATACAGGACATTTCATCCAAAGGCTGTAGAATATACATTCTTTTCAGCAGCACATGGAACATTCTCTAAAATAGACCATATATTAGGACACAAAACAAATCTTAACAAATTCAGGAAAATTGAAATAATTCCTTGCATTCTATCTGACCACAATGGAATTAAACTACAAATCAGTAGCAAGAAAGGCTATAGAGCATACACAAAATCATGGAAACTAAACAATACACTACTAAATGATGAGTGGGTCAATGAAGAAATCAAAAAGGAAATCAAAAAATTTATAGAGTCAAATGATAATGAGAACACAACATACCAAAATCTCTGGGACACAATGAAGGCAGTTCTAAGAGTTAAATTTATAGCCTTAAGTGCCTATATTAAGAAATTAGAAAGGTTGCAAGTAAATGACCTAATGCTTCCCCTTAAAGCCTTGGAAAAAGAAGAACAAGGCAAACCAAAAATTAGTAGACGGGAAGAAATAATGAAGATTAGGGCAGAAATTAATGAAATAGGAACAAAAAGAACAATCCAAAGAATTAATGAAACACAGAGTTGGTTCTTTGAAAGGATAAACAAGATTGATAAACCCTTAGCAAATCTGACCAAAAGAAAGAGAGAAGAGACACAAATTAATAAAATCAGAGATGAACAAGGTAACATCACAACAGATTCCAGAGAAATTCAAAAAATCATAGGGACATACTATAAAAGCATATACTCCACAAAGTATGAAAATCTGAAAGAAATGGATGATTTCCTTGATCTATATGACCTACCTAAATTAAATCAAAATGAGATGAATCACTTAAATAGACCTATAACAAACATGGAGATCCGAACAGTTATCAATAATCTCCCAACTAAAAAAAGCCCAGGCCCGGATGGATTCACTGCTGAATTTTACCAGACTTTTAAGGAAGAGCTAACACCATTGCTTCTTAAGCTTTTCCAGGAAATAGAAAAAGAAGGAATCCTACCAAACTCCTTCTATGAGGCCAGCATCACCCTGATACCAAAACCAGGCAAAGATAGAACAAAAAAAGAAAATTACAGACCAATCTCCCTCATGAACATAGATGCAAAAATTCTCAACAAAATATTGGCAAACAGAATACAAGAGTATATCAAAAAGATCATTCACCCTGACCAAGTAGGCTTTATCCCAGAGATGCAGGGATGGTTCAACATACGCAAATCTATAAATGTAATTCATTACATAAACGGGTTGAAGGACAAAAATCACATGATCATCTCATTAGATGCAGAGAAAGCATTTGACAAAATCCAACATCCCTTCATGATAAAAGTCCTACAGAGACTGGGAATAGAAGGAACATATCTCAATATAAAAGGCTATTTATGACAAGCCTACAGCCAACATATTACTAAAGGGGGAAAAACTGGAAGCTTCTCCACTAAAATCAGGAACAAGACAAGGGTGTCCACTGTCCCCACTTCTATTTAATATAGTTTTGGAAGTCTTGGCTATAGCAATAAGTCAAGAGACACACATAAAAGGGATACAAATTGGAAAGGAAGAAATCAAGTTATCATTATTTGCAGATGACATGATTCTATACATAAAGGACCCTAAAGAGTCTACTAGCAAGCTGTTAGAGCTGATCAAAACCTACAGCAATGTAGCAGGATACAAAATAAATACACAGAAATCAGTAGCCTTCATATATGCTAACAACAAACACACAGAGGATGAAATCAGAGAATCACTCCCATTCACAATTGCATCAAAAAAAATAAAATACCTTGGAATAAACCTAACCAAGGAAGTAAAGAATCTATACAATGAGAACTTTAAAACACTGAAGCGAGAAATTGCAGAAGACACTGGAAAGTGGAGAAACATCCCTTGTTCCTGGCTTGGAAGAATCAATATCGTGAAAATGGCAATCTTACCTAAAGCAATCTACACATTTAATGCAATCCCTATCAAAATTCCAAAGGCTTTCTTCATGGAAATAGAGAAAACAATCCAAAAATTCATTTGGAATCACAAAAAACCTCGAATATCTAAAATAATACTGAGCAACAAAAAAGAGGCCGGTGTTATCACCATACCTGATTTTACCCTATACTACAGAGCCATAGTAACAAAAACAGCATGGTACTGGCACAAAAACAGACATGTAGATCAGTGGAAAAGAATAGAGGACCCAGATGTAAGCCCAAGTAGCTATAGCCACCTGATATTCGATAAAAATGCCAAAAATACTCATTGGAGAAGTGACAGCCTCTTCAGCAAATGGTGTTTTGAAAACTGGATAAATATCTGCAGAAGGATGAAAATAGATTCTTCTCTCTCGCCATGCACAAGAATTAAGTCCAAATGGATTAAAGACCTTAACATCAGACCGGAAACTTTGAAACTACTAGAGGAATAAGTAGGGGAAACCCTTCAACATATTGGTCTTGGCAAAGACTTTCTGAATACAACTCCAATTGCTCAGGCAATAAAACCACAGATTAACCACTGGGACCTAATGAAATTACAAAGATTTTGCACCGTAAAGGACACAGTGAAAAAAGCAAAGAGGCAACCTACAGAATGGGAAAAAATCTTCGCCAGCTATATATCTGATAGAGGATTAATATCTAGGATATACAAAGAACTCAAAAAGTTAAATAATAAGGAATCAAACAAGCCAATCAAAAAATGGGCCATGGAGCTAAATAGAGAGTTCTCAAAGGAAGAAATACGAATGGCATATAAGCATCTTAAAAAGTGTTCTACGTCACTAGTCATCAGGGAAATGCAGATTACAACTACATTGAGATTCCATGTCACTCCTGTCAGATTGGCCACCATCATGAAAACAAATGATCATAAATGTTGGCGGGGATGTGGAAAAAAAGGAACCCTTCTGCACTGCTGGTGGGAATGCAATCTGGTCCAGCCATTGTGGAAAACAGTGTGGAGGTTCCTAAAGCAGCTAGAGATTGATCTACCATATGACCCAGCTATAGCGCTCCTAGGCATATATCCAAAGGACTCATCTCATTTCCTTAGAAGTACATGCTCAACCATGTTTATTGCTGCTCAATTTATAATAGCTGGGAAATGGAACCATCCTAGATGTCCCTCAACAGATGAGTGGATAATGAAGATGTGGTACATTTATACAATGGAGTTCTACTCAGCGGTAAAGAAAAATGAAGTTATGAAATTTGCAGAAAAATGGATCGACCTGGAAAGTATTATACTAAGTCAGGTAACCCAGGCCCAGAAAGCCAAGTGCCACATGTTCTCTCTCATATGTGGATCCTAGCTACAGATGACTGGGCTTCTGCGTGAGAATGAAAATACTTAGTAGCAGAGGCCAGTAAGTTGAAAAGGAGACATAAAGGGTGGAGAAAGGAAGGGAGGAGGATACTTAATAGGTTGATATTGTATATATGTAATTACAATGATTGTAATGGGGAGGTAATATGATGGAGAATGGAATTTCAGACGGGAAAGGGTGGGGGTGGGTAGGGAGGGAATTACCATGGGATATATTTTATAATCATGGAAAATGTTAATAAAAATTTAAAAAAAAAAAACAGTAAGTCTTCAAGGAGCCAACAAGCATAGGAAAATGAGATAGTGAAGAAAGCAAGCTCCTGCAAGAGACGCTTAGTAGTATTGCCTGGTTACAAGGTGGTATTCATGTTGTTCGACTGAGCCACACAGAGGTGCCCACAAGGTGTGTTCTGATACTTGCTGATAATTGTAGGGTGGCAAGAGGCCAGAACCTCAACCTCAGGTAAGAGCCAAAATTATATACCCAGCTCCTATTAATCAGGATTAACCTCTGAGGATGCCAACTCTGGAATGTTCTACACAAATAAGCATCTTCATGTGCACTTTAGAGAGAAAAGAAAACACTCATTTTCTCAGACGGAGTCACCTGGCCTGGCAGCTCCGGAAAAGATGTTTTAGCACAGTCATGAAAATAAACCAGCCAACATCCAAAGAAGTTGGGGTGTGCTACTTGAGATGCCAAAGCCTGCTTCACAAGGTTCTTCCTACAGCCTGCTTCTCCTTCCCAGGGGCTTCATCGTCCTGGGAATTTGCTGCTGGTGGCCAGATCAGAAGCTGTTTTCAAAAGCAGATAAGGGGCTTCTTGGTTAAGGCCTAAGGACCCAGATTCAATTCCTCAAGACCCACAGAAGCCAGATGCACAAGGTGGCTGAAGTTCCTTTGCAGTGGCTAGAAGACCCAGAATGCCTGTTCTCTTTTCTCTTTCTCCAAATAAATAAATAAAATATTTTCTTTAAAAAAGTAGATAGAGGTGATGGAGAGATGTCTCAGTGGCTAAGGCACTTTCATGCAAAATCTAACCACCCGAGTTCTATTCCCCAATATCCACATAAAGCCAAATGCACAAAGTGGCCCGTGCATCTGGAGTTTGCTTGCAGCAGCTGGAGGCCCTGGTGTACTCTGCCTGTTTCTGCTTGCAAATCAATAAGTAAGTACAGAATAGAGGTCATTTGACACATATTTAGAACCAGAGATATTTCTGTTTCAATTACTTGCTTATTTCCAGAAAAGAAAAGAAAAAAAAAAGGAAAGAAACAAATGTTTTAGATCCTGTTAGACCCAGGAATATTTATATATATATATATATATTTAATGCCTTGCAATGTGCCTTTGTCCAAATATCTTTCCTCCTTTCTCTTACTTTCAAGGGGCGGAGGGCTGGGTGAGGACAAGGAACCAGAAAGAGCCCTCCCTGGAGACAAAGCTTAAGAGAGTGTCCCTACCCTGAGATGTCAAATATCAGTAACAGGAACAGACAGCTCCACGTAACTAGCAAGACTGTGCAATCTTTTTCTTGGGTTTATAGCTTGTATGTTCAATCCACAAGGCTTGCCCAGAAGGTGTAAACGCCAACATCACAGGATTTCACAGCTCTGGAGGTCCTGAGAAGCTTTGGGATTTTTATTTCATTTTTCCCATTAATATGGAGTTAATGGGATTAATTAATTAATATGGAAGGAAATACTTAGGTACTTGGATCCTTTGGAGGTGAAAATCAGTTCCCAAGAGAAAAATGATTGATCATTGAATGGCCTGTAGGCCAATACTTTGGGGAAATTCTCTGAGCTCCGGGCTGCCCATACATACAGAAACTTCTTAGAGTTTGTTATCTTGTAAAGGAAACAGAAATAATTTGCAAATAGTGGAGACTGGGTAGCTCAGGAGAATCTACTCTTTGTTTCAAATTGCTCAAGTCAGGCTGGAGAGATGGCTTAGCAGTTAAGTGCTTGCCTGTGAAGCCTAAGGACCCCGGTTTGAGGCTCGATTCCCCAGGACCCACGTTAGCCAGATGCACAAGGGGCGCACACGTCTGGGGTTCATTTGCAGTGGCTGGAGGCCCTGGCGCGCCCATTCTCTCCCTCTCTCTCCCTCTCTCTCTCTCTCTCTCTCCCTCACCCTCTTTATGTCTCTTTATCTCTCTCAAATAAACAAATAAAATACCTTTTTAAAAATGTACTGATTACATACAATGTAAAATGCACACAGGGATGCATGTAAATAAGAAACCACTTGATCAAAATCACCCTGCCAAGATATTTTCAGGTCGAACTTCCATAAAACACATTTTTATGGACACCTGACTTTTATTTTAATCTTTCATCCAAAGTATTAAATGGATTTTTACTGAGTTCCATGTTTTAAAATTATCTCTTCACTTTGATCAGACTTTGTCATATACATAAATTAGCAAACCCAGCACCTTGCTGTTAAAAACAAGTTATTCTAATGAAAACATAACCTGAAAATCAAGCAGTATTTTTTGGAGGGAAAAGACATTGGTGGAAAGTAGCAGTGTCTTATTGACATTAAAAACAGTTGACACAACTCTGCAAAGATGCTGAAATTTAACTTTTGTATGTTTTTATTATACCTGGAGTATCAAAGATAACGGAATTTATTCGTAGAATGGCAGTCATTGAATTCAGTTTTCTGGTACAATTTTATTCCCATATAAACTCATAAAAAATGTGATGGGTGAACCGTTAGGAATGTTTAAAGCAGCCCCTGATGTATGCCCACACAGAAAGAACAGATAGATTGCAAAATGTTTATGCCTTTTACATTTTGTACAGTATTAATAAGGAAACGCTATGATTACCAATCAGAAAAGAGTCCAAAGTGTTGCTTGTGAAGTGTCCATTGTAAAGATTTATATCTGCATCTAGGGAGTGAGATGGAGCCTTGATAGTTTAAGGAGCTCAGTTCAAAACCCCTTTATTCAATGAATGCTTATGAGAGTGAAATAGCTGTCCCCATCCATCACGTGACAGAAGTGCGTGCACCGTGGCTAGTGTATGGCCCGTATGGTGGGAAGAAACAGACCTGGTGACCAAAATGCTCAGCAGGCATTTGAAAATCAACTGTGAAGTAGTTGTGAACATGTTCAGTGAAGGTCATATAGGATGATTGGTTCCACATGCAAATCCTGCAGCTGCTCAGGCTCCACTCGGAAACAAGTGTATAAAGGGGGCTGGGGAGATGGTTCAGTGGTTAAAGACACTTGCTTGCAAAGCCTGCTGGCCCAAGTTCAATTCCCCAGTACACACATAAAGCCCAATGCACAAAGTGGCACATGCATCTGGAGTTGGTCTGCAGTAGCAAGAGGCACTGACATGTCCATTCTCTCTCTCTCTCTCTCTCTCTCTCTCTCTCTCTCTCTCTCTCTAACACACACACACAACTTGTGTTGCCATTAGCTTTCTGTTCCTGGCAGAAAACCCCTGATCAGGGGCTGGAGAGATGGCTTAGTGGTTAAGGCACTTGCCTGCAAAGCCAAAGGACCAAGGTTCAATACCCCAGGACCGATGAAAGCCAGATGCACAAGGTGGTGTATGCATCTGGAGTTCGTTTGCAGTGGCTGGATGCCCTAGCACACCCATTTTCTCTTTTTTGCCACTTTCTCTCTCCCTCCCTCTCTCTCTCAAATAAATAGATAAAAATAAAAATATATTTTGGGGCTGGAGAGATGGCTTAGCGGTTAAGCACTCACCTGTGAAGCCTATGGACCCCGGTTCGAGGCTCAGTCCCACGTTAGCCAGATGCACAAGGGGGCGCACACGTCTGGAGTTCGTTTGCAGAGGCTGGAAGCCCTGGCATGCCCATTCTCTCTCTCTCCCTCTATCTGTCTTTCTCTCTGTGTCTGTCACTCTCAAATAAATAAATAAATAATTAAAAAATAAAAATAAAAATATATTTTTAAAAGAAAAATAAAAAAAAACACCCAACCAAGAGCAGCTGTGGGGCTGGAGAGATTGCTTAGTGGTTAAGGCATTTGCTTATAAAACCTAAGGACCCAGGTTCAATTTCCCAATACCCACATAAGATGCACAAGGTAGCACATGTGTCTGGAGTTCATTTGCTGTGGCTAGAGGCCCTGACATGCCCATTCCTTTTCTATATCTGCCTCTCTCTGTCTCTCTGTCTCTCTGTCTCTCTGTCTCTCTCTCTCTCTCTCTCTCTCTCTCTCTCTCTCTCTCAAAATATATGAATAAATCAAATAGTAAACAAAATCTTAAAAAGAGCATCTTCTGGGAGGAAGTGGTTTATTTTGGCTTTCAGACTCAAGAGGAAGCTGCATGACAGTAGGGAAAATGACGACATGAGCAGAGGGTGGACATCACCTCCTGGCCAACATCAGGTGACAATAGGAACAGGAGAATGCCAAACACTGGCAAGGAGAAGCTGGCTATAACACCCATCAGCCTGTCCCCAACAATATACTTCCTCTAGGAGGCTCCAGTTCCCAAATTACCATCCGCTGGGGACCTAGCATTCAGAACAAATAAGTTTATGAGGGACACCTGAATCAAACCCGACAGTTTGCAAATAAATAAATAAAAATATGTTTAAAAAACTGTATAAAGTGTTAGCTGCTCCAGAGGCTCAGCCCCATCAATGCAAATCCATCTTTCATTCTCTGTGTTCAGGGAGCCATCTAAAGACATCTAATAGAATCCTTAGAAGGAAAAGCCTCATATAATTCCAAGATGCTTCTGCGCTCACCAAATAGTTGGTATTTTGAAAGTAAATGACTGGAGAAGACACATTTTTTAGTAAATACCTGTAACCTATATTCATTTTGCAAGTTTCCCAAGCAATGCCGACATAGAGTTTTATAATCAGTTCCACTACCTCTGAATTCAATATCAAAGCTTGACATAGCAATGTTACCCCCACCTTCAACCAGAACTTGTTGAAAGTGATCTATGTCAGTCACGACATGTTCTGTTGCAAACATCAGTTTTGTCTGTCTCATTTTCATGAAGTGTGGAAGTAGAAAGACCACGGCTGGTAGAACGAAGGAGTTAGGACTAAGGCTTCTTCCATCCAGTTCTTGCATCATTCTTTTATATATGTATTGGCAAGGAGACAGAGAGAGAGAGAGAGAGAGAGAGAGAGAGAGAGAATGGGCATGCCAGGGTCACTAGCCACTGCAAACAGAATCCAGATGTATGTGCCACTTTGTGCATCGGGCTTTACATGGATTCTGGGGAATCGAACCTGGGTCATTATGCTTTGCAAGCAAGTGCCTTCACTGCTGAGCCATCTCTCCAGCCCTCTTGCCCCATTCTTGACATACGGCTTTTCTCTTGCTGATGGTATGATGTCTGCTGCATGGCCAAGCGTGAGAGATGATTAAGTAGGTAGGCAAGAAACAAAAAAAAAAAAAAAAAAACAAAGAGATGTCATCTCTGGCCCAGGTACTACGCTTCCCATGAGCTTGGGTGCTCCAGGACTATTCATAGACTCAAGGACATCTGAAAAGTCCTTGCTTGCCTTTTGTGGTGTGTGTGTGTGTGTGTGTGTATGTGTGTGTGTGTGTTTGAGCACAAGTGTGCCATACTGCGTATGCTGAAATTATTAGTCCTCTCCCTTTGGGAACGAGGCCGCCCTAGTTTTCGCTGCTGATACTGCCCCCTAGCGTCTGGATTCTCCTGGTTCTGCCTCCCATCGCCATAGACATGTTATTTTTACAGATGCTTTTGCAACCAGCTTTACATGGATGCTGGGGAATCAAACTTCGGTCGACAGGCTTGCAGGTAAGTACTTTTAACCATGGATCATTATCCCCGGACACAATAGCACATCATAAAAAGTCAGGAAGGATTGTCCTAGAAAAAAAGAGAATGGATGTTAGATGAGGAACTATTTGCATCAACCAAACCATTTCTCTCTTTCTTTCTTCCTCTTTCTTTCTTCCTCTCTTTCTTTCTTTCTTCTCCCTTCTTTCTCTCCTTCATTCTTTCTTTCTTTTTTCCAAGGTAGGGTCTCACTCTAGCCCAGGCTAACCTGGAATTCACTATGTAGTCTCAGACTGTCCTGGAACATCAATCCTCCTACCTCAGCTTCCTGAGCACTGGGATTAAAGGTGTGCACCACCATGCCCAGCAAAAGCTAGAATGGGCACACCAGGGCCTTTAGGGGCTGCAGATGAACTCCAGGAGCACGCACCACTCTGTGTATCTGGCTTTATGTGGGTATCGAGGAATCGAACTTGGGTTGTTGGGCTTTATAGGCAAACACCTTAACCACTGAGCAATGTCCTCAGCCCACAACATTCCTTTCTTAAGCTTTCAGAAAAAAAAAAATTTTTCTTATGTCTGCACTGGTGCTATCTATCACAGTTCATTAAAAATAAATTATGTTGGGCTGGAGGGGTGGCTTAGCAGTTAAGGCATTTGCCTGCAAAGCCAAAGGATCCAGGTTCGATTCCCCAGGACCCATGTGAGCCAGATGCATAAGGGGACTCATGCAGCTGGAGTTTGCAATGGCTGGAGGCCCCGGCACGCCCATTCTCTCTCTGTGTGTCTCTCTCTTCTCCTTTCTCAGTCAAATAAATAAATAATTAAAAAACTAAAATTTAAGGCTGGAGAGATGGCTTAGCAGTTAAGCGCTTGCCGGTGAAGCCTAAGGACCCCGGTTCAAGGCTCGGTTCCCCAGGTCCCACATTAGCCAGATGCACAAGGGGGCGCACGCGTCTGGAGTTCGTTTGCAGTGGCTGGAAGCCCTGGCGCGCCCATTCTATCTCTCTCCCTCTATCTGTCTTTCTCCCTGTGTCTGTCGCTCTCAAATAAATAAATAAAAAATGAACAAAAAATATTTTTAAAAAAACTAAAATTTAAAAAATAAATAAATTACACTAACCAGTCAGCTCTTCAGGCCCAGTAGCCACATTCAGGTGCTCAATAGCCATATATGGTGAGGGCATTCCGTATTGTATGAGGCAGGTCCAGAGCCTTCTCTGAAGGACATACATGTCTGTCTTCTCGAAATCCCACGTGTTTCAGTTCAGGGCCATTATCTTCACCTTTCTTTACAACTGGGAGAGTATCAGTTCATTATTCCTTATGTAAAATCACTTTGATCCAGGTGTGGTGGTGCATGCCTTTAATCCCAACATCCAGAAGACAGAGGCGGGAGGATCACTGTGAGTTCGTGGCCAGCCTGAGACATAGAATTCACATAGCAAATTCCAGGTCAGCCTGGTCTAGAGCAAGACCCAACCTTGAAAAACAAACAAACAACAAAAAAGCACTTTGAGATCATTGCATGAGATTCAGGAAGTTTATGTTTACATATCACTCTACCACGAAGCACAATCTCAAACCAACAATACAGAAGTCAGAAGTCAGGCTGGGTACGGGAGCACACACCTGTTAATCCTAACACTCTGGAAGCTGATGCGGGAGACTTGAGAATTTAAGGGCAGCATGGAGTACATAGAGAGATCCTGTCTCAAAAAACAAAAGTAAAATGGACTGGAGAGATGTCTCAGTGGTTAAGGTCCTTGCCTATGAAGCCTAGGGACTCAGGTTCGATTCCCCAATACCCATGTAAGCCAGATGCATAAGGTAGTGCATGCATCTGGAGTTTGTTTGCAGTGGCTAGAGGCCCTGGTGCTACCATTGTCTCTATCTGCCTCCCTCCCCCCCCCCCTCTCTCTCTCTTTCTCTCCCACTTGCTCGCTCTCACTCAAATAAATAAAATATTTAAAAATCAATAAATAAAAATAAAACTTCAAGAGTCAAGGAGTAAAGAGTGAAGCTATAATGGGTATGTTGTTGAAGTCACTGCAGCAGCCATGAAGGCTCAGCTCCACTGGGTCTCTGAGAATCACAGAATGCCACCCACAGCCATCTGCTCAGAGGGCAGAAGGACAGAACATGAGGGCACCAGTTCTCTCGTACCCAGTTGGTGGAACGTTGTTGCTGGGGGTTGACTTACTTTTCTGTCTCCTGTCTCTAGGTGTTGGATGAATGAGTTTTCCACTTGAAAAAATAATTACGTATTTGAGAGCAGAGAAAAAGAGAGAAATTAGATGGGTACACTAGGACCCCTTGCCACTACAAACAAACCCCAGATGCTTTGTGTCCAGCTTTACGTGGGTACGGGGGAATCAGACCTGGACCAGCAGGCTTTGCAAGCAAGTGCTTTTAACTGCTGAACCATCTCCCCAGACCCCTAAATGAGTTTTCTGTAAATGGGAGGATGCCTGATGGAGTTTATCAGGGCAGCTGTGAAGACATGCCTCTATGATCACTAGAGCGACAGCAGAGATAAGGGAGGACCCAGCAGAGGCCACATTGCAAACAAGATGTGCTATACCTCCACCCTCAGTGTCAGTGACACTTTATGAGCTCATGTCTCTGAAAAAAAAAAAGAAAAGAAAGAAAAATGAAAAGAAAACGGTGGACCTACTCAGTCACAATTAGCTGAGAGACTATGAGTTCACCAGTAGACATATGACCACTATCAGCTAGTACTGTTCTGCAACATCCTCATTCTTCATGGTAAGCAGGATTGAGAGCCCAAATCCTTGGTTAAAAATAAAAAGTAGAGCTGAATTGATGCATGCACCACTTTGTGCATCTGGCCCTATGTAGGTACTAGGGAATCAAGCCCAGGTCATTAGGCATTGCAGGCAAATGCCTTTGCTGAGCCATCTCACCATCCCTGGACATCTGATTTTAAAAATTAGTATTAATGCTACTCTCACTTTTGGTTAGAGAAACTTCTCTTTTCAGATGGCAGTAACCTTGGGATGACTCAGAAGGCATCATGGGGCTGGAAAGAAGTGACACAGGAGTGCTCAGTACTGCAATATCTCTATCACACCTTCCAAGGCTTACAGTCCATTGTGGAAGAGGTGGCGAAAAGAATGTAAGAGCCAAAGGAAGGATAGGACTCCTTAAAATGTGCTCCTCCAGACACAAAATGGCCTGGATATCCATGACCTCACAGTGCCTGACACTACCTACACATGACCCTCATAATAGGAGGAAAAGATGATGACATCAAAATAAAAGAGAGACTGATTGAGAGGGGGAGGGAATATGATGGAGAGTGGAGTTTCATAGGGGGAAGTGGGGGGAGGGAGGGAATTACCATGGGATATTGTTTACAATCATGGAAGTGGTCAATAAAAAAATAAAAATTAGTGTTTGAGTTGCTAACTTGAATTTCATAAAAAATTATTCAATGAATTTTTGATTAAGACAGAAGTTTCAACAATTCCTAAAAATGTCCTGAAAACACTTCTGCCATTTTGTACTACATATTTATATAAAGAGGTATTCTCTGCATTGAGAAATGTAAAATCAAAACAAATCATCAACTCTAAGAAATATTGAAGATGTTCTATGATAGTCTGCAATATCAGATATGCAGCCAAGATTTAATTCTTTATATAAAAATAAATAAACACCACATCCATCTCATTAGAATGCAAATCTTCCTTCATCTTTAATAAATGACAAAATTATATACATACAAAGGAATTGTTTTAAAATCAATTTCTTTATGATTTATGATCAGTAAATATTTCATTATTATACCTATTTTATATACCTGGTTCATGTAAACAATTCTTTTACAAAAGGGGGCTGTAATTGGAGAAAGTTTGAGAAAGTTTACAGCCTGTTGGCCAAGTACTGCCCAGCATGTCTTTCTGTAAAGAAGTTTCTGGAACACGGCCATACCTGTTCCTGTGCGTATCTGCTGTGGCACTTTGGTCAGAGTTGGGCATTGGCAACAGAGACCCACCTAATGGCCTACAGCACCTAAATCATTTAATATCTTGACATTCAAGTTTACTGGAGGTTTCTTTCTTTAAAAAAAATATTTTATTTACTTATTTATTTGAGAGAAAGAGAGGCAGATAAAGAGAGAGTATGGGCGTGCCAAGGCCTATAGCCACTGCAAATGAACAGATGCATGTATCACCTCATGCATCTGGCTTTAAATGGGTACTGAGGGATTGAACCCAGGCTGTCGGGTTTTGCAAGCAACTGATGTTCACTTATGAGCCATCTCTCAGACCAACCTCTTTCCCTCCTCCCCCCCCCCCCCGCTAAAGAAAGGGTCCCTAGTTTTCACCAGTTCTTGAAAGAATTTATTACTGAAAATCCTTTCTAGAGCTCAACTGAACCAAAAGGGGCTTTAGTAAAGTGACCGTCCACTGTGTGCAGAGCCCTGGCATCGGTGGGAGAGGTGTCACGAGGGAACTCACGAGAAGTACGGTTGTCCATCAGAGCCTACTCTACGGGGAGAGTCACGCAACTGGGGTTTGAACAAGGGCCCAGGCAATTCGGATGCACCACCTCACCATCCATGCCCAAGTCAGGCACTGAGGGCTGACATACCAGAAGTGCTTGGCTTAGCCATGATTTATCTCATTTTACAAAACACACACACACACACACACACACACACACACACACACACATACATATACATATATATATGAGAGAGGAATTCAGACAGATACTTGAGGCCATCATCATCCATTGCCTCCAACTGTCAACTGTGGCTTTTAAACTGAACATCGAAGTTCATCCGAGATTTGAAATTAAAGGACATTTTCGTATTTGGCTTTCTTGCCTTTCAACATTGGACTCGCATTTAAGCTGTTCTGTCTGATTGTTAATGGCCAACTGGGGTAAACCCCTCTGCAGACGCCACACTGCGGAAACCATACTAGAGACCACCATCTGGCCCATTCTTTTTTAGTGACACAAATGACAAAATGGGCCAACATAAAAATTCACTGCCTCAGAACTAGAATTTTTTTCCTCCAACAAACTAGCTGTTCCCTGCCTATCTACAAACACGTTTCTGGTCCAGACACAAGATGACTTCTCCATCCTTTCCTCCCACACCCTTCCTCTCGCCCTCTTTTGCTCCATTTGTTCATTTTAGAGCCATTTTGTTCTGGCTGTGAAGCCACTATTGTTACTTGACAGGTGACAGTGAGAGTGTCGTGGCTGTTAATTTTTGGATTGTGGTTTCAAATGGAAACATGATTACTTGGGAAATTCTCTCTCTCTCTCTCTCTCTCTCTCTCTCTCTCTCTCTCTCTCTCTCTCTATATATATATATATATATATATATATACTTCTATTATTTTCTTTGGGTTCTTAAGACTGCCTGGGGTGAGTGGCTTTCTCTGTGCACTCAAGCCATTTGGAGGAGGGTTGGCCCTTGGCTTTAGTAGACAGCACCCAGAGAGAGACATACCTACGAATAGATGAATGCAGAGTTAACCAGCTGCCCGTTTCAACCATAACTTCCGCCATAACTTCCCGGCATTGTCTTCCAGCTCACAGCCTCATGCGGGGATTTTCATTGTCTACCTCACTCCTGTGGTGATTCCACATAAACCTATCCTACACCTGCATAATTTAATAATTATTATATCAATATTTAATTACCCTCCACCTGCATAATTTAAATCAATTTTTTTTGCTTGCCTTCTCCATTTGGAGCTCGGGGTGTATGAAACAGGTGTGCTGATGTTGAATATGGCATTTTCTGGAAGCTTCTCTCCATGGCATTCACAGGACCTCTCTGCCTGGAAGCAGAAAGGAAGCATTGTGCTGGTGTAATTATTTCAGTAACCCTGGTCTGGTGAAGAAAGACCCATCTGGAAGTTTAAGCACTGTCTGGGCTGTACTTATTCCAACCAGCTGAAGAAAGTGGGCTGCTCTAATTACTTTCACTTTTGCATAGCTTCCTACATTTTAGGTTCATTTACTATTTCAGTGCTATCTTCTTCAGAAATCTCACCTTAGTATTTCTGAAGAAATTCCACGGAACCCAATTGACTATTTTTTTATATATAATTTTTTTTAAATTTTATTTGAGAGAAAGAGGCAGAGAGAGAGAGAGAGAGAGAGAGAGAGAGAGAGAGAGAGAGATAATGGGTGCACCAGGGCCTCTAGCCACTGCAAACCAACTCCAGACACATGTGCCACTATGTGCATCTGGGCTACGTGGGTTCTGGGGAATCAAACCTGGCTCCTTAGGCTTTGTAGGCAAGTGCCTTAACTGATAAGCCATCTCTCCAGTCCTCCAAATTGAGTCTTATCCAATGAATAAGGATAGCAAATGCTTTGTATAGATTAACCCATGGCATCTTGGGTGGTGGTGGGGGATTTGTAGGAATTTGAATCTCATCCCAACTTCAAAAGAGGAAATCGATCTTAAAGAGGTCAGGGAACTTGCCCTAGCTTACACAGTTGGTAAACAGAAGAGCTGGGATTTGAACCTGGGCAGTCTGGGTGGTTCAGACTTATCCACTAGAGCCTGCGGCCTTCAAGACTGTTCTCTTAAAAACTCATCTTTTATCTGGAAGCTTGGTCTTCCTTCTGAGTGTGACAATGAATCTTCCCCTGCAGTCCTGTGAACAGGAGTTGACATGAGGGTTCAACGTGTCATGTCTTGGGGCATGTATTGAATCTTTCCATTTACGCCTTACTGCCATGGCCAACTGAAGCCCTGCCCTGTAGCCTTGTGAATATATCTGTTGTGTGATGTTCCTGTGACTAAACTAAACTAGTTCATGTTGACTAGACTCAGAAAAAAATGAGCGAAAGGGTTCTGGAAAGAGGGGAAGTAGGTTGTACCAAGAGGAAGGAAATTTCTCTTTTGTTCCAGAATCTTCCTTTGCCTTTCTGTTCCCCTGCCCCTGCTCATTCAAACAATAAATAAATAAATAAAAGATGGTGGGGAGACTGGAGAGATTGCTTAGTGGTTAAGGCACTTGCCAGCAAAGCCTAAGGATTCAGATTTGATTCCCCAGTACCCACCTAAGCCAGATGCACAAGGTGGCTCATGCATCTGGAGTTGTGGCTGGAGGCCCTGACAAGCTCATTTTTTCTCTCTGTCTCTCAAATAAATAAATAAAATATGTCTTTAAAAACACAAAAAGATGGGACCAGGCATGGTGGTGCATGTCTTTAATCCCAGCGTTCAGCACTCAGAGGCAGAGGCAGGAGGATCCCCATGAGTTCAAGGCCACCCTGAGAATACATAATGGATTCTAGGTCAGCGTGGACTAGAGGACGACCCTACCTTGAATAAAAAGAAAAAAGATGGGCTCCCTTGAGGGTTGTGCCACTTTCAAAGTACATGTCACGTGTCCTCTCTGACCTGCTCCTGCTCTGTAAAACGTGAAGTGTGAGAACTGCGAGCAGACGGGCCCGAGCCCATGGCTGCATCCTAAGTGCTCAGAGAATGAGTTGTCTCCCAGTCCAGACCCACAACGCTGTGGACAGCACTCAAGGTAGGCAGTGGTGGTTGGAGGCAACACATACACATTTAGGAAGAGGAGTGTTTCTTGGGACACTGGAGCCCTATTCAGATTTTGTGAGCCCTAACACTTACACAGTTGGTGGGAACCTCATTAAGAAGGATGTCTTGGGCTGGAGAGATGGCTTAGCAGTTAAGCGCTTGCCTGTGAAGCCTAAGGACCCCAGCTCGAGGCTCGATTCCCCAGGACCCACGTTAGCCAGATGCACAAGGGGGCGCACGCGTCTGGAGTTCGTTTGCAGTGGCTGGAAGCCCTGGCGCGCCCATTCTCTCTCTCTCCCTCTTTCTCTCTCTGTCTGTCGCTCTCAAATAAATAAAATTTTTTTAAAAAGACATCTTACTTTACAAATTTTATAAGACTGTCCAACCATGGGAACCACTGAGTGGGCCAAGCCAGAGGTTGGAAGGGGCCCAGACACTAAAGCTTCCTTAGCTTCTTTATAAATTTATCCTTGGCCATCTCAAGGTGAAGTGTGGTTAGCCTTTATAACATTTATTTTTTATTTGCAAGCAGAGAGAAAAAATGGGCATGTCAGAGCCTCTAGCTATTGCAAATGAACTCCAGATGCATGCACCATTTTGTGCATCTGGCTTTAATGGGGCCTGGGGAATCAAACTCTGGGTTGTTGGGCTTTGCAGGCCAGTACTTTAACTGCTGAGCCATCAGTCCAGCCCCACCAATGTCCTTTTAATATCTTCTTTTGGCCCTTGACTACATGGAATCCTTTTTGGGTTTTTTGTTTTGTTTTGATTTGGTTTGGTACTTTTTATTTATTAGCAATCAAAGAAAGAGAAAAAGAGAGAGAATAACACATGGGGCTTCCAGCCATTGCAAATGAGGCATGCACCACTGTGCATCTGGCTTTATGTGGGTACTGGGAAATTGAACCTAGGGCCATTATACTTTGCAAGCAAGATCCTTAACCTTGGAGCCAACTCTCCAGTGCCACCAATGTCCTTTTAACATCTTCTTTTTCATCTTGCCTGCATGGGACCTTTTGTTTTTCATCTAGAAAAGCCTTTAAGAAGATAAGGCCTCTTTCCTGTCTCCTGTCAGATCTCCTCACTCATCACCCGCCTCCCTAACCCTTTCTTGCCTGCATCAGAATTGATCTGCCTCCTACGATCTGCTCAGACTCGCTCCCACGTCTGTGGTTTGAGAAGAGGCCAAAATCCAAGCACCCCGTGTTTCACTCCCCTGCTCATCAAGGTCTCATTGAACCCTTGGGGCAAATTGCTAAGGGACTCGGGGTCTTGATTCTTTCACTCTCTAAATGGGGTGGTTCAATAGGCCATTCTTCTATACACACTCCTGAGGTCATAACAGACAGGAGATGAGAGATGAGTGAAGTCATGTTTTTGAAAGATTTGGCACTGGGTAGAAATGCACTGTTTAATTATAAAAAATATATATATATGTTCTCAGGGCAAAGAGTTCAACTCTTGTTTTGTTTTGTTTTGTTTTTAAGAAAGACTCTGGAAACAACGTAAGCAGAAGCTCACATGCAGCTCGTGTCAGGAGAAATGTTTATCTACAGAGAACATGCCGAAGTGTGGTCAGAACAAGGGAAGGAATAAAAAGAAGGTGCGATCACTATCGGGTTTACAGACACTGAGAGAGAAAAAAATATATGAAAAGAGAGAGGAGGGGCTAGAGAGATGGCTTAGTGGTTAAAGTACTTGCATGCAAAGCCAAAGGACCAAGGTTCAATTCCCCAGGACCCTTGCCAGTCAAACAAGGTTGCTCATGTGTCTGCAATTCGTTTTCAGTGGCTGGAGGACCTGGTATGCCCACTCTCTCTCCCTCTCCCTCTGTCTCCCTCTCTTTGTCTCCCTATCTATCTATCTGCCTCTTTCTCTCTCTCTCAAAATAAATATATTTTTTTAAGAGAGGTCAAGGTCAACAAGGAAGCAGGACAACGGGAGCAGAGGTTCAAACTCGTAAACATTTTCAGAAACACAAGCACTCAGCCCCAACCTTGGTCCTTCTTTCTATTAATTCAAGCTAGGATATGCTCTGAAATTTATAGCTGGAAGACTCAAGCTCCCAAGGAGGGCCTAGGTTCCCTGGGGAGAGACACCAGATCCAGTCTCTAGCAGAGAACAGCCCAGTCCCTGGCTACAGCTAGAGAGCTCTCCACCATGCTGCCCTGACTGCGTACACCAAGTCAGCCTGGGACAGAATATTCTGGTTTATTCATTTCAAGTCTACATAACTGCTGGCCTTGTTAGACTTTTCCAGTGTGAAGCCTTCAGGACTGTCTTTCAATAAAACGTGTTTGTACTTAGCAACATCCCTTCTGCGCTGACTGCATTCCTCATCCGTAACAGAATGCAATTCCTAGCATTCTTGATAATATATGCTAGACATTCATTCATCTACAGAGCCCTGGATATAGGTAAAATACCCCTGCCTTCTAGGAGTTTATATTCATATTTGAGGGAGTAGAACTTAGATACATCAAAACTTGACAATTGGGCTGAAGAGATGGCTCAGCTGTTAAGGCATGTGCCTGCAAAGTCTAAGGAACCGGATTCAGTTCCCCATGACCCACGTAAAGCCAGACGCACAAGGTGGTGCATGTGACTGGAGTTCATTTGCAGTGGCTGGAGGCCTTGATGGGCCCATTTATTCTTCCTCTCTGTCTCTCTTTCTCATTAATAAGTAAAAACATTTTTTTAAAAAAAAACTTGACAAATAATACAGGCAGAGTAAATGGTAGATGAAGGGCCCAGGAAGATGCTAAAAAGGAGGCTGGAAGTGGTGGGGGTGCATCCTGGAGTCTGGAGCAGGCAGGATTAACTACAGTGAATTGAAGAAAGGAAGTGAGAATGCGTGACAAACCTAAGGAACTCTGTGGGTGAAGATGCAGACATAGGAATCAAGGGCTCTAAGGGAGAGTTGATCAATCCAGATAGATGAAAGACTGTACGGAAGCAGAGTGTGAGGGCGGGAAGAAGTCAGGGCGAGACGATGGAGGCAGGGAAGGAGTCAGGGCTTTGTCCTAGAGCGAAGAGAAGCTTGCGAGGCGTTGTTAATGGCACAGTAACAGTGGCAGTGCCAGGCGCAATCTAGCTGTGGTGGGCAACAAGGAGGGAGAGTAGTCGGAAAGAGCTTCAGATTGGATGGAATGATTATTTTTTTTTTTTTTGAGGCAGGGTCTCATTGCAGCCCAGGCTGACCTGGAACTCACTATGTAGTCTCAGGGTAGCCTTGAACTCACAGTGATCCTCCTCCCTCTGCCTCCCAAGTGCTGGGATTAAAGGCTTGCGCCACCACGTCCGGCTTGAGCTTCAGATTTGAAATGACCTTCAGGAGACTGAGCATGACTCTCTAACTCTCGTTCTCATCAGCCTTTGAACCTGTCTTCATAAGGATGTGAGAAGGAAGCTTCAGATGCCGTCTGAAGGACAAGTGTAGAGGCCTCCCCATCCGTCAGGCGTCACGATCATGAGATGTTAAATGACGTCCGCTTCCAAGGTCTCCAGAATTCCTCCAAACAGTGTTTGTCTCCAAGGGAGAAGCTAAAATTGCCAGACAGGACTGAAAGCTATGGTGAGGGGACAGGTAGAGTCAGTATTAACTCCATTCAAAGTCTGGCCCCAGCCTCCAGCCCCAAGCTCCCCGCGCCCCAGGACCAGCTGCTGCCTTCTGGGTAGAGCAGAGGAGAAACCCACAGCCACAAGTGGCTGTTTATTTCAGTCTGGTTGGCAGATCACCAGGGCCAGCCATCGTCCTTGCACAACCACAACTGTCAGTTGAAAAGAAGAGGAAGAGCACCTGGGCTCTCCAGCCTTAAAATATCTGTGAACTGTGGAGCAACACCGCCCTGGGAAAGGCGCCCCTGAGGAAGTGTTGTTGTTCTTGGCTGGGGGCCTCTGCACCTCTGCAGTTTGTAAAGCACATGAGTGGAATGTGTTTTACTGAAAACGTGCGCCCTGTGTGTGTGCATGTGTGTGTGTGTGTGTGTGTACGTGCACATAAGTGTAAGGTACACAAAGAAAGACTAAATAAGCCATTGTTCTGGACTTGGAAAAAATACTGATTAAATTTAGTTTGCTTTAAAAAAAAACTCATTTTGGGGCTGGAGAGATGGCTTAGCGGTTAAGCGCTTGCCTGTGAAGCCTAAGGACCCCGGTTCAAGGCTCGGTTCCCCAGGTCCCACGTTAGCCAGATGAACAAGGGGGCGCACGCATCTGGAGTTCGTTTGCAGAGGCTGGAAGCCCTGGCGCGCCCATTCTCTCTCTCTTCCTCTATCTGTCTTTCTCTCTGTGTCTGTCACTCTCAAATAAATAAATAAATAATTTTTTTAAAAACTCGTTTTGTAAAATACTTATTTATTTAAGAGAGAGAGAGAGAGAGAATGGGCTAGTCTCTGCAAATGAACTCCAGACTCATGCGCCTCCTTGTGCATCTGGTTTACGTGGGATGCTGGGGAATCAATCCTGGGTCCTCAGACTTTGCAGGCAAGTGCTTTAATGGCTAAGCCATCTCTCCAGCCTTAGTTTGCTTTTTAAAACAACTCAAGAGATTGTGTTTTCTTTCTCTAAAATACTGTTTTCACTCACCGGTCTTTTACTTACTTAAATGCCCCTCTGTGTAAGTCTTCTTCTCTCCATCGACGGAAATCTTCATCTTTGAAACTCTTTGTCCGCCTTCTCCTCCTCCTCTAACCTTGCCCACAGCACACCAGCCCATATGGCATCCCTCCATAACACGGCTATGGAACCCTGTGATAGTATTAAGTTCATGCTGCATGCCCAACACTCCATCGGGCACCAAGGGAAAACAGGCTCCTGTCTTAGGGAATTGTTGGTTCTTTATAAGAAATAAATGCTCAAACAGCTAGCCCATTAAAAGGCAACAAGGGACCTAATAGAATGCCTATCAAAATGTTCACCTTACCCCCCCCCCCACCCACTGCCTTTACCAAGGGCGAAGCTTTAAGCAGGTCTCTTCACATCTTCACATCATATGGCCCCAGTATCCTCTGGGTGTTTCTCATTAGCACATTAAAAATACCAAGCCAAAAAGACCCAACCAGCAGGCTGTTGAACTGCCTGATGGGGCAAGACCTCAAGATGTCTCCCGCACCCAGAGTTAAGCCAAGTAGATTGCCATCCTTTGGGGTTTAAAATACAAAATACAGGGCTGGAGAGAGGGCTTAGCGGTTAAGGCATTTGCCTGTAAAACACAAGGACCCAGATTTGATTTCCCAGTACCCACCTAAGCCAGCTGCACAAGGTGGCACATATTTTCGCAGTGGCCAGAGGCCCGGATGTACCCATTTTCTCTCTTCTCTCTCTCTCCCTCTGTCAATCTATCTACCTATCTCTGCCTCTTTCTCTTTCTGTCCTGCTCAAATAAATTAATTAGATTAATTTTTTTAAGTTTTAAAAACTAGAAAATACCTCTCATCCTCTCTCTCAAACAAATAACTTTCTAAAAATGAGTGGGTGGGCTGGAGAGATGGCTTAGCAGTTAAAGCATTTGCCTGCAACACCCAAGGACCCATGTTCGGCTCTATAGATTGCACATAAGCCAGATGCACAGAGGTGAGGCAAACGCAAGGACACACATGTGCCCTAGGTGGTGCCAGCTCCTGGAGTCTGATTACAGTAGCTGAGGCCCTGGAATGCCAATTCTTTCTTTATCGCTCTCTCTCTCTCTAAAATAAATAAAATAAAATAAAAAAGAGGGAGTGGCTGGAGAGATGGCTTAGCAGTTAAGGTGCTTACCTGTGCCGCCTAAGGACTGAGGTTCAATTCTCCAGTACCCATGTAAGCCAGATGCACAAGGTGGCACATGTGTTCAGAGCTCATTTGCAGTAGCTGGAGGTCCTGGCAAGCCCATTATCTCTTCCTCTCTTTCTCTTAAATATATATACATACATACATGCATGCATGCATGCATACATACATACATACACACACATATATATATAATACACACACATATATGTGACATTATATATTATATACATTATGTGTGTGTGTGTGTGTGTGTGTGTGTGTGTGTGTGTGTGTGTGTATGTAATACATTAACAGAATGGCACAGAGTAAAAGACGAAGGTTGTGAGATAGGACAGGGCGGGTCTGGGTAAACTACAAGGCCAGTAATGGTCATTAAATGTCCAGCTTTGCTGGTATTGTTCCTGTCTTGTCATAGAGGAAACCCAGCCAGACTTACATGAAGTAACTTCACATTCTTCAAACTCCAAATCAACATCCTCTCTTCCATCACCCAACTCTCCTAGCCTCCCATGTGTGTGGCCTTTACAACCCTATTACATAGTGGGGAAGTCATGGTGGCCATACTGTGTCTGTCCATGGTGGGAGCTTCCCACGGCAATTTCTTACATGGGATCAAGCAGAAAGCAGAGAGCTCAGGAAACCGGAAGCAGATATTACCTTCAAGGCCCACCTCCCATCCAGCCCCAGTGACACACCTCTGCTACCCAGCCCACCCATCCCAAAGATTCCATAACCTCCCTTAAACAGTGAAACCAATTAGAGACCAAACACAAGCCATCTATACAGGACATTTCACACCCACACCCTAACAGAAAGAACCATGGACTCTCAAGTTCCTCCCAGACCTGTTGAGAGACTCGGCACTTCCACACAATTCCCACATAATTTGTTTCCATATGACAGCTTGAGAAACGTTTTATCTTCATTTGTCTTACAGTCCCTGTGACATTCTATAATTATTTTGTCATCATTTGCTAACTTGTGACCTGTCTCACTCAACAAGATCATAGTTGTCATAAAGACAAGGTCTTTGTCTGAACTTGAGCCCCTAGCCTCTTGATCTTCAGGACTTGAAGTATCTGGAAAGTGTTTCAAAAATACTAGTTGAGGGCTAGAGAGATGGCTTAGAAGTTAAGGCCTGTGATCCAGGTTCAGTTCTCCAGTACACATGTAAGCCAGATGCACGAGGTGGTCCATGCATCTAGAGTTCATTTGCAGTGGCTGGAGGCCCTGGTACATCCATTCTCTCTATCTGCCTCTCTCTCTCTCTCTCTCTCTCTCTCTCTCTCTCTCTCTCTCTCTCTCTCTCTCAAATAAGTAAATAAATAAAATAACAATAAATTTTTAAAAATTACTAGTTGGATGAGTGAGTGGCATTGGCCTGGGTTTCTCACAGTTAGTAGGTTGTGGAGTCCAAATCACTACCTAGTGGTTGCACACATGTGGATGTATTTCCAAGTTCAAAGCCAGGGCTACACAGTGAGATTCTGCTTCAATATAAAACAACAACAACAACAACAACAAAAATCACCTTTTAAACCTGATGGTGATGCAAGCCTTACATCCCAGCGCTCACAAGGCAGCAGTAAGAAAATCACTGTGAGTTTGAGGCCAGCCTGGGACTACAGAGTGAGTTCCTAGTCAAGCTGGGCTAGAGTGAGATCTTGCCTTGGAAAAAAATATTTTCAAAGACTTCAAAACCCAATCGGTGGCTTCCTGTGTGAGGTGCTCATTCTCTCAAGAGTGTTGGAAGCTGAAGGGTCTCAGCTGAGTCCCTTCTTGGCAGGACCCTCAGCCACTCCACCTACATGACAGCTCCTCCTCTTAGTGGCTGGGAACACATGGAGGTTGCTATCCACCCCTCAACCTGGGACAACTCAGAAAGGCCATCCCAGCTCCAGAACTCCCTATAGGGTCATCTGTGTCCCATGTGCTCCTCCACAGCAGTCCAGCTTCTCCCTTTGTCCAACCCTCTTTCATTCTCTACCTACAGGAGTAAATCCCATAAGCCTCCGCCCCCAAGTATTCAGTTCTTGAATTTCCATCCTGGATGAGGCCCAAAGGCGCATGAGGGTAGAGTCACATACCCAAAACCTTCTTGCCAGAGAGCTTCCTCCTGACACGATGTCCAAGTCCCATGAAGGTCAGGGTTTCTTCTCTGGAGCTCTATGATGTCCTGTCAGCCCACATTTAAAAACATCAAGACAGAGAAGCATGAAGAAGAGCTCTCAGAAGTTCCAAGAAGCCAGCTACTGTGGTGGAGCTTTGTAATCCAAGAGGCTGAGGTTGGACGATCAAGAGTTGAAGGACAAGCTGGGCGTGGCGCACGCCTCTAATCCCAGCACTTGGGAGGCAGAAGTAGGAGAATCGCTGTGAGTTCAAGGCCACCCTGAGATTACATAGTGAATTCCAGGTCAGCCTGGGCTAGAGTGAGACCCTACCTCAAAAAGCCAAAAAAAAAAAAAAAAAAAAAAAAAAGAGTTGAAAGACAATCTGGGCTTCATAGTAAGACCCTGTTTCAAAGTAATTGGTAGGTAAATAAATAGATACATAAGTACGTACAAATACAGGCAAATAAAAGAAGTCCCTGGGAAGCACAACTAAGAAAGATATCTCATTGTCTAAGTATTGCTCCAAATACCAAATGTATTGTATTTATTACTTGAAAGGGGGAACGAATGGATATGCCAGAGCTTCTTGACCACAGATGAACTTCATATTCATGCGCCACTTTATGAATCTGGCTTTTCATGGGCACTGGGAAATTGAACTCAAATCAGCAGGCTTTATAAGCAAGCACCTTTTACTGTTAAGCCATCTCCCCAGCCCCCAATACCAGATTTTAAAGTCAGGTTTCAGTGTAACTTATAAAATCTCTAGAAACATAGTACATGCAACAAGTATTTAACAGAGCATAAGGCACCAGAAACAAATGTCTATAATCAAAAGCAAAGTATAAATAAAGAAAAATGAATGTTTTTCTCCTGCTGGAAGCATGAATTAGCATTTGCATTTTAGCCATAAAATGTACAGCACACTTTAGATATTCTATCGCTGTAATCTCAGTGTTGGAAAGTGGACAAATTGTCTTCGAATAATATCCAAGAAGGTTTTTAGTGACTGAAATATTTAAATCACCAACAAATTGATCCCACTCAGTGACCCCAAAGGCAGAGTTCCAAAGAGAAAGAAAACTGCTAATAATGAGACCAAATCTCTAACAGGTGGTTCAGTTTCAGCAATCCATCAATGCATGTGTTATCTCGTGAGCCTGAGGGTACACAAGGCTACTCTCTGCAGCTAGACCTGAAAACAGCACATGGACAACATCTCTTGAGACATGAGACATCAACTGACAATGGGGAGGGGTCCCTAAGGAATCAAAACTGAATGGGCTGGCCACAGAGATGGCTTAGTGGTCTAGGCACTTGGGGGCAAAGCCAAAGGACCCAAGTTCAATTCCCCAGGACCCATGTGGAGTAGTCAGATTCAGTTTCTGGGATGAACCTCCAGACCAGACACAACCTCAGGAGGAAGGGACTTACAGAAGCTCCATAATGGCAGGAGAAGTGGCCCACTTTCACAGGTCCACACTGAGAGACATTCCACCAGCTTCATAAGCAAGCCCACTTCAGGAACACCAGGCAAAGTTCAAGCACTTTGCACATCTTTTGGCTGAAATTCCAGATCCACCCCCATACCTTAGGGATGGACCCTGGGATCCCACTGACACCTCCTCCAGCCAGGTAGCTGGAAACCCAAAAAGCTTTAATAAACTCCTGAACCTATTGGGGGACATCCATTCAAACTACCACATTCTTTCCCTGCCCCCCCCCATAGATTTATAACCATCTCACACTGTATATTGTTTCAATCCAAATTCAAAGGACGCCACAGTCTTTACCAACTTAAGATGGTCCTAAAGTCACAAGTTTCATCTGAGATTTAAATGATCTCTTAGCTGTGAAATCAAAACAAGTTACATACTTTCGACATATAAAGGCACAGAATAAACATTTCCAATTGCTCTAAGGCACAGCAAGGAGGGACTGGAACAATGCAAACTCAGTAACCATGAAGCAAACATCAAGCTTCTGCAGTTCAGGTCCAGTGTCATAACCAGGGACTGACTGTCTCCAGAGTTCCCAATTCCACCCCTCCAGCTGGCTGGAACAGCCAGGGAAAAGCTCCCTCCCAAGCTCCCTGGTAGCCCTTGCAAAGTCCTGGTATATGCAAAACATCTTCGGGTCTCCATGCAAACCATGGTCCATCTTCTAATGGCTTCGCCAGCCTCTTCTGCAGGGTCATCACACCCTGCCCACGTGCGCGCGCGCGCGTGTGTGTGTGTGTGTGTGTGTGTGTGTGTGTCCCACTCTCTCTCTCTTTCTCTCCTCCCTCCCCATGTGTGCATGCCCCTCATCTCTTTCTTTCCTCCCTTCCTCCCTGTGTGTGGATCCCTCTCTCTCTCTCTCGTTCTCTCCCCCCCCCATGTATATGTGACTCTATGTCTCTCTCCCTCTCTCCTTCCTGACTGCCACCCAGTAAGCTACTCTTCCGCATCACACCCTCCCTATAATGAGGGACTGAAAGCTCTGAAGCCACGAGCAGCATAAATTCTCCCTCCCCTAAGTCGTTCCGTCATAGCAATGAGAAAGCTTGCCTGACACAGCCATGCATGTGTCCAGAGATTAGAAAGCCCAGCGCCCAGAGCTTCCGCAGCAAAGAAAAGTTCCATGAAAACCTTGCCTAGTGCCACGTCATCCTGCCTAACAAGGTGCAAAAAGACAGACCCAGTTGGATAAGAATGGCTCTAGATAACTTAACTAGGTTGCAGAGCAAAATCCGCAATGCATGATAGTACATTTGAGTCCACTGAAATTGACCCAGAAGACACATGACACAGGGAGCAGACAGAACCATTTAAACAGACAATAGTGGGCTGGAGAGATACCTCAGCTGTTAGGGTACTTGCCTGCAAAGCCTGAGGACCCAGGTTCAACGCCCCAGTACCCACATAAAGCCAGCTACACAAAATGGCACATGCAACTGGAGTTTGATTTCATTGGCAGGAGGCCCTGGTACACCGATTCTCTCTCTCTCTCTCTCTCTCTCTCTCTTTCTCTCTCTCTTACTCGCTCTCTCACTAATAAATAAAAGCTAGAATAACAAACAGATAATATAATTGTATTCTATATGTTTAAGAAGCTACAGGATAGACACAATGTTATTTTTTTCAATTTTATTTAATTATTTGTATATGTGTGAGTGTGTGTGGCAGGGGAGAGGTGCGCCAGGGTCTCTTACCACTGCAAATTAGTTTTAGTTTTATTTATTTATTTGAGTGAGAGAGAGAGAGAGAGAATAGGCATGTCAGAGCCTTCAGTTGCTGCAAGCAAACTCCAGACACATGCACCACTTTATGCATCTTATGTGGTCCTGGGGAATCAAATCTGGGTCCTTCGGCTTTGCAGGCAAGTGCCTTAAATGCCAAGCCATTTCTCCAACCCACCACTGCAAATTAATACCAAACACATGTGCCACTTTTTGCATCCAACTGAGGCATTAAACCCAGGCCACAGACTTTGCAAGCAAGTGCCATTAGCCTCTAAGCCATCTCTTCAGTTCCTCAACATGTTAAGTAGGGCATAGAATATAGTTTTTAATGTTTATTATTATTAACAACAACATATTTCATATGAATACATCACACGTTGGTACCCTCTTAAAAGTCAGATGTCAGGCTGGAGTGATGGCTTAGTGGGTAAGGTACTTGTCTGCAAAACCTAAGGACCCAGGTTCAATTCCCTAGTACCCACATAAGCCAGATGCACAAAGTGACACATGCATCTGGAGTTCGTTTGCAGTGGCTAGAGGCCCTTTCACACCCATTCTCTCCCACCACCCCCCATTATCTGCCTTTCCCATTCTCACGGTCTCAAATTAATTAATTAATAGATAAAATATTTTTTTAAGTCAGATGTCAACCCAGGTGTGGTGGTGCACGCCTTTAATCCCAGCACTCTGGAGGCAGAGGTAAGAAGATTGCCATGAGTTCCAGGCCACCCTGAGAGTACATAGTGAATTCCAGGTCAGCCTGGGCTTGAGTGAGACCCTACCTTGGAAAGCCAAAAGAAAAATACATAAGATAATGAAAATGTTGGTGCTTACTTTATGGGATGGCTGTGACCCTCAAAGTAATTAAATAAGGAAATACATCCCAAAGCTATTTTGTTGTTTGTTTATTTTTTTGTATTTATGGGTTTGTTTTTTTTTTTTTGAGGTACAGTCTCACTGTAGCCCAGGCTGACCTGGAACTCACTCTGTAGTCCCAGGCTGACCTCAAACTCATGGCAGTCCTCCTTCCTCTGCCTCCGGAGTGCTAGGATTAAAGACGCGTGCCACCACATATGGCTTATGCCAACGGTTTGGAAAGGCCGAATGTTGGCAATCATTTTGCATATCACTACAGTCAGGAGACCGATAAGGACCAGCTTCAATCAGCAACCCTCCACTCCACTCCCAGAAAGGCATGTACAGATGCTCATCTGTGTGTGTGTGTGTGTGTGTGTGTGTGTGTGTGTGTGTGTGTCTAAGGAGACTAGAGGTTGACCTTGAATTATAAAGGGGTTTATGGAGTTCAGAAAGAGTCCTTAAATTACAAACTTTGAGTTCATGTCTGTTTTACCAAGAAATTGAAGCACAACAAAACTGAGAAAGATAATTAGTAAAATATCACATTTATTCAGAGAAGGATGGAACCGAGGGAAGGGAAATGGACCCCCTGTGGGAAGTGAGCATGGGTCTGAAACATGAAAGTGACTTAGAGAGGAAGGAGGAAAAAGTGCAGAGACCATGTGGAGGCAGGAGGGGAAGAGAGCCCATGGGGGCCAGGGGTCGGGAGTCTCCCCTCCTCTCAGCCTGTTCTCGCTCCCCCTCATCTGCTTCGGTCTCTCTCTCCCTAAAACAAATGAATAAAATCAATATTAAAACAACAAACCTTCCATGTACGTCCCCCCCACCCGAGGCTGCTTCGGCACGTCCGGCGCCCGGGCTGGGAAGACCCGAGCTGCTGTGGGCTGGGGTCATCTTTCAGTCGCCTCTTTCCTCCGTATCTGCCCCTGGGTGGAGATGGCTTAAATCTGGGTTCTGCCTGACTGTCGCTCAGAGCACAGGACACTTTCAAGTGTGTGGAATATTCACAGCAGGGCCACTGGGTTCCAAGATGGAGCATCCAGAGAAATTTTCTCCACTTCACAGTCCTAAGAGAACCATACGCTCTCTCCTGTACTGACCATTCACCAACGGCAAAAGTACCTACCAGCCCATGCAGACTCAAGGGGAGGGACAGTGTGCACATGAGCGTGCGTGCACACACACACACACACACACACACACGCTTCACACACACACATACACACACACATTCCAGTGGCATAAGTTAACAAAACATCAGGACCATGTTTTCAACATTTTAAATTTTAATTTAGGGGCTGGAGGAATGGCATAGCGGTTAAGGCATTTGCCTGAAAAGCCAAAGGACTCAGGTTCGATTCCCCAGGGCCTGTGTTAGCCAGATGCACAAGAGGGCGCATATGTCTGGAGTTTGTTTGCAGTGGCTGGAGGCCCTGGTGTGCCCAAATTCTCTCTCTCTCTTTCTCTGTCCCTCTTTCTCTCTGTCAAATAAATAAATTAAATTAAATAGTTAAAAAATAAATTTTAATTTACTTATTTGTACCTGTGGCACAAGGCAGGGGCAGGTCAAGACTTCTCACCTCTGTGCAAATGAGCACATAATGCTTGTAGCACTTTTGTTATAGTTTTTTAATATTATATTTATTTATTCATTTATTTGAGAGAGAGAGAGAGAGAATGAGCACACCACTGCCTCTAGCCACTGCAAATGAACTCCACATGCATGTGCCACGCTGTGCATCTGGTTTACATGGGTACCGGGGAACTGAACCTGGGGCCTTAGGCTTCACAGGCAAGCACCTAAACTGCTAAACCATCACTTCAGCCCATTTTTGGCACTTCTTATATCAGCTTTCAAACTGAATCCTGGGCTGGCAGGCTTTGCAAGCTAGGGCCTTTAACCACTGCGTCATCTTCCCAGCCCCAGAGCCACGTTTTCAAGGTCTGCAGATATTGTGCAGAAAAAGCAGTATTAAGGCTGCTTGGGTTCTCAGGATTAAACAATGGTCAGTGATGCCATCGCCCCCTAAACTGTCTAGACCCAAGAAACCGTGTCTTCAGTAGCCCACCTCTCTGGATTGGCTGGTTTATCACTAGGTCCCTTGCTTTGGGATGTCACGGGTATACGAATGCAGTTAGGACATCTATGGAAATCAGGCCTGGCTTGGCAGAAAGAAACGTCATGTTCAAACCTGCCTACGAAATGATTGCTGGGATGGAACCAATTCACAGAGCTGCCCTCTGAGCTTTATTCGGGTGTCCCTAGAACACCAAAAGCAAAACACTTTTCCCGAAGCAACAGGGAAATTTAACTGACAGTGTGTTTTATCAGAATTGCTAGTCTTCGGGGCTACTCCAAAGAGAGCCAAACTTCATCAAACCATACACAGCCTAAGTAGAAACAGGTCTGGCCTGCAGGTCTCAGGTTGGATGCTTTTTAAGGTTTATGAAAAGAATGACAAGTCTGTTTTGAATTAGAAGGGACTTGGGCTTGATATGTTCTCATGCAAACACACCCACAAATGTTAGCTTGAAGGCTTGGCCAAGAATCTACCCTCAGGAACATACCCAAAGTCACCCTTCAAAGTCAAGCTGGAGCAAATGGCTGGAACTGTCACCCTGGGAAGATGTTGTTAAGAAGCCCTGCTCATTTGACTGGGTTGGAACTGAAGCACAGCCCTTGATTGAGAGAGAAAAGAAGAATTAGCAAAAGGGGAAGCCTGTGTGGCAAGGGAAGGGATGAGGCCAGTCTTACATAGGCCTCTGTCATGAAAGAATTCCTGGCACCTTCCATTTTGCTTGGTTTGTTTTGTTTTGGTTTGATTTGGTTTTGGTTTCTCGAGGTAGGGTTTCACTCTAGCTCAGGCTAGAACCTAGAATTCACTATGGAGTCTCAGTGTGGCCTCGAACTCATGGCGCTCCTCCTACCTCTGCCTCCTGAGTGCTGGTATCAAAGGCGTGCACCACCCCACCACGCCCAGCTTCTATTTTGTTTGTAAGCGTACAAAGTAAATAAAGATTAGTGGCAAAGAAATATACCACGATAGCAGCTGCAAACACACACACTAGTACAAATCCCATGTCAACTTGATTCAAACCAATACCCGCTGACTGTGTGGCCGTAGGTAATTACTTTGCACCCCTAAGATTTAGTATCCCATATGTAAAATTAAAAAAGTAATATTAGTACTTGTAGCAGGCACCTTCACACTGCTGGGATGAACATCCAAACCAGACACAGTTTGGAGAAGGAAAGGATTCATTTCAAGCTTACAGGTCCAGGGAAATTCCATCAATGGAGGAGGAAGGTACTTCCATAATCCAGAGAGAAGCAACCAAACAGCCAGCAACATCAAAAGTCAGCAAGCAGCGCTGGAGAGATGGCTTAGCGGTTAAGCGCTTGCCTATGAAGCCTAAGGACCCCGGTTCAAGGCTCGGTTCCCCAGGTCCCACGTTAGCCAGATGCACAAGGGGGCGCACGCATCTGGAGTTCGTTTGCAGAGGCTGGAAGCCCTGGCATGCCCATTCTCTCTCTCCCTCTATCTGTCTTTCTCTCTGTGCCTGTCACTCTCAAATAAATAAATAAATAAATAATCAATTTAAAGAAACCCATGACTATAAAAAAAAAAAAAAAAAGTCAGCAAGCAGGGACCCAGGCAGAGCTCAGACCTAACCTCTGAATACCATTGGGTTGAAATTCCGATCCGCCCCCAAATACACGGTTGGGCAGACCCCAGGATCCACCCAGTGACACTTCCTGCAGCCAGGCAGCTGGCGACCCACATTACACGCTTTCATGAAGTACCCGAGCCTATGGAGGACGTGCATTCAAGCTACCACAGTGTGCTTTTAGTATTAGTAAGTAGACCCTAATGTGACACAATTGATTTTTTTTTTTTGCTATTTTGTTTATTTTTCTAGAGTTTCTATTAGTTTCATTCTCTAAAGATAATTTACACAGGTCACAGAAAATTTGAGGTTTAGGGAAACGTTCATAGAAAAACACAAGTCTCCCATAATCCTGATACCCAGACATAATTCTACAAGCATCTCAGGACCTCCCTCAGGGACTTTCCATGTTGCCCTTTCTCTGACATCTCTTGCAGGAGACAATTTTGTATGCTGTGTTTTTCCCTCTCATCACAGGAGTAGTACTTTCCATACAATTAAAAAAAAAATTCCTTCCTGGGCTAGAAAGACAGCTAATCAGTTAAGGCACTTGCTTGTGAAGTCTAGGGACCCAGGTTCAATTCCCCAGCACCTACGTAAAGCCAGATGCACAAGGTGGGGCATGCATTTGGAGTTAGTTTGTAGTGGCTAGGGGCTTTGGCATACCCATTCTCTCCCTCTTTCTCTCTCTCTCTCTCTCTCTCTCTCTCTCTCTCTCTCTCTCTCTCTCTCTCTTTCTCTCTCTCCTCCCTCTTTTTCTCACACTCTCTCAAATAAATAAATAAATTTAAAAATTAAAGAAAAATCTTTCCTGAACATCCCTTTGAATGACTGCATAGTCTTCCACTCATGTAATCATGTGACACCTTACCTGTAGCACAAAGATTTTACAAGGGAATAAAAGATCTCATCCTTTAAAAAAAAAAAAATGCGCTGGGCATGGTGGCACACGTCTTTAATTCCAGCACTTGGGAGGCAGAGGTAGAAGGATTGCCATGAGTTCGAGGCCAGCCTGAGACTCCATAGTGAATTTCAGGTCAGCCTGGGCTAGAGTGAGACCCTACTTTGAGAGAGAGAGGGAGAGGCAGATAGAGAGAAAGAGAACAGGTGTGTCAGGGCCTCTAGCTACTGAAAACGAACTCCAGACACGTGCTACTTTGTGCATCTGGCTTATGTGGGTGCTCTGGAATTGAACCTGGGTCTTTAGGTTTTGCAGGCAAGCTCCTTAACTGCTAAGCCATCTCTTCAGCCCAAGATCTTGTTCTTCACAGGGGATTATCTTAGTGCCTACATGCTCACCACAGTCACAGGAGCATCACATCACAGCCCCACATCCACTCAGCAAAGGAACATGATCTCAGCCACTAGACCAAGTTTCTAGAGAAATTTTACTGAATTTCTGCCTATTTTCCTCAAGCATATTACAAACCGATGCCTTTCAGAAATACATGGCTTGAGGTTTCTGATTTTCACTCAAGTATCTTCTGGCCTTTCTACTTCTAAAAAGTCTTTTTTTTTTTTTTTTTTAAGCTGGGCATGATGGTGAATGCCTTTAATCCCATCACTTGGGAGGCAGAGATAGGAGGATCACTGAGTTCAAGGCCACCCTGAGATTCCATAGTGAATTCTAGGTCAGCCTGGGCTGGAGTGAGACCTTACCTCAAAAAAAAAAAATAAAATAAAATAAGAAGTCTTTCTTTTTTAATATCAGAAAGGATGGTGCTGTGGATGGCCTTCCTGCCAATCATAAATAAATCTCTTTTGCAAGTGTTGGGAGAAATCCGCGGATAATTGAGGGAGGCTATTTATGACCAAACACGGTGCTGTGCTGGGACGGCCAGACACGCAAGCAGGAAGCAAGAAAGCAGATCGGCCTCGGCCTGTGGTAGTCATTGCTTGGATTGACTTTGGGCTTATAACCATTTTAAAATCTTAATTGACACGTGTTTGTTTTGCTCATCCTGCTCAAACATCTTGGCCACAGAAGGCCTTTCTGGGTGTGTTATTAAGTTTCTTGTGCTCTGGTTTGGGATACGCCTCCTTCCACAGGCCACCAAGACCAAACAGAAAAATACTTTGAAATGCAAACAGTCCCTGAGTTATTACACCTATTACTTTTTACTAGTGGTTAAAGGAAAGAAGAAAAAAGCGAGGAGCCATTCTATGTATGCAGAGCAGATTGAACATAAATAATAATAAAATGCTAAAACTATTAAAGCTCTTAGAGGGAACTAGTTCAATTCTAATAAACAGTAGGTTCAGGTCTTGCGTCCATCAAAACAAACATGGTACATTTTGTTTCCATCCAGTATTTATACCAAAAAACATTTTGGTTTAGGAAATAAAGGAGTGATTAAAAAATTTACAGTCTTTGAATATTGGGTTTTGACTGGTCCCGTGCTACCCTTTAGTGTATGTTTCAGTAAAATGCAGTACATCTTGCTGTTTTATTTCATTGTTTGTGGCCCGTGCAAAATCCTCTTGTCCAGCTGCCCAGCATAAATGCACAAATCAGGAGAAACACACTTAAACTGACTGAGCTGAATCTGAAATTTTCCTTTTACTGTTAAAGTATTATTACAATTATTTTCAACTATTTTTAATTTATTTGCAGAGACAGAAAGAGGAGAAGAGAGAGGATGGGCACACCAGGGACCCCAGCCTCTGCAAATGACCTCCAGATGCATGAGCCCCTTTGTGCATCTGGCTTTATGTGGGCACTAGGGATCGAACCTGAGTCGTTAGTCTTTGCAGGCAAGCACCTTAAACACTTAGCCATCTCTCCAGCCCTTATTACAATTATTTTTACATGCGGTGATTCTTTGTACACATTGTGATTGTTTCTGCAGAATTCTAGGAGAGAAGATGCCCATCCCAGAGAAATGGTTATCACATTACTGCTTCAACTCGTAAACACAGTAAGGTCAGCTTCCATATCATAAAAGTGCAACTTTTTCTCCCTAAAATTGCTTAAATCAACTGATGAATAGGGCTTGAATAATCAGGTTTGTTATTGCTGTTGGATCAAGGATCATTATTTCTTGTATATATATTTTTTAATATTTATTTATTTGAAACAGAAAAAGGCAGATAGAGACAGAGAGAGAGAGAGGAAAGGAGAGTTGGAGGGCCTCCAGCCACTGAAAACGAACTCCAGATGTGTGAACGCATCACCTCGTTCATCTGGCTTTCATTGACCCTGGGTCCTTTAGCTTTGCAAGCAAACACCTTCACTGCTAAGCCATCTCCCCAACCCAGAGACAGTTTTTAGGATACCTAAGAGAATGATTTGTAGTGCCAATAGATAATGAAGGTCCTGTCACGAGTGGTCATTTTCCAGACATAAAAGTGACTCTAACCAGAGCTCCCTCTGCCTGTCTTCACTGGAGTGGCTGTTCTTGAACTTGAAAGCAGTGAAGTGATATTTCCTTTCAAAACTCATAAGACTCATCTCTGTCACCTACCTAGACTCACCTTTTCCCTTACAATGCCATTCTGGCTCTGCCATGGCTAAAAAGAAGGGAAAGGCTGGAAAGTGCCATCTCTCCTGGATTTGTCTCCTAATAACAAAAACAGCAGTCTTGTCACTTGACAGATATAAGTAAACATCAACTCTGTCTGAATGATGAAGCACTAAATGATCTAATATGTTAGTCTGTGCTGGAGAAGGAATTGTAAAAATGATGTTTTATTTTTTTATTTATGAGAGATATAGAGACAAATAGAGAAATAATGGGTGCACCAGGGCCTCTGGCCACTATAAAGAAATTTCAGACACATGCACCACCTGTGCATCTGGCTTTACGTGGGTACTGAGGAATGGATCCCTGGTCCTTAGGCTTTGCAGGCAAGTGCCTTAACCACTGAGCCATCTCTCCAGCCTGAGAAGGTCTTTTGCTTCTGCCCTTTAACTATTCTTGTTTTCTTAATCTGCACAAACTGGCTTGACCCCTGGTGCCAGGGGTTTAGTAACACATTAGGATCAACTCTAGCTGTTTTTCCTTAATAGAAAGTAGCTGGCTTTCATAATTGGGCAACTCAAAATCCTTACTCAGATATCCTCATCCAGGCTCGCTGGTGAGCATACACTTGTGTACGTGCACACGCACACACACACATAGCCAGAAAAATCCAATGCCCAATATGCACACACACACAAAGCCATGCAGAGACTTGATATCTCAGCCTCCAGCAGCCCCAAGAACTCTCCACTGGCACATTTGAGGCATGGGAAATGGGGGGCACTCCGAGGTCCACAGTGTACATGTCCCCATAAATCACTGTTTAAGATTTAAACACATACTAAAGATGGCTGGGGCACCTGGGGTCTGGACTTATAAAAACAGTCTTTCCTTTTTATTTTTTTTTATTTTGCTTCTCTCCACCCCTTTGCCTTTGGATCCAAGAGAGAATTGCAAGCAGACAGAAAAACAATGGTAAATGTTTGCATTGCTGAAATTCACGCTGGTGCCATAAGTGGATTTAAGGCAAACTGGGCTCTATAAACAAAATAAAAGATGGTATCCAAATGAAAATATGTTTTTAAAAAAAAAAAAAGATACGGGGGGGGGAACGCTTGAGAGAAGCAGTCTGGTTAGTTGTAAAATGACTTTAAATTAGGCTTTAAAAAGGATTGCTAAATCTTGACACATATATGAGCAGCTTATTATCATGCAATTGTGCAGTCGTGGCTTGATCTTGTTACTGATTCGTCACATATGAATAAATGATTAATTACCAGAAAGGCTAAAACAGAGTAGAGAGCGCAGAGAGGAGAGAGCTAACGCTCGCCCTGCAAGAGGGGCTTAAACACGTTTATTGCCCTTTAAGTGCATTTCATTAAGGCCAATTAAGGACTTTCATGTCTTATTAGAAAAATGAAGTAGATTTATGAGGTTTTCGTAGGTTGTAAATGCTGGGGCTAGCAGATAGAAAACCGAGCAGAAATGTGGTAGTTAAGAGCTAAGAGAATATATACAAACGCTCCCAGAAAGCAAATATTTAATGGCAGTAAAAAGCCGGTTCAACACGAAGGCAATCTTTAAATAAAAGAAAGGGCATGCATGATTTTTATTTCTTCTCGTCTTCTCACTATAAACTTAAGGATTTGTCTGCAAGGATGGTTTCTCTGTTCAGTTCAGGACCTACTTCAGGGTGAGGGAAACACACACACAAAAGCTAACCCTAATATGTCCTGACAGCCACTGAGTTCTCTGCCAAAAACCAGAGCATACACTCATAAAAAAAAATGCTCTTTTAATTCCAGGGTGAGAAACACGTTCTTGAAAGAGAAGAAACTGGGAAGTTAATCCAGCCCTGGCATAAATGTTAATAAACAGACAGCAAGCAAAATTCACTGTGAATATGAGAGCCACATGCCTTCCTTCCCACTTTTCCCATCCCATCAGATGGTGACGAAATGGTTCTTAGAACACACTGGGTTTCCTTGATTTGGTTTCAAGGGAAATTACCATGATAGGTCAGCAAGCACTTCCTGTGGCCTTTGGGAGTGGTTGCCACCCAACACCACTCTAACCCTAGAGTTTATCCACTTACTCCACATAGGAGGCATTCCTTTACTTTAAAATTTTATTCATTTGCAAGCAGAGACAGAGAGAGTGAATGAATGAATGAATAAAAAGGAGGGAGTGGGTGCTCCAGGACCTCTTGCCACTAAAAGTGAACTACAGATGCATGCTCCACTTTGTGCATCTGGCTTTTTGTGGGTACTGGAGAATCTAACCCAGGCCATTATGCCTTGCAAGCAAGCACCTTTAAATGCTGAACTCTCTCTCTTCAGCCCCATTTCTTTACTTTAAGGAAAACTTTTTATTGACAATTTTAATAAATGTACATATTGTATTTATGTATTTTGATTATAGTCCCCTCCCTCCTTCTCTCTCTCTCATACACACATTTCCTCAATTCATGCAGCTTTGTCAAATAAATGCAAGGGTGTGCATGGATGAACATTTGATAAAGCACACTTTTTTTTATCTTGCACACCCTCATGGGAAGCTGCAACTACTTATCATATGTCCTCTTGGATAAATAATTTAAAGCCATGTGAAACTTCTTCAAGAAAATATCAGTTGAAGATGTACAGTCACAACTTTTTCAGCTCAAGTCTCTCCTATTTTCAAAAAAGTGAATATTGGCAAATCAGTAGATTATGTCATGATTTTTCTTAATTCAAAAGAACTGCTTGCTATAGAGCACATGAAAGATGTCCAAAACTCACCAACAGTTTTGCAACACCACACTCATATTAACTCTAAGATAAATGTGTTGGTTTTGCTTGTTGAAAACCTATTTACTGCCACCAAAAAAAAAAAAAAAAAAGACTGAACGTGGAATTTTAGTACTTCTTCAAGAGCACTGGCAAGTTTTTCTGCTAAGAACCTTTAAAATGGCATTGCTGAGGCTCTGACAGCAGGAAATCGCATTAACTGTGCCATTTCAGAAAAGATGACAAGGTGGCCAATGGTATTTATGACGGTGTAAACTGTGAACCCCAAGCTGAAGTCTTGTGAGTTTATCTTTGCCAAAAAAAAAAAATTAGGACCAGCACACACACACCAGCAAACAAAATATTAATTTCTGTGTCCTCAGTGTAACTCTATTCTGTTCTGTGAATTTGATTTTCCAAATAATGGCCTGGACAGAGACCTAAAGCAACTAGCCATGGTCTGTTCAGACTCTGCAAAGAATTTTATGGAGGCGAAATGTGATGAGCATCTGTCCTTCGTGATTTATTCCAAACAGTGGAGATGTTATAAAACGAACACATTGCATCCTCTGCTATAAAAGAGAAACAAAATGATCTTTTAGTTAATATCTAATCAAACTTCAACCGTATAGAGTACATGGATTTTCTAGGATCATTTCAGTCCTTGCACCTTTTCCTGGAATGCTAAAATGGGACTACCTTAAGAACTTCTAAAATGCCTAGGTAAATGTCCACAATTATTTCCCACCCCAATCAGCTGATGCCACTTGGTTTTTATTTTTCATATTTTTTGTTTTTATTACCTAGGGGACTAATTGCCAATAAGTGCTTATTAAAGAAACAAGAGTATATATATATATATATACATATATATAGAATTTTTTATGAGAGGGAATTGGCACTCCAGGGCCTCCAGCCACTGCAATCGAACTCCAGACGTGTGGACCACCTTGTGTGCATGCATGACATTGTGCATCTGGCTTATGTGGGTTCTAGGGAATCAAACCTGGGTCCTTAGACTTCACAGGCAAGTGCCTTAACTACTAAACCATCTCTCTAGCCCAAGAGTGCTTTTTCAGGGAGTTCAATACCAGTTTAGGGGCCTCAGAGTTGCTGTGTTCCAAAGAGGAACAGCACCTTTTCAAGTTCAGAACTGGACAAATATATATATTTTAAATATTTTGTTTTTATTTATTTAATAGGGAGAGAGAGATCAAAAATGGGCATGCCAGGCACCCTGGCCACTGCAAATGAACTCCAGGTGCATGTGCCACCAAGTGCATCTGCCTTATGTGGGTTCTGGGGAGTGGAACCTGGGTCCTTAGGCTTTGTAGGGAAGCACCTTAACCGCTAAGCAATCTCTCTAGCCCCCAAATATACATTTTTGTCAGACACAATAGACTATTTCCGGGATAAGTGCTGCTAAAAAAGTGAAAAAGAAAAGAAGAGATTGTTCTTAATGCCTCCAAAGACCTGCAGCTTGGAGGGTTCATTCCATGAATGAATTTTCAGCTGGCTTTGGAAAAGATGAATCCCAATAGATTAATGCCCATGGGATAAACATATAGATATTAACATTATAATTCACACCCTAAATATGTCCACAACAATGCAGTTTGAGATCATCAAATAAAAATAACAGAAGTCGGGCTGGAGAGCTGGCTCGGCAATTAAAGACACTTGCTTACAAAGCCTAATGGCCCGGCTTTAATTCCCCAGTATCTATGTAAAGCCAAATGTACAAAGTGGCACATGCATCTGAAGTTTGTTTGCAGTGGTAAGAGACCCTGGCATACCTATGCTCACTCTCTCTGCTTCTTTGTCTATGTCAATTAAGTAAGGAAAAACACTTTTCAAAAATAGCACAAACTTATCTAATGTGGACAATTTATATTTAAAGAGTTCACGAAAATTGGAGAATTAAGGGCTGGAGAGATGGTTTAATGGTTAAAGTGCTTTCCAGCAAAGCCAAAAGACCCAGGTCAGATTCCCCAGTTCCCATGTAAAGCCAGATGCACTAGGTGGTACATGAGTGTGGGGTGCATTTGTAGTGGCTGGAGGCCCTGGTGCCCCCATTCTCTCTTTCTCTCTCTCTCTCTCTCTCTCTTTCTCTGCCTCTGCCTTTTTCTCTCTCACAAATAAAATATTTTTTAATTAGAGAATTATGCTTATAAGTGATGAAATGATAATTTATGTTATTACCAACTCAAGGAGAAAAGAAAGTTTTAAATTATTAGAGTCTAGGAGCAAAATGAGGTTTTAACATTTGGAAAAGAGAATAATTTCTATTGAATCATGAAACTAAATCATAAAACCAAATAGCCACAGAGTAAGAATAAGTAAGGATTGCAGAGCTGGACAATTTCAACTCGATAAGGACTTAGTTCTCCCTGCATATTCTAGGTTAGTCTGCCAGAAATTTTCATTGTAATTAACAAGTTGCCAATTCTTGCTGGTTCCTTAATGTCGTTCAAGTTCTAAGATTCCCTAAAGGGCATTTCACTGGGAGACAGAGTTTTGAACTAGAAGGTGACTTTTAAAAAGCAGGCACAGCTGGGCATGGTGGTGCATGTCCTTAATCTCAGCATTTTGGAAGCAGAAATAGGAGGATTGTGGTGAGTTTAAGGTCAGCCTAGAACTACATGGATCAGATCAGCCTGGACTAGAGCTAGATGCTACCTCAAAGAAAGGTGGAGCTAGATAGGTGGCTTAGCAGTTCAGGCACTTGCCTGCAAAGCCTAATGACCTAGGTTTGATTCTCCAGTACCCATGTCAGCCAGGTGCACAAGGTGGCGTATGCATCTGGCATTTGTTTAGAGTGGCTGGAGGCTCGCTCTCATCTCCCCATCTGCCTCTTTCTCTCAAATAAATTTAAAAAAATCAATTAAGGAAAGGCAGGTATAAATCATTCCTTGTAAAACTTCGACTGGTTTTGGGAAAGCCTCCAGCTCCATTTCAAGGTAATTAGCAGTTTTCAGAGGTGAAAAGATGTTTTGACTGAGTGTAAAGGTCATAAGCTTATAGTTCACAGACTAGATTTCACCAAACATGTTTTAAAACTGCTGAGTTTGCTTGTTTTTTCTCTAGTACCGGGGATTGAACCTCAGGTCTTGTATATGTATTGAGCTATATCTCCAGCCCTAGAAAAAATATTGAAAACACAGGAGATGTTTGCCAGGTTTCTGGCTTTTTCTGAAATTTAGAACATTCTAGAACAATGGGCCCATATCCTCTATAATAATACTTAAATGGATAGAACATGCCACAGTGTTTGCCAGTATCCACTCCAGCTCCAATTCTTTATTACATCTAATCACATATGTCTGACATCGTGAGTTTGACATTTGTCTCTTATAAGCTCTTAACCCTTTCTTTAATTTTTTTTAATATTTTTATTTATTTATTTGAGAGCAACAGACAGAGAAAGAGGCAGATAGAGAGAGGGAGAGAGAATGGGCAGGCCAGGGCCTTCAGCCACTGCAAATGAATTCCAGACACTTGCGCCCCCTTGTGCATCGGGCTAACGTGGGTCCTGGGGAGTCGAGTTTCAAGCCCGGGTCCTTAGGCTTCACAGGCAAGCGCTTAACTGCTAAGACATCTCTCCAGCCCCTAACCCTTTCTTTACATCCCTTAAAGTCCTCAGGCTCTCAGTTCAATAAACCATTAAGCAAAAAGAAGTAAGAAATGAGAGATACCCTAAGACTATCTGAGCTACTTTTTTTCTTTTTTCTTTTTTTTTTTTTTTTGAGGTAGGGTCTCACTCTGGTCCAGGCTGACCTGGAATTAACTCTGTAGTCTCAGGGTGGCCTTGAACTCATGGCGATCCTCCTACCTCTGCCTCCCAAGTGCTGGGATTAAAGGCGTGCGCCACCATGCCCGGCAATCTGAGCTACTTAAAAGTTGATCGTTCAGGCTGGAGAGATGGCTCAGAGGCTAGAGGCACTTGTTTGCAAAGCCTGATGGTCTGGTTTTGATTCCCCAGTATCCATGTAAAGCCAGATGCACAAAGTGGCACATGTGTCTGGAGTTCATTTGCAGTGGCTGGAGGCTCCTGCACATCCATACTCACTCTCTCTTTCTGTCTACATCTTTCTGTCTCTCTCTCTAAAATAAATAAACAAATAAATATTTTTTAAAAGTTGGGCTGGAGGGGTGGCTTAGCAGCTAAGGTGTTTTCCTGCAAAGCCAAAGGACCCAGGCTCAATTCCCCAGGACCCATGTTAGCCAGATGCACAAGGGGGCACATGTATCTGTTCGTTTGCAGTGGCTGGAGGCCCTGACACACGCATTCATTCTCTCTCTCTCTCTCTCTCTCTCTCTCCCTCTTTATTTCTCTCAAATAAATAAATAAATAATAATAAGATGTTTAAAGTTTTTAAGAAGTTGATTATTCTATAGTAATACTTAGTTTAATTTTTATTTGATGTCATACATGTATATATTGCATTTAGATCATATACACCTCCCCATTGCCACTGAACCATTTCTTCTTTCAAACAAGTTCCTTGCTTACTTTCATGCTCTTTTGTGACCCACTGAGTTACATTAGGGCTGCTTGCATGCGCATGGGTAGAGGTCATCTATCAGCACGTGGGTGACTGTCCAGTGCCCACAGCTCTACAAAAGATAATCTTCCCCTCTTAGTAACCATGAAGGGCCTACAGGCTCCTTAGGGAAGAGTGAGTCACCATGAGCTCCAATGATGGGACGTTGACTCAATCTCATGCAGGTCATATGCAGATAACCACAGCTACTGTGATTTCATGGGTGGGATGGTTATGTTGTGTCCTGGAGACAGCGTTCTCCAGCCCTCTCCCCCTTCTCCAACGCTTACCTTCTTTCTCCTCCCTCTTCCATGATGTCCTTTGAGCCTTCAGTGAGGCGATATGGATATCCCATCTAAGGCTGAGCAGTTAATAGTCACTTATTCTCAGCAATCTGTCCAGTTAGGAGCCTCTGCATTAACCAACATCCACTACCAAGAATAATAAATAATAATAATAAAAGCTTTTCTGACCAAGGCAGAGAGAGAGAGCAACAACACTAATGTGGGAATATAAATATTTAGGGGGCTGGAGAGATTGCTCAGTGGTTAAGGCACTTGCCTGCAAAGCCAAAGGACCCAGGTTCAATTCCCCAGTACCCACATAAAGCCAGATGCACAAAGTGGCCCATGCATCTATCTGGAGTTTTTTGGCAGTGGCTACAGGCCCTGACCAGCCCATTCTCTGTATATATATGTCTATTTCTCTCTCTATTTACATCTTTATCCCTCAGTCTCTCTCAAATAAATGAATAAAATATTTTAAAAGAATATTTAGAAGGTAGTTTGGCATCATGTTCATTTAGGAAAACAATAGTAATGGCCCCTCCACCCCAGGCCTATGACCTCCCTAGCCAAGACCTTTGACCAGATTTGCAGTACCAGGCATGAATTCCCTCTTATGGAGTGAGACTCAACTCCAATCAGAAAATGGTTGGTTATCTTCATAACAGTCATGCCACTGTTGTGCCAGTAGGCACAACTTACCTAGTGAAAGTCATTATTGTAGCACACACAGCTGAGACTGTTGAGTGATGTTCCTCCCCCAGCAGCATTCATAACACCTTAGTCACTAAGAGGGCTAGCCAGCAAGGAGGAAGTTTCTAACTCAGTTCCAACTCTATTTCTCCATGGCGGGCAACCAAAAGCAAAAGTGTAATGGTTTATATGGTTGTCAACTGGACAGGACCTAGAATCTCCTGGGAGGGGTGATGTAGATTAGGTTAGCCTCTGTGCACGTCTGTAAGAGATCTTGATTAGGTTAGTCAAGATGGGAAGATTCACCTTCACTACGGACAGAACCCACAGGCTGGGGTTCTGGACTATATAAAAAGGAGACAGGGGGCAGAAGAGATGGCTCAGCAGTTAAGGTGCTTACCTGCAAAGCCTAACAACCTTTGATCGATTCCCTAGTACCCATGTAAAACTAGATGCACAAAGAGACACATGCATCATTTGCAGTGGCTCGAGGTTCTGGTGTGCCCATTCTCTCTCTCTCTATCTCTCTCTCTGTCTCTCTTCTCTTTCTGCCTGCAAATAAATAAATTATGTATATATATATATATATATATATATATATATATATATATATATATGTATGTCACATACATATACATACATATATTTGATTTTTTGAGGTAGAGTCTCACTCTAGCCCAGGCTGACCTGGAATTCACAATGGAGTCTCAGGGTGGCCTCGAACTCATGGTGATCCTCCTACCTCTGCCTCCCGAGTACTGGGATTAAAGGCATGCGCCACCTCACCCAGCCCATAAATAATATTTTTTTTAAAAGGACAGAGCTGTCTGAGCACCAACATTCATTGCTTTCTGTTTTCCCACTGTGGACTAAATCTGACCAGCTGTCTCAAACTCCTGCTGCAGTATCTTCCCTCTATGATGGACTGTGACCTGGAACTGTGAGCAGAAACCTCCCCTGAGCTGACTTTTGTCAAGTATCTTGTCCAAGAAGTGGAAAAATACTGAGAGCAAATGTGAATGTCCTATATTGCTTTGGGTACCTCTGGAACCTTCCTGAAAGCTGCTATTTCATACCTGGGACTGAGATATTCACTAAACAACCCATAGCTCCATTCTTTATTTTGTGTTAAATTTATTTTTATAGTATAATAGTCTATATATTCGTCTCATCACATAGCTAACCCATGACACCAGAGATCGTCAAACTATGGCTGCCATTGTCTGCTTCTGGAAGTGAAATTTCATGGAGATGTAGCCGCATTCCTTTATTTACAGATTGTGTGTGACTGCTTCCCATCATAATGCTAGAAGACCATATGCCTACAAGATAAGATGTTTGCTATCTGGACATTTACCAACAGAAAAAATAAGAAAGTATACCAGCCCCTGCTTTATACTGCAGAATTAGAGCTGGGTTCCCATGTCTAGAGCCCATGACATTAGAGCTCCTCCATTGAAGGATTAATGTCCTTCCTGGTCATTTTTCCTCTAGCAATGTTACCCACATGAGTCAGTAACAGTTCACTGTCAATGCAGTATAACCACAGATCCAGATATTTCCTGGAAGTATTTCCTCAGTACCTATCTACTGTAGGTTTCACTTCAGGAGATGTCACTCTCGAGAGTAATATATCTGCATAATTTTCTAAAATAATACATTTAAGGAGATAAACCTGAATTTATCCTGCCCACTACTCCACTGAAAAGACTTCTAGTTATCATATGCCCAAGGGTCTTCAGGAAGGGCATTTTGTTATATTGGAAGTAATAAAGTCACCAGGTGTATAGTGGTTTATACCTTTAATCCCAGCATTGGGGAGGTAGAGATAGGAGGATTGCGACGAGTTCAAGACCACCCTGAGACTATATAGTGAATTCCAGAGTAGCCTGAACTAGAGTGAGACAGTACCTCAAAAAACCAAAAAAGTTTTTAAAAAAGTCAATAAATTTGAAGGCAAACCCATGATATTAACAATTACGGGTCTATAGGTTGGTGGGTGTTATTCTTCTTGCCCCAACTTACAGAAAATCTCGACACTAGCTGACATTTATTTACTTAGTTCTTATTCTGTACAATTTATAGTAGCCTAAAATAGGTACCACTACCTTTCAATTTTTTAGAGGCGCAAATGGGGGCTTAAAGAAGGGTAGGAATTCAAAGTTGTGATCACAAAAATAATAATGTAACCAAGACGTGCTTTCAGGTCTGTCAGACACTCCAAAGACTTCCCTTTCTTACAGATTTGGTTAAAGTGGGAAAGATGCTATTAGGACAACCATCTCCAGCTTCAGAAACTGATCAATAAATCGTCATTTATCTTGATGGAATGAGATTGGGAGTTGGAGTCTGAGATTGTTCGAATTCCCTAAAGGTCATTTAGACACCATGTTGTGCAAAACGAAACACCTTCTATTGAGCTATAATTCATCCCACACTTGTGTGTGTTTGTGGGGCTAGGGATTGAATCCTGGGCCTTGAGGCTGCTGGGCAAATGTTCTACCACATCATTGCTCACATCATTGGAGATATATATCAAGCCTTTTTGTTTGTTTGTTTTGTTTTATTCAAGGTTGGGTCTTGTACTAGCCCAGGCTGATCTGGAATTCACTCTGTAGTCCCAGCGTGGCCTCAAACTCACAGCGATCCTCCTCCTTCTGCTCCCTGAGTGCTGGGATCAAAGGCGTGCACCACCATGCCCGGCCATCAGCCCTATATTTTTGACAAAGAGCAACCAGTCATGAGGGCAAACAGTACTAAAGGTTGCAGAGCATAAACAAGTGTCCGTAGCCTCCCAGATGCTCAGGGTGAATTCGAGGGTATTTTTCAATTGTATGTAAGCGTCTTCCTAGTTGGTGAGACCCTCAAGCCTGTTTTCATTTCTTAAGTAAGCACGTAAGTAAGGTATCACCCACCCCATGATACCACAACGCGCTGACTATGTGTTCACAAACACCACAGATCCATCACTTCTCCCCGTGTCTTGGGGAAATCATCCACTCCTTTGTAAGTCAGAAAGGATGAGAGGCTGAAAACCTGAGGAATGGAAAAGAGAGCAGAGCTTTCTGGAATTTTTCATGCTGCAAATGGTTTTGTTTATATTTGGGGGGCTTTTTGGTGGGGGGGTGTTTTGTTTTGGGGATTTTTTGTTTTCTTTTGCTTCTGTTTTTGTTGTTGTGGTTTTATCTTTTTTGTTTTGTTTTGTTTAATTCAATTCACATTTCTTCTCACTAAGAAAAAAAATAAGATTTGTGTTTGAAACAAGCTTTTGTATTTCATTTTACCTCTTCCTACCATAAGAGTGTTCCCATGCCACAAGCTCCCTTGCTAACAATGGTTGGTAATTTGAGAGAAAACTCCCCTTTGCAGATGCCAAGGCACAACATCTGAGCAGACACCCTGGGAGGAACGTGTCATAAAGGGACATTCCTCATAATCAAGGATAATTCAAAAGGGAAACAGTGACCGAGCATCCGTGAGAGCCGACAGAAGCCCTAATCCTGAGCCCAGCTCTGCAGACGGGGGCACAGGCTGCGCGAAGCCAGGGCAGATGCCAGGGAAGGGACCAGCCACAAACCGAACAGAAGTCCAGTCCAGCGCTCGGCATCTGGGTTCTTCAGCTGCCAGCCTTGCCTCGCGAGTAGCCACAATGTTTGGCTCCTGTGCAGAAAACAACAGAGGATGAGGCGAAAGAGGTCCATGCTCTGTCCTGCCAGCAACCGGGCGAGGCAGTGCCAAGCCAAGGCTGCCGTGCCTCACGGTGCCAATGTGCCTTGGAACGGCTTTGATGTTTTCTAAAGGGACAACAGAATTCCTGCAAAAAGTAAAGGCCGTGTCCAACACTCAGAAAACCATTTCTCCCATTTTCCTTTTTTTTAAAAAAAATTTCTATTCCTGTCCATGGTCCTTTTTTCTGACTTTTTGCACAAGGCAAGCGTGGCCAGGTGTGATCCTGCTTCACTCCGACATCCCAAGGCCTCTCATCAGCATCAGCCAACAGCCTGCTGCACGCATGTTTACCAAACTTCTGGTTCGGGTTTTTGTTATTATTTTTTTTTTAATTTTTTTTTGTTGTTCATTTTTTTTATTTATTTATTTGAGAGTGACAGATACAGAGAGAAAGACAGATAGAGGGAGAGAGAGAATGGGCACGCCAGGGCTTCCAGCCTCTGCAAACGAACTCCAGACGCGTGCGCCCCCTTGTGCATCTGGCTAACGTGGGACCTGGGGAACCGAGCCTCGAACCGGGGTCCTGAGGCTTCACAGGCAAGCGCTTAACCGCCAAGCCATCTCTCCAGCCCTGTTATTATTTATTATAATTTTATTTATCCTGTTTCCTGAAAGAATGATCAGTAGAATGTGCAGAGTGTGTTGGGTGCTGAAGGCAAGAGGACCACAGAGAGGCCATGTGGGCTATTGACAGGAGTGATGTGCACTTCTCTTGAAAAGACCCAGAGTTCTTGTCAGAACAGGAAGATGTCCTTACAACTAAGAAAAATGTGAGAGGCGCACGCCTTTAATCCCAGCCCGAGGGAAGTGGAGGTAGGTGGACCGCTGTCAGCTCATGGCCAGCCTGAGACTGCATAGTGAATTCCAAGTCATCTTGAGCTAGAGTGAGACCCTACCTCGAAAAACCAAAATGAAGAACAAGGAAGAGGAGGAGGAGGAGGAAAAGAAGAAGCAGAGAAAGAAAGGAAGGAAGGAAGGGAGGGTTGGAGGGAGGGAGGGAGGGAGGGAGGGAGGGAGGGAGGGAGGGAGGGAGGGAGGGAGGGAGGAAGGAAGGAAGGAAGGAAGGAAGGAAGGAAGGAAGGAAGGAAGGAAGGAAGGAAGGAAGGAAGGAAGGAAGGAAGGAAGGAAGGGAGGGGAGAAGGAAGGGAAGGAGGAAGGGAGGGAGGGAGGGGAAAATGTGAGGAAGCTAGGGTGGTAACTCACTCCCTAGATACCATGATACATGCAGGGCTAAAGATGAAACCTAGGCTTGCCGAGCAGGCACTCTACCATTGAGCTATGAATCCAGCCCTACCGTGACTCTCTGCAATAGTAGCTATCTGAAATAAAGGAGGCTAGTCTTGGGGAACATAAAAGGTCCCTAAAGGACTTGCAAACTTTGATCAACATGGATCCTCTTGCCTTCCCCAGATGGATTCTTATCTCCAGGCCAATTCAAGCATGGCATATTTTCAATACAAAAGATACGAGAAAATCGTGACTGTCTCTCTCATCCCAAAACTCAGGAGATGGGTGAATTTGAGATGATTACATGTAGGACTTTCAATATATTTTTTAAAAATGAAGTCATTTTACTTACTAGTGTAGTGAGGTCCTCATGATCATATTTAAAATCCAAATTAGGGCTGAAGAGATGGCTCAGTGCTTAAGGCACTTGCCTAAAAGCCTAAGGACACAGGTTTGATACCCCAGTACCCATGTAAAGCCAGATGCACATGGTGGCACACACATCTGGAGTTTGTTTTGCAGTGGCTAGAGGACCTCGCATGCCCATTCTCATTCTGTTTGCCTCTCTTCTCTCTATCTGCTTGCAAAGAAAGAAAGAGAAAGAAAGAAAAAAGAAAAAAAAGAGAAGAAGGAAAAGAATGAACAAAGAAAGAAAAATATAAAATCCAAATTAGTAAGCATGAAGGTAAAATATTAAAATCTTAATAATTTTCACATGACTTCTTGTGCTTTAATACAATTTTTGCATAATTATTGGGAGATAAACAAGATTTCTCAAGATAACCATGAATATTTGACTGTTTCTTCCAGTGAAATAATCACCACATCTTATTCCTAGTTCTCATTTTACTATTTCCTTTCCATCAGGTGCTTTTGCTTGAGTTACTCCATTTTCTTGGCCTTTCTTCACCAGCAAGGCTTAGCTTAAGTAATGACTTTTATTTTTAATTTTAGTTAACTTTCTTTGTTCATTCTTCAGTCACATAAGGACTCCACGACAGAGCTCAGCATTTGATTGTATTGCCTTGTAATTTAGTAGTTTGCATGTGTTATACAATAGTGGTCTACTTGGAGGAAGAAATTGTGACTTCCAGTTTTTTTGTTGTTTTGCTTGTTTGTTTTGAGGTAGGGTCTTCTTCTAGCCCAGGCTAACCTGGAATTCACTATGTAGTCTCAGGGTGGCCACCAATTCACAGCAATCCTCCTGCCTCTGCCTCCCAAGTGCTGGGATTAAAGGCTTGAGCCATAAGGCACAGCATGCCTTCCAGTTTTGATTCCATAACGACTGGCCTAGCCTGAGGCCTTGATAACAGCTTGAAATTATAGAAAAGATTAGTCACTCTCCAAACTAAAGCTTATCTTGATATACAATTGAATCCCTATATTTGTATCAAAAAATAAACTTTCTAACAATATAAGCTTTTATACCTCCGTCAAAATTAATACTTTGTGATGTGCTAATATCATTTATGAAGTGCCAAGTATGCATAAGAAGGCTGGAATAAGAGTAACTCTGTGTTCAAAGAAACTAACATTAGAGTGATCAGCACGAGGAACTTTCAAGTCTTGGTGCCACATTCTATTTTTTTAAGTTCTATATTTTTTATTTTTATTCATTAATTTGAGAGAGAGAGATACAGACATAGGTATACACCACTTCATTACATTACAATAGCCCAGGCTTTTTGTTTTGTTTTGTTTTGTTTTGTTTTTCAAGGTAGAGTGTCACTGTAGTCCAAGCTGACCTGGAATTCACTATGTAGTCTCAGGGTGGCCTCGAACTCATGGTGATCCTCCTACCTCTGCATCCTAAGTGCTGGGACTAAAGGTGTGTGCCACCACACCCAGCTAAATATACCAGTCTTTGAACTCTCCACCAAATCCTATATCATAGTTCACTTACAAAATATTTATGTTTTTTTTTAAAATTTTGATTATTTTGATTTATTTATTGACAAGGAGCGAGACTGAGAGAGCAAGGGCATGCCCGGGCCTCTAGCCACTGCAAAGGAACTCCAGATATATGTGCATCTGGCTTTACATGGGTACTAGGGAATTGAATCCAGGTTGTTAGGTTTTGCAGACGAAAACTTTAAAACCACTAAGCCATCTCTCTAGCCCCACTTTTATGTTTCTAAACTTTTTAAATTTATTTGTTTATTTGAGAGAGAGAGGGACAGGCGGATAGAGAGAGAGAGAGAGAATAGGCACACCAGGGCCTCCAGCTACTGCAAATAAACTCTAGACTCATGAGCCACCTTGTGCATCTGGCTTATATGGGTCTGGGGAATTGAACCTGGGTCCTTTGGCTTTGCAGGCAGGCACCTCAACCACTAAGCCATCTCTCCAGCCTTTTTTAAATTTTTTTTTCGTTTTTTTGTTTTGTTTTGTTTTGTTTTACATTTTAATGGCACACCAAACATCATGTTGAGAAAAGATGTGCTTTATGATACTTTTTGGAGGGTCCCCAGAGCCACAGTTTCATGTAAAATGTTACTTTAGTATCAAGAAAAAGCAAATCAAGAAATTCAACAGTGTATGCTAACCTAATACCTACCTCGTCTGAAGTCTGTTCCCCTTAAATGTTTAAGGAAATTTTGTTTTGTTTTAATCACAGCATCTGAAATAACAACAGCTAAAAGCAGGGCTGGTTTCACAGATGGCTCTGTGAATAAAGACCTGAGTTCAAATGCCCAGTGCCCATATATTTTTAAAAATCCAGGCACATATTGATGGACAGCTGTAATCCCAGAACCAAGGAGGTAGAGACAGGGAATTCCTGGGGCTCACTGGCTAGTGGAATCTGTGAGCTCTAGGTTCACTGAGTGACTCTGTTAATGAATAAGATGGAGAGCAATCGAAGAAGGCACCAGGCATTGACCTCTGGCTACCACATACAGTCACACACACGTGCACATGCACCCACACATATATAAACATTTGTGCACACAAAACAAATTTTTTTAGAGCTGAAACGAAGTCTGTAAACTTAAGAGCTACCAACTGGATCGAAGGGAATAAAATGGGCACCAAAAGAAATTGGTTTAAGGACTTCAGTAAGACAATAGAAAGATTTATTCAGAGAAGATGTGATTATCAATGTCATTTTTATGTCAGATGTCAACATGTCAAAAATAATTGTGTTTTGTTGCAATAATAAAATAAAGTCCCTTATTTTTCTTTTTTCTTCATAAATGCATATGCCACAAAAAAAGCAAGCCTTCCAAAATCTGTCATTTTGCTTGGAAGTCATTTTTACTCTCCTAGAATAATTTGAGTTCCTGGTGTTACAAAAGGTGTTGAATGTTTTAACTGCCCATGGGAAAATGCAGCCAGTTGCCAGGCTCACAAAAGATGTTTAACTGGGGATTTCTACGTCTTCTTACCCTGATTTCTTCCTAACTCCAATTTTTTGATATTTTACTTTTTTTATTCAAAAGGGAAAGAAGCAGATAGAGATAATGGATGCACCAAGGACCCTAGCACTGTAAATGAACTCCAAATGCTTGTGTTACCTTGTGCATCTGGCTTTATATGGCTCTTGGGGAATTAAACAAGGGTCCTTTGGCTTTGCAGGCAAGTGCCTTACCTGCTAAGCCATCTCTCCAGCCCCTAACCCCAATTCTAACTCTAACTTTATCCCTCCACTTAATGGTAGATATCTGTTTTACAACAATCAAAGAGAGAAGACTCTTTTTAAAGAATACAATCTAGGCTGGAGAGATGCCTCAGTGGTTAAAGCACTTGCCTGCAAAGCCTAATGACCCAGTACCCATGTAAAGCCAGCTGCACAAAGTGGCACATGTATCAGGAGTTTGTTTGCAGTGGCTGGAGGCCCAGGTGCACCCATTCTCTCTCTCCCTCTGTCTGTCTCTCTCTGCTTGCAAATGAAAATAGTTTTTGAAAAAGAAAATAGGACTGGAGAGATGACTTAGCGGCTAAGGTACTTGCCTGTGTAGCCTAAGGACCCAGGTTCGATTTCCCAATGCCCACATAAGCCAGCTGCACAAGGTGATACATGTGTCTAGAGTTTGCAGTGGCTGAAGGCCCTGCATGTCCATTTTCTCTCTCTCTCTTTCTCTCTCTCTCTCTCTCTCTCTCTCTCAATCTCTCTCTCTCCATATATATATATATGTATATATGTATATATATATATATATATATATATATATATATATATATATATACACACACACACACACACACACACACACACATACACGCACGCACGCACGCGTGTGTGTGTGTGTGTGTGTGTGTGTGAAAGAAAACAATCTATTCACTTGCTAAGGAATCCCTTTGTTCTTTGTCAAGGCAGTTGTTTGTAGTGAGGAGACAGCAAAAGAAGGACCAATTCCAGAAACCCTCCTGCCCCCAAGGCAGCCAACACAGGATATTTACATCCTATCACAAGATCCGACTTTCCCTCCCTAAATATTCCAGTCCTTTGCAAGGGCCTTTCTAGCATTCAAAAACCAAACTCACATGTGTACTTTCACCAAGAAAACAACACAGAACTTAAATAAAGGAAAATAAAAAGAAACGTAGCCAGGAGTGGTAGCACACGCCTTTAATCCCAGTACTTGGGAGGCAGGGGTAGGAGGATTGCCTCAAATTCAAGGCCACTCTGAGATTACACAGTGAATTCCAGATCAGCCAGGGCTAGAGAAAGACCCTACTTTGGAAAAAAAGAAAAATAATAAAACATTAACTTGCCTTTCAGAATAACCTGGTGTGGATTTTAGCTTTCTGTGTATCCTGAAAAATACAGCTTCAGGAAAAACAGGGATATTCACACTTCTGTCAAAAATTAATCTATATTTTAATGATAGATTAATGTCAAAAGTTTCGTAGTGTTGGTGATGGTCTGGCCTCCAAGTGTGCAGTCATGTCCAATCCATATACAGAGCAGGAGAAACTCTGTCTAGTATGAATGTGAGCTTTGTTCAATTCCCTGACATTCTCTTTTCAGCTGCTACTGCTGTTCTATGAACAGATGATGACTTTCATGGGAAAGGAAAACCAACAGGGATAAAATACAATAAATTTTTTAAGGTGACAATTTGCAATTTAGGTATGTTTAATTTATTTTTTCATTTATTTATTTATGATGGGGGAATGGGAATGCCAGGGCCTCTAGCCACTGCTAACACCAGATGCATGTGCCTAGCTTGCATGGGTTCTAGGAAATTGAACCTGGATCCTTAGGCTTTGCAGGCAAATGCCTCAACCTCTAAGCCATCTCTCCAGCCCTTAGGTATGTTTTAGCATTTGGTTTACCGGAGTGCATACATGTGTGTCACTTTAAAGCAACAGACCATTCCCAGAAATTGAGAGTTTTAAAATAAGTCTTCTGTTGTTTTTAAATATTTTTAGATATTTTATTTATTTATCTATTGGAGAGAGAGAAAATGGGCACACCAGGGCCTCTAGGTACTGCAAACTTCAGATGCATGTGCCACCAGGTGTATCTGGCTTACATGGGTACTGGGGAATCAAACCTGGGTCCTTAGGCTTTACAGGCAAGTGCTTAACCACTAAGCAATCTCTCCAGCCTTCTTCTGTTGTTTTGAAAGCACTATGCCTGCCAAATGAAAGACTCAGGGACTGGAGAAATAGCTTGCTGGTTAAGGTGCTTGCCTGCAAAGCCTAAGGATCCCAGTTCAATTCCCCAGTACCCAGGTAAGCCAGATGCACAAGGTGGTGCATGCATCTGGAGTTCATTTGCAGTAGCTGGACACCCTGGTGTGCCCATTCACTCTCTCTGTCTGTATGTCTCTCTCTCTCTCAAATAAATTAAAATAAAAGGAAGAGAGACTCTTCCAATTCCAGTGAGCAAACATTTACTAAATACCTCTTATGTACCAGGTCTGGGTGAGGGTTGATGTGGAAGAGGGAAGATGGTAGTATAGGAAGGGGCAAAAATGACCCTGTCGGTTTGATAATGCTCAACTGAAAACCACCCAGCTCAGCCCCCCACACAAAATCCAGGGCATTTACAAACTAGCCTGAAATCTATCCTTGTGGGATAAATATTACATCAACTTGCTACATTTCTTCCTCTCAAAATAAAAATCCTTTTAACTGCAACATAAATGGCAAAATGAATAAAGGGAAGATGGAAGCCTGATGCTACAGTTGGTCCCATGGCAGTGGTAGCCTCAAGCAAAGACAAGAAACAGAAACAATTAACCAAGGGATGCCCTTCCCCAGGGAGAGTCCTACAACCTAGAGGCAAGGTCCTCAGGTTACAGTACACACATGCAGCCTAATACAATCTTAGTATGCACAGTATGTGGTTCTGAAAATTGTGAAGTGTTAAGTGTTTCTCCTCTGAACAGGGCTGGCTTTCTGGTTATTGCAAAATACATGTAATAAAAAATCATTTATTAATCACTATTTTCAATTTAAACCTTAGAATACATACATCATATATATATATATATATATATGATGTATGTATTCTATATAGATATGGCTGGAGAGATGACTCAGCAATTAAAGTACTTGCCTGCAAAGCCTAAAGACCTAGGTTCAACTCCTCATAACCCTTGTGAGCCAAATGCACATGGTGGCACATGCAACTGGAGTTTTGTTGCAGTGGCTGGAAGCCATCCATTCTCTCTAATTAATTAATTAATTAATTAATTTTCAAAAAATATTACATAGACTTCTGGGTAAGATGGTGGACTGGAAATTTCTCCATGTGACCTGGTGAAGGAGAAAAATCACAGTAAGAAATAGTAGATTCTGAGGCTGGAACAATGTCTCTGCAGTTAAAGGCACTTGCTTGCAGAGCCTGATGGCCCCAGTTCATTTCCCCGGTGCCCACATAAAGCCAGATGCACGAAATGGTGCAAGCATCTGGCATTGATTTGCAGTGGCAGAAGGCCTTGATGTGACATGCCCCAGCAGTCTCAATCTCTCCTTGCAAAAATGAGTTTTTTAAAAAAGAAAAAAAAGAAAAGAAACAGATTCTATTCCCAAGAGACAACATGTTCCAGAAACTCACATCACAGGATACCTAAAAGGGGCAGAGAAAACGATGGGCGGAATGAAAAGAAGTCTATGGGATTGCTGCTCCGGAATCCACTCTGGGGAAGGGAAGGAGATTCCTCCCCAAAGTAAGTGGAGAGGCCTCTGGACAAGCCCACAGTCTTCACAGGCTCCAATCCACGTGTGGGTTTTGATGAGTCACGATTCCTCCTGGATGAGTCAGAAGAGGAGAGGAAGCCCACCTGTTCACTACCATCCAGTGGGCAGGGTCTGGACACCATCTCCAGACAGAACTTACTGTTTAAAACTAAGCTTCTCTGGGAACCTGAGGATGGGGACTACGGAAAGGCAGAACTAAATTGAGCCTCCCACAGCACTGGGGTGAGAAAGTTCTGGGAAGCAGTTGCAGAGCGTATGAGGCTCAGATGCTGACAACACGACCAGGTGGTGGAGACTCGGCTCAAGCAGGGAAGTGTGCAGGGAAGGGGGGCCCTGCTCTCAGCGCTGGGTACGGATGTCATCACCTGAGAATAACCCTGGAGTTTAATAGGCTGGAGTTTGAGGTCAACAGGGAGCTCAGTATCTAGAGTTCACTGCTGTAAAGCCCCAAAACTCTGAGGCATAGATGTTGTGGTCAAGAGCTTGGATTCTAGTCTTTGTGATGTGATATATAGTAAGTGTTATTCCGGGTGGTTTGTGGAGAACGGCTTCAGGAAGGGGAAGGGATTGCAGGGGCTGAGAGATGGCTCAGCAGCTAAGGGACTTGACTGCAAAGGCTAATGACCCAGGCTTGATTCCCTAGTACCCATGTAAAGCCAATGCACAAAGTGGCACATGCATCTGGAGTTCGTTTGCAGCTGCTGGAGGCCCCAGCGTGCCTATTTTCTCCCTCTCTCTCTCTCTCTCTCTCTTTCTCATTCTCTTTTCCTCTCTCTCCTTGCAAATAAATGAATTTTTTTAAAAAAGAATAGCTTGTAAAACAACAGGCTTTCACTCTTTTGGTAGTTCAACATTTGAAAGAAAGAGATATCCACCTGGACACATTGTAGTACATACACAATTTTCTTTAAAGTTTTTTTTTTTAATTTTTTTCCTTTTTGGTACATGTTTGTAAATATACTGTGTGCTATGGGAAGAAGGCAGGCTCAGTGTGAGTGGAGGCTAGAGATCAACATCCAGTGCCTTCCTCAGTCTCTCCCTGCTTTGTGTTATTTATTTAATTAGTTAGTTTTAACTTTTTTATTGACAGCTTCCATAATTATAGACAATAGACCATGATAATTCCCTTCCTCACCTTCCCCCTCACAAATGCACTCGCCATCATATCTGCCCCCTCTCAATTAGCCTCTCTTATTTTGATGTCACCATCTTTTCCTCCTGTTATGAAGATCCTGTGTAGGTAGTGCAAGGCCCGGTGAGGTCATGGGTGTCGGGGCCATTCTGTGTCTTGAAGAGTGCGCTGTAAGCAGTCCTACGCTTCCTTTGACTCTTACGTTCTTTTTTTATTAAAAACAGTTTATTTTATTTATTTTCTTATTTATATTTGAGACCATGAGAAGGTAGCAAATAAAGAGAGAGAGAGCGGGCTTGAGGGATTGCTTAGCAGTTAAGGTGTTTGCCTGCAAAGCCAAAGGATCCAGGTTCAATTCCCCAGGACCCATGTTAGCCAGATGCACAAGGGGACACATGCATCTGGATTTTGTTTGCAGTGGCTGGAGGCCCTGGCATGTCCTCCCTCCCTCTCTCTCTCTCTCTCTCTCTCTCTATCTATCTATCTCTATCTCTCTTTCCCTATCTCTATCTCTCTCCCTCCCTCTTTCTCTGTGTCAAACAAATAAATAAATAACAATAAAATATTTAAAAGAAAGAGAGAGAATAGGCATGCCAGGGCCTCTAGACACTACAAAAAAACTTCAGACACATACACCACCTTGTGAATCTGGCTTTATGTGAGTACTGAGGAATCAAACCTGGGTCCTTAGGCTTTATGGGCAAGTGTCTTAACTGCTAAGCTATCTCTCCAGGCCCTGGCTCTTACATTCTTTCTGCCGACTCTTTGCAATGTACCCTAAGCCTTGGAAGTGTGATAGAGTTATCTCACTGCTAAACACTCCACTGTCACTTCTTAGCATTATGGTAATTTTTGAGTCATCCCAGTGGTCACTGCTGCCTGAAAAGGGAAGCTTCTCTAACCAAAAATGAGAGTAGCATTAATATATGGGCATAAACATCAATGTTGAGGAAGTAGTTTGGTGATCATAATATGTGCATTTAGCCAGACAACAGCAGGCATCACTCTCCCATAACAGACATGCTACTATTGCACCCGTTGGCACATTTGGCCTGGATGGCCAATCTTAAGGCTTGCGATGTCCACTGCTGTTCACCATCATTGATGACTTCTCGCTCCCATAGGGATGCATGTAGCCACTTTAAGTTTTGAGAAAGGGTCTTGCAACCTAAGCTCACTGATTCAGCTAGACAAGTTAGCCAATAAGCCCCAGCGATCCAATGCTGGGATTACAGGTACATGCCATCATGCCTGGCTTTTACATGGTTGCTGAGGATGTGAACTCAAGACCTTATGCTGTATGGATGCCCACTGAGCCACTTCCCCAGCTCCTAAACATGCTTCTACATGCACACCTGAGGGCTGGAGAGAAGGCTCAGCAGTTAAGGCATTTGCCTGAGAAGCCTAAGGACCCAGGTTCAATTCCCAAGTATCCACATAAAGTCACATGCACTAAGTGGTGCATGCATCTGGAGTTCATTTGCAGTGGCTAGAGGCCCTAGCATGCCCATACTCATTCTTTCTCTCTGTCTTTTTTTTCCTCTCTCTATCTCTCAAATAAATAAAAATAAATACACAAATGAGCTCATTTAAAAAGGGGCAAAAACATGGCTTAGCAGTTGAGCGCTTGCCTGTGAAGCCTCAGGACCCCGGTTCGAGGCTCAATTCCCCAGGACCCACGTTAGCCAGATGCACAAGGGGGCGCACGCGTCTGGAGTTCGTATACAGTGGCTGGAGGCCCTGGCGCGCCCATTCTCTCTCTCTATCTGCCTCTTTCTCTCTGTGTCTGTCGCTCTCAAATAAATAAATAAATAAACAAAAAAAAACTTAAAAAGGGGCAAAAGCATATTAACAGGGACTTGAAACCAGAGAATTAAAGAAATGTGGAAGACAAGAGAACTACAAGGATGAAAGTCACCACAGAAACCAAGAAACTAGGAAGCAGAGTCACTTATTCCAGGCCCCAGACCAACACATTGTAGATGGGCTGAGACCAGACTGCCATGGAATAAGGGGACCCTGGATGTAGCCAAGGAAGGATGCAAGAAAGGCCTTCACTCTCCACAGCAGGAGGAGCTTGGAAGAAGATCCATCGCCTGTCCTTTGGGGAGTGACTGGGGAAAAAAAAAATCTGTCTTACAAGATCTTGGCTTAAGATAGAATAAGTATTAAAGTATAAATAATAGTCTCCATGAAGTTTATAGCAAACTACCTTTATAAAATTTTATTTTATTTATTAAGGGGAGAGAGAGAGAAAATGGGCACACCAGGGCTTCCAGTCACGGTAAATGAACTCCAGAAGCATATACAACCTTGTGCATCTAGTTTTATGTGGATACTGGGAAATCAAACCCGGGTCTTTTGGTTTTGCAGACAAGTCCCTTAACCAAGTGCCTTAACCACTAGGTCATCTCTCCAGCCCCACAAACTACTTTTAAATGAACCCAGGGTTGAAGCTTCTATTCAGTGTAAAATTGAGACATCCCAAATTAAAAATCCTAAGTCCCGGCTGGAGAGATGGCTTAGCAGTTAAGTGCTTGCTTGTGAAGCCTGAGGACCCCGGTTCGAGGCTCGATTCTCCAGGACCCACATGCGTGCGCCACAGATGCACAAGGGGGCGCAGGCACCTGGAGTTCGTTTGCAGTGGCTGGAGGCCCTGGCGCGCCCACTCTCTCCCTCTCTCTCTCTCTCTCTCTCTCTCTCTCTCTCTCTCTCTCTGCCTCTTTCTCTCTCTGTGTCAGTCTCAAAAAAGTAAAAATAAACAAAAAAAATTAAAAACCATAAGTCCAACAATGGCCTATGCATTTAGAATTACAGAAGTCAAGATGCAAAATAACAAAATATACTATCTTAACATCAATAAGAAAGAAAAGGCAAGACACCTCTGTAAAGATCATTGGTGCGGAATCAATATTGATTTGAGATTGTATGGTTGGATTGTATTAAAAGGCTGGGGCTAGAGGGATGGCTCAGCAACTAAGTGTTTGCCTGTGAAGCCTTAGTACCCACATAAGCCAGATGCATAAGGTGGCACATGCATCTGGTGTTCGTTTACGTTGGCTAGAGGCCCTGCCATGCTCATTCTCTCTATATATCTGCTTTTCTCTCTATCTCTCTCATAAATAACTAAAATAAAATATTTTAAAAATAAATAAAAAGGCTTGTCACTGACTGAACAGAAATAAAACTTTTAGACAATTAGGAAGATATTAAAAGAAGAAAAAATGAAACTTGTAAGGAAAAGTCAATTTAAAAATTTTTTTTGATATTTTATTTATTTCTTTGGAAGGGGAGAGAGACAGAGATACTCACAGAGAGAGAACATAGGTGTGCCAGGACCTCTAGCTGCTGCAAAGGAACTCCACATGAACGTGCCACCTTCTGCATCTGGCTTTACATGGATACTGGGAAATTTAGCCTGGGTCTTTAAGCTTTGCAGGCAAGTGCCTTAACCATTAAGCAATCTCTCCAGACCAAAGAGGACTGGTTTTGAAGACTAATAAAAGAGAGAAATTTATGGTAAGATTGGTTAAGAAAAAAGAGCACAAATAAGCCATATGATAAATGAAACAAGTTAGAAAGTCAAATACAGAAAATTGAATAAATCAGAAAACTCCAAACAACATGAAGTCAATCATTTCAAACTCGGCTGAGGAGCTGGGAGACAATGCAGAGGAGAGAGGGCTTGGCGTGCAGATGTGAGCACCGAACTTCAGATTCCCAGCGCCGACATCAAGCCAGACACGAGAGCTCTAGGATCTATAACCCCAGGGCAAGAGACAGAACCATCATTTGGAAACTTACAGACCAGCTACCCTGGTGAATGAAAAATGGTGAGTGAAAAATGAAAGATGGGGGCTGGAGAGATGGCTTAGTGGTTAAGTGCTTGCCTGTGAAGCCTAAGGACCCCGGTTCGAGGCTCAGTTCCCCAGGTCCCACGTTAGCCAGATGCACAAGGGGGCGCACGCGTCTGGAGTTCGTTTGCAGAGGCTGGAAGCCCTGGCGCACCCATTCTCTCTCTCTCCCTCTATCTGTCTTTCTCTCTGTGTCTGTCACTCTCAAATAAATAAATAAATAAATAAATAAATAAAAATCTAAAAAAAAAATGAAAGATGGTGGCTTTTTTTTTTTTTTGAGCAGAGGAACTCTGTGTGGACAACAATGCTGCTCACAGAAGTTATAGTTTATTAAATGAAAATAGCAATACCAAGCGATGTGGTGGCGAACGTCTTTAATCCCAGCACTCAGGAGGCAGAGGTAAGGCCGATTGTCATGAGTTCAAGGCCACCCTGTGACTACATAGTGAATTCCAGGTCAGCCTGAACTAGAGTGAGACTGTACCTCAAAAAACACAAACAAACAAAAGATGCCAATACCAGGTGTGGTAGCTTGAATGGATGTCCCCCGATAGATTCAGGAGTTTATTAAAGCTTTAGAACTCCGCCCCCCTGGCTGGAGGAGGTGTCACTGTGGGCAGATTCTAGGGTCCAGCCCTAAGGTGTGTTTGTGGGGGCTAGACCTTGAGTGCATACAACCAGCCAGCCTGGCAAGAGGTTGCCCACTGGTACAATAGTAGTAAGACTATTACAGCGGTAACCAATAGCTTTCTGGTTAAATGTGACGCTGTGATAATTTGAATACATGTCCCCCAATAAAACTGGGTGTTTTATTAAAACTTGGGGGACTGTAGAGATGGCTCAGAAGTTAAGGTTCTTGCCTACAAAGCCTAATAACCCCTGGTTTGATTCCCCTGGACCCACATCAAGCCAGATGCACAAAGTGGTGCATGCATCTAGAGTTAGTTTGCAATGGCTGGAGGCCTTGGAACACCCATTCTCTCAGTCTCTCTCTCTCTCTCTCTCTCTTCCACCCTCCCTCCCTCTCTCTCCTCTCTCCCCTCTATTTCCCTCTGCTTGCAAAAAAAAAAAAATTATATCCAGATACCAAGCTGGAAGAGGTGTCACTGGGGACAGATCTGATTCTAGCCCAAAGGTATGCTGAGAGGTTTTTTTTTTTTTTTTTTTTTTTTTTTGGTTGTTTGTTTTTTAATGTTCCTGACCTGTAGTGCCTATTTTTATTTCATTTTTTTTAGGGAGAGAAAGAGAATTGGCACACCAGGGCCTCAGCTACTGAAATCTAACTCCAGACAGTTGTGCCACCTAGTAGGAATGTGCATTTGGCTTACCTGGGATCTGGAGAGTTGAACATAGTTCCTTAGGTTTCACAGGCAAGTTCCTTAATCACTAAGCCATCTCTCCAGCCCTGAGGTTTTTGGGCTCTGCCTGGGTCCCTGCTACAGCTGCGGGCGCCCTGCTGTGTGCTGTCTGACTGAACTTGCTTTTGGTGCTGGCTGTTTGGTGATGTCCTTCTGCTTGGATTTATGAATGGGATCCAGTTTCTTCCACCACTTCCCCTTGGATCTGTGTCTGGTTTAGAAGTTCATCCCAACAACCTGAAGCTGTCTACAACAGATCCCTACTCAGAAGCGGGGATTTCATGCCTATTTCTATAAACCTTACCAAAAGTTCATGGCTAGGGAAGTCAAAGGTTTTAGGGGCAAGTTACTATTGACTACTGGTGTTTTGATGAATCAACATGTTGTACCCACCAAACTGTCCTCTCAATATTTGTGTTTATGTCCATTGAGCAGTGTAGCTGTTGGCACTGGTCAGAGAAGCTTCTTTATGCAGTGGGCAATGGTGACTGAAGACACATAACTGACTGGTCAAAGTCCTGTGGGTAAGGGGATAAGACTGCTCAGCACTCAGCCTTCAGTGGGACGTCTATAGAACCCCCACCAAGGCTCAGTAAACACTGTTGAGGAAGGGCCAAGAAGAATGCTAAGAGTCCACAGATGGAGAGGAGGCCTGTGCTGTGCAGAGCTGACTTCTGGACGTGGAATGGCTGCCGTACGCATGAACTCAGCAGCAGCTGTGGTTTCCAGAACACAACCAAGCCTCTTAACATTCCATCATGGATGGAGGAGGTGCTCAAATCACCCCAGCCTTCCCTGAGGACCTTTTGATGGTGAATAGTTGCTGGGAAAGAGGGAGACAGGGCCTTTTTAAGTGGTGTAAATCACTCATGTTTTGGTAAATAGCTCCCCACCTATGCTCAGGTAAGCAAGCCTAATTAAAGTCAGTGGGTCTGTGTGTGTGTGTGTGTGTGTGCATTCGTGCGTGTGTGTATGTCTCACACACACACATATAAAGACTAGCTGGGGAAAAGAAAGGCTCAATGGAAGTAGGAGGGGAACAAGTGGATATAGTGGGAGGAGCTATGGGGATCAAAATACATTATGTTTGTATATAAAATTGTGACATTTTTCATTAAGAAAAAATTTAAAACTCCACAAAACATGGCATATACAGCCTAGTAAAACTTAAGGAGAAATAGAAAGCATTGAAATTCTCTTAATCTTTTAAAAGATTACAGTTAAAAACCTTCCTTCCAAAAACCACTAGGTTTATATGAAGACCACAGGAAGAAACATTTTCCAACTCATTTATATAAAAGTAGCATAGTCATAGTATTAGAATAATCCAAGATTTTAAAAGAAAGGAAACATAGGCAATCTCACTCACAAATATGGATTCAGCCGGGCATGGTGGTGCACGCCTTTAATCCCAGCACTCAGGAGGCAGAGGTAGAAGGATTGCCATGAGTTGGAGGCCACCCTGAGACTCCATAGTGCACCCCATGAGAGCCTGAGCTAGAGTGAAACCCTATCTTGAAAAAAACAAGGTTGCAAAATTCTGAACCAAAGATTAAAATGCTGAATGCAGAGTATAATTTTATAAAATATATTACATCTTGACCATCAAGTTTATCCTAAAAATGCAAGCCTGTTTTAATTAGTCTTATAATTAACCACAATAAAAAAAATAAGATTTTGCTGGGCATGATGGTGCACTCCTTTAATCCCAGCACTCAGGGGGCAGAGGTAGGAGGATCACCATGAGTTCAAGGCCATCCAGAGACTCCATAGTGAATTCCAGGTCAGCCTGGGCTAGAGTGAGACCCTACCTCGAAAAACCAAAAAAAAAAAAAAAAAAAAAAAAGGACTTGAAGAGCCATAGGAGGCCCAGGAGATGGCTCGGCAGTTAAAGGTACTTAATTGCAGTCTCCTGGGCCAGGTTTGATTCCCCAGTATCCACATAAAGCCAGATGCACAAAGTGGCACATGTGTCTGGAGTTCGTAGTGGCAGGAGGTCCTAGTCTCTCTTGCCCTCTCTTTCTCTCTGTTTACATGTGTACAAATAAATAAATTTAATATATGATAGGATCAGCAAGCACAAAACAATTCATCAATATTTACAATCCTTGATAAAAATTAATAATCAAGTATCCTGTTATGATATATAGAAATATCCTGTGGATATGGTCAGAAGCCATACATTGTCACTAGAAAAATTTTAGTGTCAGGGGTAGGATCTTTTCCAGTGATTGGTTGACCAGTAAGACCCCTGTTGCCTCCAAAACATTATAGACTATTGCCAAGGCTCATGGTTTCCCACCAGAAGTAGATGGTAAGATCCTGTTGTTGAAGACACCACATGCTTGGACTGCAGGACACAGAGAAATCAAGCTGGAGCTAAGCTGGAAGCCTCCTCCCTGTTAACTAGCTGTCAGGATGCCGGAAAGAGCTATGCAACTTTTGGGAGCAGAAAAGTCAATAATGTGTTAAACAGCAGTGGACCCTGCAAGCTTTACAGTTGGCCAGCCAGGTCAAATGTCCTGGCGGGTACAATGGTGGCATGTCTGTTATGGGGGAAACCAACTATTCTCTGGATTTGAGAACTTGCTCTATGGGAAGGAATTCCTGCCTTGTACTGAAAACCTAATCAAAAGCCTAAGGCTGGCGAGGTCATAAGCCTTAAACACACATATTAATGCTACTCTCACTTTTGGTTAGAGAAGCTTCTCTTTTCAGATGGTGGTAACCACTGGGGTGACTCAAAACTCCTCATAGTGCTGAGAAGAGATGGAGTGTTCAGCACTGAGACATCTCTATCACACCCTCCAAGGCTCAGGGACCACTGTGGAAGAGAGGACAGAAAGAATGTTAGAGCCAAAGGAATAAGAGGAGTGCTTAACAATGCTGTCTTCCAGACACAAAGTGGCTTTGATGTTCATGACCTCACAGTGGTTGACACACCTACGCAAGACGTACATAATAGGAGAAAAAAAATGATGACATCAAAATAGAAGAGAGACCAGCTAGAAAGAAGGGATTCAGTGGAGGGGGGATTGGGAGCATGAAAAGAGGAGTGTTGGGGAGGATTATAATCATGGTATGCTGTCTATATTTATGGAAGTTTTCCAAAAAAGTTTTAAAAAATTTTAATTAATAACTAGACAGTGAACATTGTATCATTAGACAGAAAATAAAACATTGTCTACCCAAAACCTACAATCATAAACAACATTTAAAATAAAAGATTAGAATTGTCTTTAAATGTAGAAAAAGAAGCCAGGTGTGGTGGCGCACACCTTTAATCCCAGCACTAGGGAAGCTGAGGAAGGAGGATTGCCGTGAGTTCAAGGCCACCCTGAGACCACAGAGTGAATTCCAGGTCAGCCTGGGCTAGAGTGAGACCCTACCTCAGAAAATCAAAACAAACAAACAAAAAGTTAGGAAAAGAAATAGTATTTGGTAATCAGAGCAAATAATGAAAAATACGATTTTTTTAAAATTTAATAATAGATACAAGTTTAAAACTCAAGAGAAGATGGTAGTAATTAGCACATACTAAGTTTTTCACATGGGAAACTCAAGTAGATAGACAAATTTCTTTGTTTTCTTTACTATCTTAATTGACCCATAAAAATTGTACATATTTATAGGATAAAGTGCTATTTCATGCTACATGTACACACTGCATAATGATCAAAACAGGATAATTAGCATAACCATCATCTTAAACATTTATCATTTCTTACAAATTATTTTTACAGCAAGATTTAATCAAGCTAAAAGCTTAATAATAGAAAAACTAATTGTATTTTTAAAAGCAAGCCACAAATATAAAATATTTTAAAAGACCATATACATACTGAAATACTTATAGATTGAAAAGACTATATCTTAGCTTTTATTTAAAGTAACATAATACAGGGACTGGAGAGATGACTCAGTGGTTAAAGGCACTTGCTTGCAAAGCCTGAAAGCCTGGGTTTGATTCCCCAGGACCCATGTAAAGCCAGATGCACAAAGTGGCATATGTATCTGGAGTCTGTTGGCAGCTGCTGGGTAGCTCATGGTAGCAGTGGAAATGGAAATTTTATAAAATCTTCTGTTCATGCTGAAATGTACAAGCATACATAAACACACAGTAGTATGCATGATTCACCTGAGGAAATGGTGAGACCCTATATTGTATTTTTGGCTTTGAACATAGCAAACGACCAGAATCTGCTGTGGCAACAGGCACTTTTTGTTTGTTTTATGAATTTATTTATTTATTTATTTGTAAGCAGCAAGGGATACAGAAGAAAGACAGACAAAGAGAACAGGTGTGCCAGGTCCTCTAGCCTATGCAAATGAACTCCAGAGGCATGTTCCACTTCATGCATCTGGCTTTATGTGGGTGCTGGTGTATCGAACCCCAGGTCATTAGGCTTTGTAGGCAAGCGCTAACTACTGAGCAATCTCCCTGAGCCCTTTGTCTTATGAATTTAAAGAATTAAAATCCATAGACCAGGACCAGGCATGGCAGTGCACACCCTTAATTGTAGCATTCAGGAGGCAGAGGAAAGAGGATCGCTGTGAGCTCAAGGCCAGCCTAAGACTGCCTAGTGAATTCCAGATCAGCCTGAGCTAGAGTGAGCCCCTACCTTGAAAAACAAATAGACAACATCCATGGACCAGAGGGTAAGGTGTAGAGAGTCTTTATTAGACTAAGTAAAGGAAGGAGAAAAAAGTGTAGAGAGCACTTGCCATGTGGAGGGCAGGAGGGGGAAAGCGGGGGGGTCGAGGGTTCTCACCTGCTCTCAGCCCAGCCAGGCAGAAAGGAGGGGAGACATACCAGAACCTGGAGGTTCAGGAGTGATAAGTGGAAAGCCAAGAGCCAGGCTTTCTTAAAAATAAAAGACCCTTAGGGCTGGAGAGATGGCTCAGTAGTTAATGTGCTTGCCTGCAAAGCCTAATGACCCAAGTTTGATTCCCCAGTGCCCACATAAAGCCAGATGCACAAAGTGGTACATGTATCTGCAGTTTGCAGTGGCTGGAGGCCCTTGAGTGCACATTATTTCTCTCTTTGTCTCTTTTCTATCTGTCTCTGCTTGCAAATAAATAATTTAAAAAAATAACAACCTTAGAAGGTCTCCATGTCATTGTGATTGTTAGCACCATCTGTCTCTCTATAATATTTGTTTGTTTGTTTGTAATTTTCTAAAACTGAGCACACTCCAACTCCTTATATTTGGAAAAGTGGAGGTCAAGGTTTGTAACTTTCCATGGATTCAACTGGGCAAAAATTTTTTCCACATATACCACCTATTTTGTGAACTCTGTTAGTCATCTTTTATTTGGTAAACTAAGAATTGGTGTCAACTTATATGGTTTATGTATACTGATTGTGACAAAGTTGTACAGTTTGTTTGGGGTGAGAAATTTTGAATAGGCTGTTTGTCATTTGAGCATTAAAAGCCTATTAAGAGGGCTGGAGAGATGGCTTAGCTGAAAAGGCACTTGCCTGCAAAGCCAAAGGGCCTCTGTTTGATTCCCCAGGATCCATGTAAGCCAGATGTACAAGGTAGCACATGTGTCTGGAGTTCATCTTCAGTGGCTGGAGACCCTGGTGCACCCATTTCCTTCCCCCCTTCTCTCTCTCAAATAAAGAAAGAAAGAAGTCTTTTTTTAAAGCCTATAAGAACTAATAAATGAATGCAGGGACTGGAGAGATGGTTCAGTAGTTAAAGATGCTTGCTTACAAAGCCTGATGACCCAAGTTGCAGTCCCCAATAACCCCCTAATGCCAGATGCACAAAGTGGCACATGTGTCTGGAGTTCATTCGCAGTGGCAGGAGGCCCTGGAACACCTCTCCTCTCTACTTGCAAATAAATATTAAATAACAATATTAAAGAATAAAATAAATGAATGCAACAACATTTCAAGATGCCAAATCAATAAAAAAAATCAGTAGCATCGCTACATGCCAATAGCAAGTTATTGGAAATCATGAAAGCAATTATGTTTAAAATAGTCATAATTAAAAAACACATAAAATATATTTATCTTCAGGTAAAAGAAATACACACCTGTGAAAACCATCAAATGCTGTTGAAAGAAATGGAAAATATCCCATGTTTATGGGATCGTAGTATCAACATTTGTTTAAATGCCTACACTATGTAAAGCAACCTCCAGATTAAATAAAATACCTAGCAGAATACCAATGACAGGGCTGGAGAGATGCTCAGAGGTAAAGGTGCTTGCCTGCAAGGCCTAACAACCCAGGCTTAATTCTCTAGTACCCACATGTACCTGGGGTTTGTCTGTAGTGGCTAGGAGCCATGACATGACCATATCCATTCTCTTTCCTTGGAAATAAATAAATAAAATGCTTTTTAAAAATATTAATCACAATCTTCACTGAACTAGAAGAAAATGATCCAGTGAAATTTGCATGGAAACACAAACACACCCATGGCCTGAATGGCCCAAGTCATCAAGTTCTTTATTTCTGGAGAAAAATCCAAAACAAAACAAAACACTAGAACATTATATGACCTGGCTTTAAAACAGCATGCTATTGGAGCCAAATTAAATATATATATATATATATATATACACACACACACACATACATACATATATGAAATCAATGCCACAAAATAGTCTAAAAGTAAAATTACATATCTATAAACCAGATAATTTCAATAAAAGTGTTCATAACATGTGCTAGATAAAGAATAGCATTTTCTTTGTAAAATTTTAATTATTTATTTATTTGAGAGAGGCAGACAGAGAGAAAAAGAGAGAATGGACATGCCAGGGCCTCTAACCATTGCAAACAAACTGACACATGCATCAGTTTGTGCATCTGACTTTACGTAGGTACTAAGGAATCAAACTCAAGTCCTTAGGCTTTGCAGGCAAGTGCCTTAGCTGCTGAGCCATCTCTCTAGCCCAAGAATAGCATTTTCTAATTAACAGAAATACTGGATATCTCTATGTAGCTTCATGACGCTAGACTGCCGTCTCTCACCATTTCCAGAAAGTAACTCAAAATAGATCAAAATTTTCAGTATAATGCATGAAACGAATAAGCAAGTAGAAGAAAACACATGGGAAATACTTTAGGACATTGGACTGGACAAGGAGGTGGGGGACAATTACCTAGATGATGGAAAACAAAAGCAACAATGAGCGAATGGGACATCAAACAACAAAGGTTTTGCACAGCCAAGAAAACAATTCACAGAGTACAGAGACGATGTACAGAATGGGAGGAAATCTTCTCAAAGTACGCATCTGACAAAAAGGTTAACCAGATCATCCTGTTAAATGGATGATAAACCTGTAACGGTTCATCTCGCTTGTCAATGTGACAGGATTCGAAGTCACCATGGAAACAAATCTCTGGGCATGTCTGTGAGGTTTGCTAGATTAGATTAGTTGAGGTGGGAATACCCACCCTAGGTGTGGGTGGCACCATCTGGTGGGCTGTGTTCCTAGATAAAAAGGAGAAAACTGGGCCTGGAGAGATTGATTCAGTGGTTAAGGCATTTGCCTGCAAAGCCAGAGGACCCAGGTTCGATTCCCTACAGCCTACATAAAGCCAGACGCACAAAGTGGCACATGCATCTGGAGTTTGTTTGCAGTGGCTGGAGGCCCTGGGGCCCCCATATTCACTCTCATTCTGTCTCCTCTTTCTCTCTGTCTCTCTCTCTAAAATAAAGAAAAAAAGAATTTTTTTTTAAAAAGGAGAAAGGTGGCTGAACATTCACCATTCATTCTTACCTCTGATTCCTCAATATGGAGTGAACGGGATGGCCTCCTGCATCACGCTTCCCCTGCCATGATGGATGCCAACCTGAAACCAACCCTTCCTTCTTAAGCTGCTTCTGGTCAGGTATTTTGTCTCAGCAATGAGAAAAGAACTGTTATAAAACACAAAAAAAGTTCTTCAAAAGAAAACACAGGGGCTAGCTGGAGAGATGGTTCAGTAGCTAAGGTGCTTGCCTGCTTAAGGACCTGGGTTCAATTCCCCAGTACCCACGTAGTCACATACACAAAGTGCTGCATGCATCTGGAGTTCGTTTTCAGTGGCTAGAGGCCCTGGTGTGCCCATTCTTTCTCTATCTACCTTTTCTCTCTCTCTCAAATAAATAAATAACACCCTAAAACACAAAAAGATATACACCACATCATTAATTATCAGGAAAATGCAAATTAAAACCAGTGAGAGAATACCTCACATCTGTTTGAATGGTGATCATCAAGAGAGAACAGGGCCGGGCATGGTGGCGCACACCTTTAATCCCAGCACTCGGGAAGCAGAGGTAGGAGGATCACCCTGAGTTCAAGGCCATCCTGAGACTACATAGTGAATTCCAGGTCAGCCTGGGCTAGAGTGAAACCCTACCTTGGGAAAAAAAAAAAAGCAAACACAGCCAGGAGGGAAATAAAATAGAAGTTTTTCAAAAAAAGAAAAGAGAGAGAGAGAAAGGGATAAATGGCTTAGTGGTTAAGGCTCTTGCCCACAAAGCCAAAGGACCGAGGTTCGATTCTCCAGGACCCATATAAGCCAGATACAAAAGGTGGTGCATACTTCTGGAGTTTGTTTACAGTGACTATATGCCCTGGTGCACACATTCTATCTGCCTCCTTCTCTCTCTCTCCCTCTCTCTCTTTCTCTCTCCCCAATAAATAAAATATTTTTTAAATTTTTTAAAACATTTTAAAAGAGAGGGAGAGAAAACAGATGCTAGGCATAACAGTGCAGGCCTTTCATCCCAGCACTTGGGACTTGAGGTAGGAAGATCACTGTGCATTCAAGTCAGCCTGGGACCAAATAGTGAATTTCAGGTCAACCTGGGTGGGAGTGAGACCCTACCTTGAAAATAAAACCAACCAAAACAAAACAAGATAAAAGATGACAAGCATGGGTTAGAGAGTGGAGAAAAGGGAACCTGGTTCACGGTCTGTGGGAACATGAACCCGTGTAGTCATGAAGGGTATGGAGGCTTCTCAAAAAACTGAAAATAGAGCTGGACATAAAGTCAGATGCGCAAGGTGGCACATGCATGTGGAGTTCATTTGCAGTAGCTAAAGGCTCTGGCATGCCTATTCTCTGTGCCAGCCTCTCTTCTCTCTCTCTCTCTGCTTGCAAATAAATAATAATAATAATTGTTATTTTTTTAGTTTTTCAAGGTAGGTTCTCACTCTGGTCCAGGCTGACCTAGAATTAACTATGTAGTCTCAGGATGGCCTCGAACTCTCGGCAATACTCCTACTTCTGCCTCACAAGTGCTGGGATTAAAGGCGTGTGCCACCACACCTGGAAAATTAATTTTAAGAAATTGGAAGTAGAACTGCCATATGGTGTAGTAAACCCATTAGTAAGATAAAATTAATGATAAATAATAAATTAGACATGTGTCCTGTGTTTATTGCAACAGTATTTAGAAGAGCCAAGAATGAGAATAGCCAATGTGTACATCAACTGGTGAAGGGACAAAAGAAATGTGATATTTATACTCACAAGAATCCTCTTCAGCCATAAAAACAATGGAGTCCTGGCTAGGGAGGTAGCTCAGTGGAAAATGTGCTTGTCTTCCAAGAACAAGGACATGAGTTCAATCCCCAGGACCCGAATTGTAAAGCAAGGCACGGCTGCACTTGCTTGTACTCTAGGCTGGGAAGTAGAGACAAGATCCAGGTCAATGAGAGACCCTGACTCAAAAAGTAAGATACACTGGAGCTGGACAGCCACTGCAAACCAACTATAGATGCATGGGCCACTTTGTGCATCTGGCTTTACGTGGGAATCAAACCTGGGTTGTTAGACTTCGCAAGCAAGCCCCTTAACCACTGATCCATCTAACCAGCTTTAAAGTTAATTCTTGGTGTTGCAAGGTAAGGTCTCACTCTAGCTCAGGCTGACCTGGAATTCGCTATGGAGTCTCAGGGTGGCCTTGAACTCACAGCGATCCTTCTACCTCTGCCTCCCAAGTACTGGGATGAAAGGCATGCGCCACCATGCCCGGCTAAAGTTAATTCTTAACCTGTTTAAAATAATAAAAGAGGCAGGTGTGGTGGCGCACACAAGACCCTACCTCGAAAAACCAAAAGAAAAAAAAAAGATAAAAGAAATAAAATAAAAATCAAGTAAAGCATTCAAAATAAAGAACAGGAAGAGAAAAGGGGAAAGAATGAAGGCAAAAGTCCTAGGGAAAAGAGATGGAAGTTCATGGATCATAAAGACTTTACCTTCGTATTTCCTTAGGCACACCCTGCTGGGGACATTTCCCTCCATGTTGTCCCCTCAGCTTAGCTGAGTCCTCAGCACAGAAGACATCGTCATCCTCACAGGCAAGTGTGAAGAAAGGACTGGAGAGATGGCTTAGCGGTTAAGCTGTTTGCCTGCAAAGCCAACAGACCCAGGTTCAGTTCCCCAGTACCCACGTAAAGCCAGATGCACAAGGTGGTATGTACATGTAGAGTTCATTTGCAGTGGCTTAGAGGCCTTGGCATGCCCATTCTCTCTCTCAAATAAATAAAATATTTCTTGGACCTGAGGTGTTTTCTGTGAGTACTTCTCAAGGGGTCCCTTTCTTGGCTTTTCAGGGGCATCAACAAATCTTTCTACTTCTTCAGCCCCTTTCAAACCAGTAACCCCTAGTAAAGCCTATAGACTCCTCAGAATAATGTGTTTAAATATATGAAGTAAAAATGTAGGGCTGGAGAGATGGCTTACTGGGTAAAGTGCTTACCTGCAAAGCCTAAGGACCAAGGTTTAATTCCCCAGGACCCACATAAGCCAGATGTACAAGGTGGTGCATGCGTCTGAAGTTCATCTGAAGTGGCTAGAGCTCCTGGTATACCCATTCTCTCTCTTTATGTCTTTCCTCCCCCCCCCCTCTCTCTCTCATAAACAAATAAAACATTTTTTAAATACTTTTATTTATTTGCAAGCAGAGAGAGAGAGAGGAAAGATAGAGGGAATGGGCACACCAAGGCCTCTAGCCACTGCAAACAAATTCCAGATATATGTGCCACTTGGTGCATCTGGCTTTATGTGGGTACTGGGGAATCGAACCCAGGTTGTTAGCCTTTGCAGGCAAGAGTGTTAATTGCTAAGCCATCTCACCAGCCCCAGATAAAATAGTCTTTTAAAAAATGTATATATAGGGCTGGAGAGATGACTTAACAGTTAAGACATTTGCCTACAAAGCCAAAGGATCCAGATTTGATTCCCAGGACCCACATAAGCCAGATGCACAAGGTGGCACATGTGTCTGGAAGCCCTGGTACAAGTGTATATGGGCTTACAGCTCTCTCTCTCTCTCTCTCTCTCTCTCTCTCTCTCTCTCTCTCTCTCTACATCTCTCTCTCTCATTCTCTCAAATAAATTAATTAAATATTTTAAAAATGGATATGATTACAAAGAAGTCAGTTGCACTGAAATCTAATTCTCCTCGGACCTTCTGAGAGAGCAAGGGCTGGACAACAGAGGGCGGTCTGCCCTCTCCCTGCGCTCTCACCAAAGATCGTTGCCCTGGTACAGCAGTGTGACTGATGACCTGTGTATTCCCCTCACGAAGCCAACTCAAGAAACCTTGATGTGAGAGTTGAAAAAGCTGGTCATCTAGTTCCTAATAAAGCACCGTAATCAAAAATACTCAAATCTGCCAGGCATGGTGGTGCACACCTTTAATCGCAGCAGAGGTAGGAGGATTGCTGTGAGTTCAAGGCCACCCTGAGATTTCATAGTGAATTCCAGGTCAGCCTGGGCTAGATAGAATGAGACCCTACCTCAAAAACACAAACAAACAAAAAAACAATCAAATGTTTCCAGACCATCTAATCCATTTCTTAATTTCTGTTTACTCTTTCTTCGTCTCCCCCTCCCACACAGCCCTTCTTTATCCCAATCTTTGATCTAAGTCTCAGATGTTGACAAAGGACTTGGCGCATCCCGCCTCGCTGCTCAAGATTCTGCCACCTCCCTATTAATGAAGCCAACAGCACTAGGAGGAGATCGGATACAACTCATTCTCTGTGTGAACTAGGAACTGTGACATTGGGAGCTCCCGAGATTGCTTGATTGCATGCCTAATGATTCATGGTAATTCATCCACTGGGTTTGATGTGGGGGGGCAATTTCTTCTTTGACGTGTCAGATCCGACACTCGTCACAACTTAGCATCTTCAGGGAATGGATCTGACAGAGAACTACAGGCACTCACGTGATGAAAAAGGGGCCCATGCATCATTTGTGCGTTTGTGAGACACCTTCAGTAAAAGATAAGGACTGAGCATATTCCCAGACCCAGGAGATAGAAATACTTTGCTCTCTATTTTCTTTTCTTGGTTAAAAAAAAAATCTGTCCCCTCCCATCCAACAAAAAACTCAGTCAACTACAAATACCCAACAGTAAGGTTTCAGAAGAAAATCTATTCTGTTCCTTACATCATGCACCCTTTCTGGCCATCACCAGCAGCTCACATATATATTAAAATGTACAGCCTTACTCTTCCAGATGAAAACTCAGTCATTCTGTCTGCCCCCCCCTCTCTCTCACCACTTTATCCAATACCTCCTTCTCCTTTACATTTCAGAATAGAAAGAGGAATAAAATTTTTTTTAAATATATTACATACTACTGCTTTTTGACATAACTGCTAACACAATAAGACGGCATTGTACACTGAATCCAGGACGTCTGCTATTCTTATTACTCTCTTTGCTGGTATTACTTCATGGATATTAGAGCCCTTAGGGATATTGGAATATGAATAAAGATTTTTTTTTTAAATCAGCTCGGTGTGTCTCCCCCCCCCCCCCACACACACACCTTGGTTCTGTTTCTAAAAATAATGCAGTTTGCAAAAACAGAAGGTTTGGTTTATAACACAAACAAAATTGTTACATTCTGAATGGGTTGTAAGTACCTGATTCTTTGCCTTTTTACTCATCCCTGCAAAAATAAAAAAAAATTAAAAAAAATCTGCAAATCCATTTGCTAACCAGCTGTACCTCTGTACGAAATAGATAACAACCTGTGAGCCAGGGTTCGCCGTGACTGGGCGCTGATAGGGCTGAAGCTTGTAGCTTTTTTAAATGCTAATGACAAGAAACATTTCCGAAGCCAAAACGCTCTTGGAGATCTGTCTTCCTCTATTATGACTGATATTTGCTTGTAAGTACATAGAACACTTGTTCCCCATCCCTTATCTGCTGAGCTGCAGCATGCTGACCTACATACCGTTCAGTACAATAGGATGCACAAACATCTTCTATATAATTTTTCATTTTCGACTTAAAAACAGTAGAGGCAAAAATAGGATTGCTGCAAATCTAACAAAGAGATGGCATTATTTCCAAATAAAAATGTGCATTTTTTCCCCCCTAAGAATTTGTTTGTCTCGCCGCGTGAAGTTCAGATGTGGCAATGCTGGGGAAAGGGTGTTGAATTGCGATTAGAAAGGAAAGACCTAGGAAGAGAAGCAAAATCCATCCCCTACTGGAGAATAATTAAACCAACTTACTTCTCACCACAATTAAAAGTTCAGGTTTTTCTGAACTGTGTTTTTGCAGTGTCACAAAATGTGGCAGATACAATAATGCCGAGATGCGTACAAGACTAACAAGGGGTGTCCATATCCACGAAGTAATACCAGCAAGGGGGAGGAAAGAGACACGGAGCTTTAGGCAGGGAGAAATAATCTATTCTTACACCTGCCAGTATGCGAACACTCAAAACCATGCTATTTATCCCTCTTTTCTTTGCTTTTCATTTTTTTCTTAAATTTCTTGCCACTTGGTAGGTCCTCTCGTCTGCTGTCATGACACTCAGCTGCAAAGCCAGTCGTAAGCCAGGGGGTCATCTGATGAGCTCGCCTTCTGCGTGCTGTGGCGAGACCACTGTAATTGCAAATCCAGTCGGGCCACTTAAAAAGGAAGGCTCTACTTCCAGGACAGGACACAGGGGAGACCAGCAGAGGCACCATCAAGGTCAAAGGGCAAACAGAGTGACAGGCCAAATGAAGAGGCCCTCATTAACTTGGTACACAGCTGGAAGTGTGTAATCAAGCCGCCTTTCCGAATGCACCTAGGTTTAATTTTTAATGATCAGCTGTCTTTGTTTTCCAAGTGTGATGGGTCGAAAATCTCTAAGTAAGATTTTTTTAAAAAATGACTTGGGGGCTGGAGAGATGGCTTAGCAGTTAAGCGCTTGCCTGTGAAGCCTAAGGACCCCGGTTCGAGGCTCGGTTCCCCAGGTCCCACGTTAGCCAGATGCACAAGGAGGTGCACGCGTCTGGAGTTCGTTTGCAGAGGCTGGAAGCCCTGGAGCGCCCATTCTCTCTCTCTCCCTCTATCTGTCTTTCTCTCTGTGTCTGTCGCTCTCAGATAAATAAATTAAAAAAAAAATTTTTTTTTTTTAAATGACTTGGGTCGTGGCCCAAATGACTTCTTGCTTGCACTTTCAGGACTTTTTGTTGTTGCCTAATTATTTGGAGGAGTCTTGAGTAAGAAAGGCCACAACAGATGTTTACCTACCATGGCTAGGTGGTCATGGTAAGCCTTAAGCATGAATCAATACTTTTTGAATCCTTATTTTATACTTCTCTAAAAATAAAGGAATGTTTTACAAAGAGTTACCAATTATTTATCGGACCAGCTCTTTTCCAAAAACCCAGATCAAAGTTAAAATAAATTTTCACACTTTTTTTTTTTTGCAGTTTTACAGTTATCCTGCTTAATTATTTGCATCAGCCAAATCTATCAGTCAGCTGCCAAGAAGATCCCCATTCATTGGTGAGCAGCATTAACCCAGTATTTTGCCAATTCTGCGGGGGTGTGGAGGACAGAGCTGGTCTCCTGAGGGTCAGATGACCCAGAGGTCCATCTTAGCCCTACTGCAACCTAGCTGTGTGACTTTGGGTCAGTCACTTAACCTATGGAAACTTGTTTATTTGGGGTTTGGACTAGTTAAATAAGAAGAGCTCTTCTGGCTGCAAAATTGTACAATTGGCTTCCCTATCCTTTTCATTTGGGACCACTTACTCACCACAGTTGGCTCGTATTAACTGCTAAATACCAGGGAACAGTTTTCTAAGTGCTTGTTGCAGATGATTCGAAGGCTCTCTGCGAGCCTGTCTTTCAACATTCCCATATATGCCTATGTGATAACCAGCTTCCACCTTCTATGCATACGTTGCCAGTGGCAATGTGGTACTCCCTACATGAGCGCCATAGGTCTAACTTATTAATGGTCTATGCTAATGCAATTTCCAGAAAGTATGTTGTTATTAAATTTTCTGGAATTTCAACACAACAGAACAACATATAACTGCTTGATAAATTACTCTGAGTAGATTTAGTCATTTGTGCAAGGGTAGCTCTCATTTATGTTAGAAGCCTAAATCCATTTAAAGTTAATTCCTAATTTTCTTATATTTATGTCATTCAGAAATACACTGCTGGTCCAGGAGCAATGTTTCCAAAACCCAAGTGAACTATTAATTTCATTTGGGTTAAAGCATAAAACGTTCACAGTGTAGGGTAGGACCACTGTAATTACTCCTCAATTCCTCCCAAATACAATCTCTGCCTTGTTCTTCTTCTTCCTCCGAGATTTTGTATAGCATTTCAGTTTTGTTTTTTTCATGTATTGACTTGTCTTAAGTTAAAAGCTTGCACACATGGACCCACTCTCCTCTGCCCCAATTCTGCCCAGGGTCGTTGGCAGTTACTGGGATTCATTGTGGGGACCAAGAGGCCTCCGTCAGTCAGGGCACGGTTGGGGAACCACGGTGTCCCAGGCTGTTCCACCCTCCCTGAGGCTCTCACAATCTTTCCACCCCCTCTTCCACGATGTTCCCTGAGTCTTGCTGGGCAGGATAGAGATCTGATTTAGTGTTTCTTTCTCTGTAGATTCTGGATCTCGGTTTTTATGAGGTTTGAGTGACCACAGTGTCTGTTGTCATTTCCCCAGAACTGGTTTTCAGGCTAGTTGAGAAGGCAGTGTTCATGTCACTGCTTCCCTTGTAATGACACGTGGGCCAGGGCAGATGAGGTGGGGGTGACCCATCTCATGGTAGGCATCCGGCTCTCTCTTCTTGATGTATTTATGCCTCTTTGTTCCCCACACATCCTCCTCTGTATCACACACTTGCCACCCCCAAACCAGCTGCAGGGGACTGGGAAGCCAGGGATCCAGGAGGCAGGGAACCTCTGTTTGTTTGTTTGTTTGTTTTGTTTTGTTTTTGTTTTAATTCTTAAATACCAGGGGAAAAGTAGATGGCTTGCCTAAGCCACAATTCCTAATAAATAATATCAAGTGCACATTAACTTTCCATAGGCTAAGCATGCTGCCTGTTAAACTGCTTTTAATGGTTAGGATGAAAATGTAACTCAAGCATCCTAGGTCCTCCCTTCTTGGAGCTTTATTTATGAAGCACATTCGAATGAGGGTGTACTTTCTTTTTGTCATCATTATTTGAATATAATCACTGAGTTGTTGAATTTGGCCGGATCCTCTGCTAGGTACTATAGACAGAGCTGTTTGTCCGGTTACAAGCACTGCCCCTGCGAACGATGAGTGGATGTCAGTAAGATGGATTCAGCCGCTGAGCAGCAGATGAGGAAATATAAGCCCTGGATAGAATTCCTACTTGGAATGGAGGAAAGGGGCGAATTCTAAACCCTGTCCTCTGGCGATGGGCTTCAGTAGACAGTTCATAGGCGTGCACACATGGACATGTGGACACATTAAGTTCAGCAACAGAGTTGACTGATTTAACAATGACCTCCACACGCAAACTGGTGCTTCTTTTGGGGAACGATTTCTTACAGAACTTCCAAAGGCCATTGATAAATTGAAAAGGAAATGAGATGATGAATTTTTATTTTGTTTTAACCAACTTCCTTGAGTTGCTCATTTACATTGTATTTATTGAGTCCTTACAATATACCAAATAGCATATTTTTGTGAAGTTCAATATAACTCATAAAAGAAATAAAATGCTCAAAAAGAGAGATTATACCTATTCCAAAGGTTTTTATATCAGAAAACTTGTAAACAGAAAATAATGTTAATAAAATGTTTTACGTCTGACTTTTTAAAACTACTTTTTCTCTTTCTTTCTTTCTTTCTTTTTTTTTTTTTTTTTTTTTTTTTTTTCGAGGTAGGGTCTTGCTCTAGCCCAGGCTGACCTGAAATCCACTATGTCTCAGGGTGGCCTCAAACTTACAGCAATCCTCCTACCTCTGCCTCCTGAGTGCTGGGATTAAAGGTGTGTGCCACCATGCCTGGCTTAAAAATGCTTTTTTATTTATTTATAAGCAGAGAGAAAAGAGAGACAGACACAAAGAATGGGCACACCACAGCCTCCCGCCACTGCAAACGAACTCCAGATGCATGGGCCAGTTGGTGTCATTAGGCTTTGTCGGCAAGCACCATAGCCACTGAGCAATCTCTCCAGCTTCGTAAGTCTGAGGGTTTTTTTGTTTATTTTTGTTTTTTTAATTTTTTTTTTAAATTTATTTTATTTGAGAGCCACAGACACAGAGAGAAAGACAGATAGAGGGAGAGAGAGAGAATGGGCGCGCCAGGGCTTCCAGCCTCTGCAAACGAACTCCAGATGCGTGCGCCCCCTTGTGCATCTGGCTAACGTGGGACCTGGGGAACCGAGCCTCGAACCGGGGTCCTTAGGCTTCACAGGCAAGTGCTTAACCGCTACGCCATCTCTCCAGCCCATAAGTCTGAGTTTTTAAAAATACTTTTATTTATTTATTTGCAAGGAGAGAGAGAAAAAGAGAAGAACAGAAAGAGGAAATAGGCATGTCAGGGTCTCCTGCCACTGGAAACTAACTCCCCGTGCATGTGCCACTTTATGCATCGAGCTTTATATGGGTACAGGGGAATCAAATCTGGGCTGTCAGGCTTTGCAAGCAAGTGCTCTAACTACTGAGCAATCTCCCCAGTCTCATTTTTAAACCAGAAGAAAATTAAAGAAATGTCTCCTTAACGGTGGCCTTCACACTGTCACTGAAAATACCTCAGAACTTTAACCCGCACATCCTCAGGTAGTAAGAGAGCCTACGTAGTCCACTGCGTTTAACTTGGAAAATGGGCCTCATCTAGTGACTCGAACTGGTCTGGGGACAGCTGGTCTAAGTCATTGCCATGTTGAGGTCCCAATGTGACACTGAAATACCAGAAAGGTAGCTAAGAAGAACATGTTCCAACAAATATATGTTGTCATGCATGTCTTGGAACCCCTGGCTATTCATTCATTCAGAAACACACTGATATGTGCTGTCAGTGTGACTGCTGACGTTGTGTCTCCTTGGGTCAAGAGTTGCTACTATCTATCTATAGCAGGCGACTCTAGGGTCTCCCCCTCCCACAGGAAGCACTGTCCTAGGGGCTGGTCACCTGTACCTAGAGTGACCATATATCCCCTTTGCTTGAGATCTCAGACCCTACTGTCACGGACAGCTCCACACTGCTGGGATGAACATTCAAACCAGACTCTGAATGGGAGGAGGGTTTCCTTTGGCTTACAGGCCCAGGGAGAATTCCCTCTAAAGGAGCAGAAGCTGCTTCCATACGTCCAAGCACAGAGACACACACACAGTCGGCAAGCACCAAAAGCAGCAAGCGTGGACGGCGGCAAGCAGGGTCCCCAGAACTCGGACTTCTCCATATACCTTTGGGCTGGAATGCAGATCTGCCCCAAACACACCTTAGGGCTGGACCCCAGGATCTGACCCCTACTCCAGTGACACCTTCTCTAGCCAGGTAGCCAGAGACCCAAGTGACAAGCTTTAGTAAAACACCCAAGGCTCTGGGGGACACACATTCAAACTACACACAACTACAGTTGTCCTGAAATAGTTATTTATAACTTCTATTTGCATTTGCAAAAAAGACTCTGGTTAGGGATGGTTAATTATACTGGTCCCCTAACCATAACACAAGCTATGATACATACCCCATGATCCGTATTAGAACAAATTTGAATCCTGAGCCAGAGCCAAAATTCAACTGGTGACTATGTAAGTTTCTACCAGGATTTACAATCTTCTATATCCAGGAAATGGACACAGGTTTTTTTTAATTTTTTAAATTATGTATTTATTTATGTACTTATTTGCAAGCAGAAAGAGCGGTAGAGAGAAGAAAGATAGAGAAAATGGGCATGCTAGAGCATCCAGCCACTGCAAATGAACTCCAGACACATGTACCACCTTGTACATCTGGCTTTGTGTGGGCTGTGGGGTATCAAACCCTGGTGGCTACACTTTGCAAGCAAGTGCCTTAACAGCTGAGCAATCTCTCCAGCCCTGGACAAAGTTTTGTGACTGTTTTCCATTTTGTTTTGTTTGTAAGGAACAGGCTGAATAGTCTATCTGATTCATAGAAATAGCCTGTCCAATCATGGCTTTGGTCCACTGGTACCTGCTGCATTTGCTAAAAGCTCCCAAGGTCCAGCAGACCTCTACTTGATTCTGCACAAAACCTAACCCTGCTACAAACATCTTAACAACAGAAAATCTATCTTACTCAACCTGGTGTCTCCCAATGCCTTTTGCTCTTGGCCGCCGCATGTTAAGAATCACTCAATAAATGTTTGTTGAAATAGCTGGAAAATCCAGTCAAAACACCTGGATGGTTGGCAGAATTCTTTACTTCCTGCCCCGCTATTTATCATCATGTCGATCTAAAGAAATCACAGAAAAAAAAAAATAGACAAATGTCAGGCCCAGGCATCACTGTGGACAGAAGTGCTTGGATGCCCACGGAAGGAAGAACAGTCTATCCACCACTGCATACCCCTTCCAGCAGTTTCTCAGTCTATCTTCCTGTTCTTTCCTAAGGCAATTAATTGGCTAGTTCTACAACCCAGAGAGTCTACAGGTAGGAGCCAGGTCTTCCCTACCCCTCTCCAAAATTTAAAAAAAAAAAAAAAATCACCAGAAACAGTTGATTTTCACCTGGATCTTTTGAAATGCCATTGGGGTGAGAAGCAAAGGGTGAAATAGGGAGAAAAAAATCCTGTGTTCATTCTTTTAAAAAAGTTGAGATCTGTTCATAAATTGTCAGCAAGAATATCAGAATTTAAATAAATCCTCCTAGGGGCTGGAGAGATGACTCAGTAGTTAAGGCCAGTAAAGCCAAAGGACCCAGGTTCAATTCCCCAGTACCAGCCAGATGCACAAGGTGGCGCATATATCTGGAGTTTGTTTGCAATGGCTGGAGACCCTGGTGTGCCTATTCTCACTCTCTTTCTCCTCCCTCTCTCTCTCTCCTTCTCCCTCTCTCTCTTGCTCGCTAGCTCGCTCGCTCGCTTGATCGCAAATTAATTAATTAATTGTTTTAAATAAATCCCCCTAACTCATGCTACAGCATGCTAATTTTATGCTTACATTTCCAAATTTTAATTTGTGATTTGTTTTCCATGTCATGACTAGCCCACTTACAATTTTTCCCCCAGCTTTCCCAAGTAGGATAATGATTTTTATGAGCCTGCCACATGGAGTGAAATCAAAACTTTTATATGGACTGGAGAGATGGCTTAGCGTTAAGGCGTTTGCCTGCAGAACCAAAGGACCCAGGTTTGATTCCCCAGTACCCAGTAAAGCCAGATGCACAAGGTGGCACATAGATCTAGAGCTCATTTGCAGTGGCTGGAGGCCCTGGCACACCCATTCTCTCTATATATCTACCTCTCTCTCTCTCTCTCTTTCTCAAATAAATAAAAAATATATATATTTTTAAATATTTTATTCATTTATTTGAGAGAGGAAGAGGCAGAGAGAGAGAGAAAGAGAATGGGTGCACCAGAGCCTCTATCCACTGCAAATGAATTCCAGATTCATATGCCACCTTGTGCATCTGGCTTATGTGGGTGCTGGGGAATTGAACCTGGGTCCTTAGGCTTTGCAGGTAAGTGCCTTAACTGCTTAAGCCATCTCTCCAGCCCCTAAAAAATATATTTTAAATTCAATTAAAAAGAAAAATTTCTGTGTAACTTCACATTGTCCAGTAAGGAAAGGCTTTCTATACCATCCAGCTTTGAAACAAAGTGACAAGAAACAAACTGGATGTCAAGCCTCACAGAAGGCATATAAGAGGGCGGACGCGGGAAGACAGCCTCCGAGGTCTTGCCCGCACTCCGCAGCGTGGTTTGCTTCCAGGAGCTTTTGCCTTTCATCAGCTAACATGAAAGTTGTTTTGGCAAGAAGTAAGGAACAAAGGGAAGGCCTTCATTTACAAAAAGCAAGTTGCATGGCACTGCATCTGTAGGAACTTTTACTTATGATGCACCTGGCATTCTTTTTAACTATGTGTGGGACAGAGTGCCAATGCGGACAAGAAGCTACCAGTGTGTCTTCTGCATCCAACGCATAAACTCCTGTCAGGTAGAAAACAACCCTGCTCTCATCAGCCACGTCAGTTTCTGTCGGCGGGTTCTGGCAGACCCAAAGCAAACTTGAACTCTTCGTATGGATGGGTCTGTCTCCCAGATTCCACCTGCAGAAGTCAGCATCAGGAGTCTGCCTCTGCCCAGAACCCTGGACACACGTGTGCATGCTCACAGCTCAGTACATACTCTGTCTCACCTTACCTGGATTATATATACATATATATACTATATGTATATGTTACACTTGATTTATGTGTGTGTGTGAGAGAGAAAGAGGCAGATAAAGAGAGAGAAATAATGGTTGCACCAGGGCCTCTAGCCACTATAAATGAACTACAGATACAGGTGCTACCTTGTGCATCTGGCTTACTGGAGAGTTGAACCTAGGTTCTTAGTCTTTGCAGACAAGTACCTTAACCACCAAGCCATCTCTCCAGCCCTGAAAAATGAAAAAACAAAAATCTTTAAAATAGCCTTGCAGACTCTTGGATCATTATGGAAGAGAGAGAGGAAAGAAGGTGAGACTACAGGGGTAAGAAAGAGCACTTGGGAATGCAGTCTTCCCGACACAAAGAGGCTGGTGCCTTCATAACCTCACAGCGGCTGTTGTTAGCTGCACAAGAAGAGCCTGATATTGAGCCAATCAATATGCCATTGTGGATAATGGAGGACTGCAAAGAAAAAGAAAGAAAGAGAGAAAGGGAGGCAGGGAGCGAGGAAGGAAGGAAGGAAGAAAAGAAGGAAGGAAGGGAAAAAGACATCAAAATAGAAGAGGAACCAGTTGGAAGGAGGGGTTCAGTGGGAAGGGAATAAGGACAGCAAAATAAAGTAATGGGAGGAGATTATAATTAATATACATTATGTATATGTATGAAAATTGCCAAAAAAAATAAACTTTTAAAAAGAAAAGACAAAGACAGCTGGGCATGGTGGTGCACGCCTTTAATCCCAGGACTGGAGAGGCAGAGGTAGGAGGATCGCTGAAGAGTTTGAGGCCACCCTGAGACTCCATAGTGAATTCCAGGTCAGCCTGGGCTAGAGGGAGAGCCTTCCTCAAAAAACTGCAAAAGAAAGAAAGAAAAAGAGAGAAGAAAAAGAAAGAAAGAAGGAACGAAAGAAGGAAGGAAGGAAGGAGGAAGGAAGGAAGGAAGGAAGGAAGGAAGGAAGGAAGGAAGGAAGGAGGGAAGAAAGGAAGAAAGAAAGAAAAGAAAAGATGAAGAAGCAGCCTTGCATACAGCAGTTGTATAAAATTGTGAGGAGGAAGCTTTTCACATGTTAGCTTCTCCAGGGCACGCCAGGATTTTGGAGTGCACCATTTAGATTTTAAATTCAGCTAAGAGCACTATCCTTCCTTTTTCTCTTTTTAAACAAAGAAGATCTGATCTAGGTACGTAGTTGTCTGCATTAAAGACAACAAGTCCATTTGTCCAACTGATGTGGTGCAGCGTGGAAGATCACACGCAGAAAGGGATCCAGAAACCTGGGTTCCAGGGCCACCCCAGAAGTGCTTTTTCTTTGGAACACCATCCTTTTCATCACTTCCTCACCAGGACAACAGGAATCTTAGGTAAGATCTGCTCAAATCCCCCCTCTCGGCCTAAAAGGAGCCCGAGAGTCTCTGCAGCAGGGGCCTAGCTTTGTGCCATATGCATTTGAGTTGAATGTGAATGGAAGTTGAATGGAAAGCCCATTTCAGATGGACTCAAACTCCAAGCATTAGGAATAAGAAAGTTTGAGGGCTGGAGAGATGGCTCAGCGCAGTTGAGGTGCTTATCTGCAAAGCCTGACAGGCTGGGTTCGATTCCCCAGTACCCACGTAAACCAGATGCACAAAGTGACACATGTGTCTGGAGCTCATTTGCAGTGCTAAGAAGCTCTGGCACACCTATTTTTTTTCTCTCTCTCCCCTCTCAAAAAAATAAATGTATTGAAAAATTTTTAATTCTTTTAAAAAAGAAGAAAAAGAAAGTTTTGAGCGATGAAACTTGCAAACACTGTCCACTTCAGCCACTTTGTTGTCTTATGATCAGATATGTGTGTTCAGGAAGAAACCTGAGCTGATAGCAAGACAGGTCTGGCAAAGACACCACATGCCTAATTCACTTTCAAAGAAACAATGTTGCCATTAACCTACACCTCAGATTCCTAGGTTCAGAAGAGGAATTGGGAATCACCTCCATCCAATATATTTTTTAATATTTTATTTTTATGTATTTATTTGAGAGAGAAAGGAAGAGACAGATAAAGAGAATGGGTGCACCAGGACCTCCAGCCACTGCAAACAAACTCCAGATGCATGTGCCACCATGTACATCTGGCTTACATGGGTACTGGGGAATCAAACCTGGATCCTTAGGTTTCACAGGCAAGTGCCTTAACCACTAAGCCATCTCTCTAGCCCTTTATCCAATTTTAAATTAACAAATATAAAATGCAATGTTAGGCAAGAATACTTCTGGTGAAACACACTGTTACCAAAAAAGGGTCCAGAAGCTAAGCACCACATTTGAGAACCAAATATTGAAAGTCTATAAAAGTTCTTTGTGATTTTTTTCAAGCTTTGGGAAACCTGTTTAATCTCCCACACTGATGAAGCCAATTAACTTAAAAATTGGAATTATCGGAGTAAAGAGGTAGCTTAGCGGTTAGGGCACTTGCCTGCAAAGCCTAAGGACCCAGTTTTGACTTCTCAGTACCCGGATAAGCCAGATGCACAAGGTGGCACATGCGTCTGGAGTTTGTAGTGGATAGAGGTCCTGGCACACCCATTCTCTCTCTGTGTCTGCCCTGCCTCTCTCCTTCTCTCTCTCTCTCTCTCTCTCTCTCTCTCTCTCTCTCTCTCTCCCTCTCTCTCTCCCTCACTCTCTCTCTCTTTCTCTAATAAATAAAACTATTCTTTAAAAACTGGAATTATAAATTTGCCCATCCCTCACCATCTGAATCTCTCTCCTTCCAACGCTTCTCCATCTTCCCACAGAATGACCACAGCTGACCTGGTGTCCAGCGGACGCCGCCTCAACCAGGTCATCCAAGAGCAATGCTGGGTTGACCATGGATGCTGCATGGATGGAGTATACATAAAAGCTGATTGCCAAGGGCATTAAAAGACAGTGTCCAATTCCAGAAATCCCTCTCTAGTAGCAAGGGGCAAGTCACTGGGAAGAGGGGTACATATGGTTTAGAGTTCAGTTTCACTCCCCCGCCCCCACCTTTGGCGGTCCCTGTCATATACTCAGCCGGGAGGCAGGGCACAGGAACTTTTTTCTTTTCTTTTCTTTTTTTTTTTTTTTTTTGCATAGGTAGGTCTCAGTCTGGTCATGGCAAAATCTTTCTTTGTCCCTCTAGCTGTTGGCTACATTCAAAGTTTCCGCTTAGTTGAAGCCTGGAGGGGGTGGGGGGGGAAGAAATAATAAAGAGGTACACAGATGTATAGTTAGTTTTTATGCCCTGTAGGGATCCCCTTGAATGTGTTAAAAAATGTCAGTCAAGACATCTGGTCAACTGTCCAAACCCATATTGGGGTTTTCCGGCTACTGTTCTGCCCCAATATGCTCTGCACATTGGCAGCATGCTTTCTCTACAGAAGCAGCAGCGTGTCCCCGCTGGTTTCCCCGCGCAGCCCAGGCACTAGTGTTTATAGCGTCACTTACTGAGCAAAATGAAAAACCGCAGAGTGGATCCTTCATGCGTCTGGCTAATGAAACGGGTCAGAGACAAACCCTGTGCAATTCCAGGGATGGAACCGATTGGCTTAGGTTGGGCCCATCTTGCAGACTGCAAAAGAACCAGCCAGTGCCATGCGGCAGATGGACAGTTTGCATCCGATTTCCAAGCAGGCGCCAAAGCCTTTAGAGGCTTTTGGCAGCTCGAGCTCGCTCCATCAGGCAGCAGCAGCCTTTGATGTCCTGCAGATGGCCGGGGCAGCCATCTTGCTCTGACTTTCAGGTCGCCTTCACTCTGGCCTGAGCCACGGTCAGCCCGAGGAAGGGACCCCTGATTCAAGAGGGTCTCACTTCGAGCCAGAATCTTTCTGGCACCTTCCACTTCTATGGGTATCAGTTAATCATACTCTTTTTTTTTTTTTCTTTTTTTGGAAAGACAGAACAATAGGAAGAAAACACACATATATAAACAAATCATTGATCTGATTCCTCCCCGCCTTAGTTCTAAAAGTAAACGCATCTTTTTTCCTTTGCCTGGGTCACTCGTCCTTCCCTTGGACAGTAGGAACCTTTTGTCCTCCCTAGTAAATGAAAGTCCTTTGATTATGCCAGTCCTCCTACGCACATCAAATTCTGTGTAATTGGCATGGGAGCCTGGATGCTTAAAACTAAATGAAATTAGAAGAGAAGGGGGGAGGAAAAGAAAAAGAAAGGAGAGAGAAAGAGAGAAGGAAAGAAAGAGAGAGAATGGAAGGAAGGAAGGGAGGGAGGGAGGGAGGGAGGGAAGGAAGGAAGGAAGGGAGGAAAAGCTTGGGTGTCTTCCCCTGGCCAAGCCATCTTAAAGCTTTCTTCTTCCTAGGTCACAAGGTCAGCCCCTACATAATCTTAGACTTCCTCTTCCCCTGCTATTACCTCTCAAAATAACAGCAAGCAAGCATTTCAAGCTACCTGGGTTGCAATGAGCAGGGTTTGAACTTGGTGTCCATGTTAAGACCCCAGCTTTCTTCATCCCTGTCTGATTTGCCCTGAACCCGAAAGCTTGGTCTTCATGGCACTAAGACTTACCTTGCACCAGAGAAGCCTGTCAGAAAGCTGGGCCCAGAGAGCCTTGCACATTTGGTAGGAGCAGTTAGGAATTTTGGCTGGCACCACTATATAGAAATCATGTCCCTGATCACCAAAACAAGGGCAGACCCCTCCCACCCAAAGATCCCCTGAGAAATTCCTACTTCGACACACACTCCCTTGACAGAGCAAGACAGGCAAGGAGAAATTTAAAACACGTGACTGACAGAGACTGAAAGCAGGGCTGGAGAAATGGATCAGCAGCTAAGGCACTTGCCTGCAAAGCCTAATGACCTGGGTTTGATTCTCCAGCACCCATCTAGAGGCAGATACACAAAGAGGCGTGTGCATCTGAAGTGTGTTTGCAGTGGCTGGAAGCCCTGGTGTACCCATTCTCTCTGTCTGTCTCTCTTCTCTCTATCCATCTGTGCTTGCAAATGAATAAATATTTTGTTTAAAAAAATTGAAAACAAACTCAGTGAAAATAAATTCAATCATATGTGATTTCCAGCCACTCAAAAGTAATAGAAATATTTGGTAAAAATATATAGATATAAATTACCAATTAATGCAAACTGGTTAAAGCCAGTAAATGGAAAAAAATAAAAAGTTAATTAGAGCTTTTTGAAGCTTTGTTATATATACATCATTTGCAGGTGCTATAAAAGTGAAAAATAACCATTATAATTACTAGTATTCAAAGATCCGTATTTTTCCCCATGTAATGTATTTAGGATTATCAGTTTCCTTGTAGTTATACAAAAGGCCTGTCAAGGTGTTTCCCACGTGTTTGGCTCATGTGTGTTCCAAAAACAAGCCAAATGCTGTTGTATTTCACCCAGTACAGCGAGGCTACTCAGGGGGAAAAAAAAATAGGCCAAGTTTTACCTGGATCTCTATCTTGGTTAAATTATCTTACATATGTTTTAATTTTTTTTTCTTGTTCTTCCTGTCTTTATCTTTCTCTCTTTCTCTTTGTTAAAATACATCTGTGTTTGTTGACTGCCCCAGATTATATCTAAGTGAGGAGTGGGTGTTCTAACACCTGGTATAGTATATGTATCTTAACAATACATATCATTACATTATTTACAGCTCATTTTATGTTATTCAATAGTAAACTGCAAATTAACCCTTCAGGAGCCAGTCAGGGGGAAAAAAAATGCTCCACTAGGCATGAGATATCCAATGAAGGCTGCTTTCCCCAGAAGAATTGTGAAGAGTACATCTAAAACTGTATTCATAAACACGGAAGTGTGTTCATTACAGCAGCGATGCCCACCAGAGCCAGCTAATTCCTCTCCCAGGAAATCTGTTTCATAATGATATTCCTTACTACACCACACTTGGACTTATGCTGATAACACAGGTTATAAAAGGACTCAGGACAGGAGGCAATTAATGTACTGGCTCTTTAACCTCCTTTATTAGAGTACATTAGGCACCAAAGGGACTCGTTGTTATGCTGCTGGTGACAGAAAGACCCAAGCGGTACCATTTCATGCCATCTCAGCCCTGTCTTAGTTCATGGGCATTGGCATCCTGATCTGACCTCATTAGACACTGATTCAGCTATAGGCAAAATACGGGAGGGAGCTGGGACAGCAAGGGCCAAGAACGAACCTTTCTCAGGCCTGAGAAGTGAAATCTGACCTCAGGCCCCGTGAGATCTCTCATAGAGTTTCTGGGCCATCAAGTTCCATGGACTTGCAGGAACTGAAGCCCAGACAAAGTGAAACAAGCTTTATTTATCACCCACCCCTCAGGAACAGTCTGTCACCCTGCCACTCAGGGGCTGGGCCCAACAGGGAGTCTGCACCTGATTCCTAGAAAAGGGCCCCAACTCCATCTCCCAATGCTCTTTCAACACAAAGATTAACACAATCATTAAGAAGAAGTTATCAAAGATTAGGCCCTAGAGGATACAGGAAGAGAACTTTAATTTAAATAAATTTAAAGAAAGAAGGGAAGAAAGAAGAAAAGGGGATGGAAGAGGAAAGGAAGGATTGCAAAAGAGAACTTGTAAATTCAGAGTAAGTGCTTTGCTAATAAGGAATTTGTTTTCTCTCTCTCTCCCTCCCCCTTCTCTCTCTCTCTCTCTCTCTCTCTCTCTCCTCCCCCTTTTGCCTCTATTTCACATTAATAAAGAAATAAATGGGGGCTGGAGAGATGGCTTAGCAGGTAAGTGCTTGCCTGTGAAGCCTGAGGACCCTGGTTCGAGGTTTGGTTCCCCAGGTCCCACGTTAGCCAGATGCACAAGGGGGCACACGCGTCTGGAGTTCGTTTGCAGTGGCTTGAGGCCCTGGCGGGCCCATTCTTTCTCTCTCTGCCTCTTTCTCTCTCTGTCTGTTGTTCTCAAATAAATAAATAAAAATAACCAAAAATTTTTTAAAAAAAGAAATAAATGTATTATTGGACCAAAAGTGAGCACACTCTCAATAATGTAGAACTTTCTAAAAGAAAGATACAATAAGGCTAGAGAGATAGCACAGTGGTTAAAGACACTTGTTTGCAAAGCCTGATGGCCCAGGTTCAATTCCCCAGTACCCACGTAAAACCAGATGCACAAAGTGGTGCATGTGTCTGGAGTTTATTTGCAGCCATTCTCTCCCCCCATCCTTCTTTCTCTCAAATCAACAAATAAATAATTAAAAATATTTTAAAGTAAGAGAGAAAGATACAATATAATTTCAGGTGAGAAAAAATCCTATTCTACTTTGCTATCCAAACACTACTATTAACCTTTAAAGAACCCAGCAATGCCATATTGCTAAATTCACTGGTCTCAAGATTATCAGCAATTCAGTAACATTTCATTGATAATTACCTAGATAAATTAAGATCCACAGTAGAAAATATGGCATCAAATTATTCCTGAAGTTTTATCCATATTTTTCTTTCTTTCTTTCTTTTCAATCAGCTTTCTTTTAAAATGTTCATTTCTACTGCAAAGAGACAAACAACAAAACCCAAAGTTTGCAGAGTTTGGCTCCAGACAAGAGCCTTCCCCAGATCCACTGGGCAGAATATCAAAAGACTAGCTGTTCATAATGCAAACTTCAAACGGGTGGTTTAAAGTAATAGTCAAATCCTAGGACTGTGAGCAGTGGCTCGTAGATAGAGAGAGACTATCGGTTTAATTCCTTCATAGTCTTCTTTTTGCTCTCTAATCATGGGACAAGTGGGGTGGTGGAATAATATTCTGGAAACAAAATGGTAAGGCATAAAGAGATGACTCCATGTTCATCCAAATGGCTCTCTGTGTATTAAGAATGCAAAAGTGGCAAATTAGAAACTAACGTCTTTTCCATCAGAACTATCCACAAACGAGATGGTTTCTCGGGGCTAATTTCTAGCCAGGGGACAGCAAAAGTTATTTTAAATGGCCAACACCATTTCAGAAGTGTAAGGACATATCAGCTTGTCCGCAGGGTTTGAACTGCTCGCTCTCAGAGATGTGAACTGCTCCAGACGCGCTGGTGATACAATTCCCTCCCTTTCACAATGCATGGAAATGAGAAAAGGTATCTCCTCCGAAACATGCTAAAAATATAGCAATTACCCGATACAGATGTGGTGTTATAAACTCCCATTCCAAAGCATTCTGTTTCAGCCATGATTTCCATTGCAGAAAACTGTACTAATAGAAACGTCCCTATTAATCTGAATCTGAGATATTTCATACAATGTATATTACCTTTCTGCTGCCTGCAACCTTCTGCCAGGTTTTTTCTTTCTTTTTAGGAGGTGCTTTGAGGGGACCATACCATGAGGACAATACGCAGCTGCTGCTGTATAGAGATATCTAATTGTCAATATTGTGGAAATTCTACGGCTTATTACGTGCATTCAGTCTAATTCTGGGCAAATTGCCAGTCACTTCAGGGACAATCAAGTGAGCCACATTACACGTGGTACAGCTTCACGCTTTAAGATACCCGGCTGTTTTGCCTCTGGCCAGAGAATGTTTGTACCAGTGCTACCGAGAGAAGGGTGGGGGGTGGTAACTACAAATAAAATAAAATTTGTATTTTTTTCAAGTGGGCTGCATTTCAAGCCCAGATGTTAGTAATGAAAGATTCAATTTAAGGATTTAAATTACAAATAAATAAAGTATGAAACAGATGTGATTTTTAAGGAAGTTCAAATTATCCAGGAAGAAAAATATCTCTGTGCATGACAAAGTAATAGGGATTGTCTTCAAGAGTCTGTTGAAAACAATCTGCTAAGCGCAATTCACCCTTAGGACAGGATTGGTTTGGAATGGGAAGGACTGGTGGAGCTTGTCATTAAACAAAAATTGTGTTTAATAAAACTTTATAACCGTGATTAATCCTATGAGGCCCTAAAGGAGTTTGCATTTTCTGATAAACACATTTTCCTTGTTTGCAATGGTAATGATATTTTGAAGTGAATGGAGTAAGAACAACAACCAAAAAAAGAAAAAAAGGAAGCTCTAAGGGTAGGAAAAAAGGAGGGTTTGGCAGGTAACCACCTAGCAGAAATTCCAAGGATATATAGGAAATGTGGGCCACCCGCTGGGAGACAGCTTGGATGCGTGTGTGGCGCGTGTACCATGGATGGGCATAAATATGACTGAGAAGCAAAGCTACAGAGCAGGCAGGAGCGGAGCATGTTGTAGTTTATACAGACAAGCTAATAAGGCTTTCATTATTCTAAGACAATCATTACGTTTGCCCATCAAAAGGATGATGGCTACTTAAGACATGGCATCTCATATTGGGAGACTTCTATAAGAAAAAAATCAAAAAGGACCATTCAGAACATCACTGTTGGGCTGGGGAGATGGCTTAGCAATAAAGGCACTTGCCTGCAAAGCCTAATGGCCCAGGTTCAATTCCCCAGTGCCCATGTAAAGTCAGATGCACAAAGTATCACATGCAACTAGAGTTTGTTTGCACTTGCTGGAGGCCATGATATTCTCTCTCTCTCTCTCTTTCTCTCTCTGTCATTCCCTGTGCCTTTTTCTCTCTCAATGAAATAAAAGAGTACATGGGAAGAACCTCACTGGCCAGGACAGTGGCCATTAGTCATATGTAGCTACATAAATTTTAATTTAATTAATTAAAATTAAATAAAATTGAGAATTCCATTTTCCTTTATGTTAACCAGCTTTTAATATCTTAACAACCATGTGGCTAATGGCTACCATATTGGACAGGGTAGATAAAAAATTCGATCACCACCCACAGTTCTATTGGCCAGCACCATTCCATAGCAAAATATTACATTTGGACAGCAGAGGTAAAGTCTGACTCTTTTCTCCTGGCTAGGCACATGCCATTTCTTTTTCTTTTTCTTCTCATCCTGTATCCCATGCCTACCTGTGTGTGCAGACATATGCTTACATGCGCTGCCACTCAAACGAAGCTGAGAGCAAGTCTGATGATAAAAACAGCCTCATCAGACCTGAGGAAGCAAGTCACCCACAAGCTCAGCTCTGGTGGCCTGACTCCTTGCCTGCTCATCAGTCTTCTCCACCAGGTCACCGAGAACCAGCATGTTCAGAAGCTCATCCTGGAACCACGGACATCACACAGGGGCCCTGGCACCAACCACCACAAAGGCCACAAAGTTAAATCATTTTGTAACAACTTAGAGAGGAGAGAGCCGGAAACTGCAAAGACCTTTCATAGAAGAAGCAATTCAAGAGCTGGAGAGATGGCTTAGTGCTTAAGGAGCTTGCCTGAGAAGCATAAGGACCCAGGTTCAATTCCCCAGGTTCCACATAAGCCATCTGCACAAGGTGTTGCATGTGTCTGAAGTTCATTTGCAGCGTCCAACGGCCCTGGCGTCCCATTCTCTCTCTCTGTCTCTATCTGCCACTTTCCCTCTCTTGCTCTCTCAAATAAATAAATAAGAACATAAAAATTTTTTTGAAAAGTAGTTCAAAAAAAATAAGTGTTAATCTTTCAACATACAAGCTCTCACAATGGCAAGACGTGTGGTGATAAAATCTTGTCTCCTGGGCATCCATCTCCCCTAGTGCCAGCTAAGCATCATGCCAAGCCACCCAGAAGAACAGCACAGCTTCTTTGTGTGTAGGGCATCACCCGTGTGCCACATGAACTTTCCCTGACTCTTTGGAATTGCCAACAGCCATTTCGCTTGGGTTCTGGCTGTGACAGAAACAGAACTGCCTCCCTGGCATCAGATGGAAAATGTAATTTTATAAAACTCAGAAGTCAAAACCTTCACTACGTGCCAGAGTCATTATTGAAAAGCTTTCAGAATCTTCAAATTCCAGGAGCAGTTGCAAAATGGATCCATTTTTTTTTTCTCTCCACAGACAAACAGGTGCCTGTAACTAGTTACTTTCTCACTGCTGTGATGGCCTACCTGACAAAAGCAACCACGGGGTTTACGTTAGCTTAACACTTCCAGGTGGGACCTGCTTTCCGTAGTGGCCAGGATGGTGCAGCGGCAGGAACAGGAGGCCGGCTCGTCCTATTTTATCTACAGTCAGGAAGCAAAGGGTGAACGGGAAGTAGAGGGATAGCCTATTAAAACCTCCCAGCCCACACCCACTGACCCACATCCACATTTCTATTCTCTCTCTCTTTCTCTACGCCGCCCTCTCTGCTTGCAAATAAATAAATACTAAAACAAAGACTCCCAGGGCATTGGAGCACCATGAGGTTTTAAAGATGGTCTTGCACAAGTTAATAACTTGGGGGTCTACAACCCCAAGGAGATTCATGAATGAGCAGATGGAACCTTACTAAATATTGACCTGTTTTGTTTTTTTTTTTGAAAAGAAGGTCCATTGCTATCAATAAATCATCAAAGAGCAGAGAAAAGTTAAGAACCAGATCCAGTCTATTTTAAAATATTTATTTATTTGAGAAAAAGAGGGAGAGATAGTGGGTGCACCAGGGCCTCTAACCACTATAAACAAATCCCAGGTACATGTACCACCCTGTGTATCTGGCTTACATAGGTACTGGGGAATCGAATCTAGGTCCTTAGGCTTCTCAGGCAAGCACATTAACCACTGAGCCATCTCTCCAGCTCATTTTAAGTAAGAAGGCTGAGCCTCACAATAATGAGGTAACCCCCCCCAAAAAAATCACACCAGTGAGTCTGACCCAATGCAAAAACCCCTTCAGAGTCTAACCCAGTGCAGATTCCTCTGCAACAGCCTGCAGAGTGGATTTTCTTCTTGCCTGTGGGCAATCCACATGCTAAAAGTACATTCATGATCTGTGGACTGTAAATTAAAAGAGAAAAAAATGAAGAGTTGGGACTGCAAGGAAACATTCACTGTGGGCACGGTGTATTCTATGTTACTACCGTTCCCTGCCAGTTACCCACATGGAGGACAATCTGGGGAACCCAACACTGCTTAAGAAAACTAGGCTGCTTGCTTTTCTACAAACTTTAGAGCTGTTTTGATATAGGACCTTAGCATTAGTTATTTCCTATAGATATATTGGTTTTCTTCTTTTTCTTTTTTTGGAGAGAGACAACCCCCCGCAGGACCTCCAGCCACCGCAAATGAACTCCAGATGCATGCGCCACCCTGTGCATCTGGCTTTACATGGATACTGGGGAATCCTTAGGCTTTGCAGGCAAGTGCCTTAACCGCTGAGTCGTCTCTCCAGCCCCTATTTGTTTTCTTTTCAAATAGACTGATTTATTGGCTTTTTCCATATGCTTTGATTGGGGATACATATATGTAGCTAGATTATTAGAAAAAGTGTTAACATTGCTCACAAGTGATTTTTAAAAGATTAAGAGAAATTTGGGGGTTATAATTAAAGTTATTTAAACAATATCCATTTATTTATATGACATAATAATGGTTAAGGACCCAAATGGAATATAAATGGATTCAAGCTTAACTTTGGCCCCAACCATCAGCAACACATAAGCCCTATGACCTTGGACATCAGCTAATATCTCCAAACCTCAGCTCTTTCACCAGTGAAATGAAGTAGTAATGAGAACCATCTCAGAAAATTGTTACGGTACAATCATCTGGGCTGGAGAGATAGGGCCCGACAGCTAAGTGTGCTTCCTGTACAAGCAACAAGGGCCTGAGAGGGCCTGAAACCTCCTGAGTCTCAGTCTCCAGAACACTCATAAATAGCTGGGCATAGCTGCAAGTGCCTGTCACTCCAGCCCGCAGAGACCAGAGAACTGTAAGAGCCCCACAAGCTCCAGAATCAGCAAACAGATGCCAGCTCAAAACAAGACCAAGCTGAAGAGCTACGGAGTGACACAGCCAATGTTCTGCTCTGGCCATGACAGGTGCGCTCCCCCAACAACCACTAGCACAGGTAAACTTAAGGGGCACACATCATATCACATATGCCTCCATCTACGCACATGTACGCGCGCGCGCGCGCACACACACACACACACACACACACACACACAATCAAGGGCACACAGTGCTTCTTAAGGTTACTTGATAAATACAAGCAATTTTAGTTGCCAAAGGTCAGACATTTTGAGTGTATAAGAAAATCAGGCCTAGAGAGATGGGTCATTGTTTAAGGCACTTGCCTACAATGCCTAATGACCAGGGTTCAATTCCCCAGGACCCATGGAAAGCCAGACACACGAAGTGGTGCATGCATCTGGAGGTTGCTTGCAGTGGCTAGATGCCCTGACACACCCATTCTCATTCATTCTCTCTCTCTCTTTTTCCCTCCCTCCATTGCAAATGAATAAATTAAATTTAAAAAAAAAACCAACAGGGGCTAAAGAGATGACCTAGAGGTTAAGTACTTGCCTGCAAAGCCTAAGAACCCAGGTCCAATTCCCCAGTATCCATGTAAACCAGATGTACAAGGTGAAGCACGCATCTGAAGTTTGTTTGCAGTGGCTAGAGGCCCTGACACACCCATTCTTTCTCTCTATCTGCCTCTCTGTCAACTAAATAAATAAGATACAAAAAAAAAAATAGTTGGCAACAAAACCAACACACCCATTACAGTGGGCTCTACATGATGCCACCACCATGGAGGTGCCCTCATCCTCACCCCCAGGACGTGTGAACATGGCCTTATTTGTAAATTTAAGTAATGATCTTGACACTCCTGGGTTATCTGGGCAGGCCCTAAACTCAGTGGTAAATACACTTATAAGTATGATGAAAAGGAGAACTAGATAGACAGAGAAAGAGGAAACAGCCCTGCAGGGATAGACACAAAAATTAGAATTAGACAGCCATCACCCAGGAGTACCTAGATCTCAAGACAGTGTAATGGGGTCGAGAAAAGCTCCTCCCTAGCCTCTCGGAGGTCGAGTGGGTCACCAATGCCTTGATTTTGGAACTCTGGCCTCTGGAACTATGAAATGATTCATTCTTTTGTGTGAAGCTACCAGGTTTGTGTGTTACAATCACCAGTGGGAGCTACTACACCCAATATTCCTTAAGTCAAAGCAAATGCACCTTGGATAAGTGCACAATCAATCATAATATAAAATAGAGGGACTCACAAATAGGTCTTACAAATGAACCATTTCATTTACATTCAACAAACCTGACAGGAAGTTAGTAAGAGGACCTTCATGGTGGTGTTGAAGTTTTCCCTAACTTTTGCTTCTCTTTCTTTGCTCAGCCTTCTCTGGGGTACACGAGTTGATACCTGTTGTAGTGAGCTCCACGATGCTGGTATGAACTTCCAAACCAGACACAGTTTTAGAGTATATAAAAAACAGCTTACAGGTTTATAAACTATAGGAGCTTATAGGTAGAAGGGTTGATTTCAGCTTACAGGTCCAAGGGGAAATTCCGTCAATGGCAGAAGAAGCTGACTCCCATTCATAAATCCAAGCAGAGAGACACCACCAGAGAGCCAGCCCCACGGGCAAGCACAAAGGGGCAGCAAATGGCAGGGCACCTGCATGGGCAGCAGGGACCCAGCAGAGCTCAGACCTTCGGGCTGGAAATCAGATCCGCCCCCAGTGACATGTCTTCCAGCCAGGCTGCTGCAAATCCAAGTTTAAATAAAACACCAGGTCTATTGGAGAACATACACTCAAACTACTACGGCACCATTCACAGAAAATATGGGGTCATTTCAGGAACGCGCCCTTTACTGCCTTGGTTTCTGTTCCCTTGTTCTTCCTCAGAGTATAGGCCGGTGTCTCGCTGGGTTTCCTGACAAAGAGGGGAACGAAAGGAACAGTCAGTCAAGCCCTGGTGAGGTGGGGTGGGGGAGTCCACCAACCAGTTAAACAGTAACCAGCGGAGGAAAGGGTGTCCCAGCAAAGGCTCACACAGACTAAGTCTACAAATGGAATGTTCTGCCTGTCCTGAGGGTTTAGAATAATCAAAGACAGGTGCGTGGAGTGTGGGGAAAATCAAGTAATTGTATTTCCCTCTGTTGCAAGTAGAGTGAAGGGCATTAACCAGAATTCAGTAATTTCAACCCAATATTCTTTTCTTTAAAAAAAATATTTTTTTTTATTTATTTCAGAGGGAGAGAAAGAGGCAGATAGAGAGAGAATGGGCACACCAGGGCCTCTAACCTCTGCAAACAAACTTGTGCAACAAACCACCTTGTGCATCTGGCTTTACATGGGTACTGGGGAATCAAACCTGGGTCTTTTGGCTTTACAGGCAAGTGCCTTAACCCTAAGCCATCTCTCCAGCCCCCAACATTCTTTTCAACTGACCTTTTAATAAGGCCAGAAACATGAACTAGTGTGTTTCAAACATGTGAGCTGAAGTATAAAGGTTTCTGTGAAAATGGTCAAATCTTGTTTTTTCGCCTGCCTTAATGACTAAAATGATCAAGATATAGGCAGTGGGACTGGAGAGATGGCGTAGCAGTTAAGGCGCTTGCCTGTAAGCCAAAGGACCCAGGTTTGATTCCCTGGAACTCCCATAAGCCAGATCCACAAGGTGGCAAATGCGTTTGAAGCTCATTCACAGAGGCTAGAGGTCCTGGTGCGCCTATTCTCTGTCTATCTGCCTCTCTCTTTCTCTCCCAAATAAATAAAAAATAAAATAGGGCTGAAGAGATGGCTTAGTGGTTAAGGAGCTTACCTGAAAAGCTTAAGGACCCAGGTTCAATTCCCCAGTACCCACATAATACCAAATGCTTAAGGTGGCACATGTGTCTGGAGTTCATTTGTAGTAGCTGGAGGTCCTGGTGCACCCATTTTTTTTCTCTCTCTCTAGCTCCCTGTCTCTCTTTCTCAAACAAACAAATAAATAAAACAAAATTTATCTTAAAAAAACGATATGAACAGCGCCATGAGGTCCCCTCAGATCCCTTCAGTGGGTTCTGTGTGTCAATCCCTCAACTTCAGTACTCTTCTCTGCTGTGTTCCAGTTCTGACCATGGAAGACCACCACACCCATCCTGGAGCTGTTGCGCTCACTTGAAGGAGCTGAAAGCTCCTGTTCACAGTAGCTGTCCCCCAACGCTTGCCTGCCACCACCCAGAAGTTAGTAGCCAGCCACTTGCTCCATGTCCCACAACACCCTTCATCTTGGGCCTATCTTTGTAGTGCTAAGCATCAAATAAGTACAACACAATGCAAAGTGATGTTCTCAAATCTGCAACCTGATCACATTAGAGGCTTGTGAATCTTAGTAAATCAAGATGGAGAGAGAGAGAGAGAGAGAGAGAGAGAGAGAGAGAGAGAGAGAGAGAGAGATAGATAATAGATAGATAGATGATGGATAGATGATAGATGGATAATGGATGGATAGATTGATAGATAGATGATGGATAGATAGATACATGATAGATAGTTAATGGGTACATAGATAATGGATAGATGATAGATAGATAGATAGATAGATAGATAGATAGATAGATAGATAGATAGATAGACATAGATAGATAGATGCTAACTGCATCCCCCCTACACACACACACACAGACACACATACCACAAGACAGCATCTTCCCTTCTGATTCTTGAAGCATTTGGATGGAGAATTGAGAGAAAGAGGGAAAAACAATAGAAGAAAGGGGAAAAGGTTGAAGAAAAGGAAAAGAGAAGAGAGAAAACACAGTGGGCATTGGAGCTGGAGGAAGTTCCAACTGCCCAGAAGAGAACATGACACTGGACTAAACCAAGTGTGTGAGGAGGGATTGAAAGGAGCCACCGAGAACTGCCACACTTACATCCTGCTACAAATGTCCACAGTTCAAATAGAGAAGAGCATTCCTCTTGGCTTTGAAAATATGATTCTTGAACAAGCATGTGGTTTCCAGACTGAGCCAGATGGGCCCCAGGATTTACAAGGGTTATTAACTATTGCTGGCTGGACTGAGGAGTTGAGCTTATCAAGGTATAAACATGAATTATTTTTTATTTTTCTAGTAACTTCCACCAACTTTATTCTGCCAAACCACCCACTTTCTCTACAGATTGGTGGGTCTCCTTAGTGATGGCTCAGCCTGGATTTCATAACTTCTCAGTCACTTCTAGGTATAAAAGTGTCTCTTAGGAAGGAAAGGGGCTAGAGAGATGGCTCTGTGGTTAAATCCACCTGCTTACAAAGCCTGACAACACGGAGTCTATTCTCCATTGCCCACCTGAAGCCAGATGCACAAACTGGCACATGCATCTAGAGTTTGTTTACACTGGTAAGCTGCCCTGGTGTGCCCATTCCCCCCCACCACCTCTTCATCACTTTCTCTACTTACAAGTAAATTTCTCTAAGTCCCTCTTGGGTTGTCAGAAGGTAGTCCTTACTTATGTTCATTCAGAGTTTTGCCCTGGCCCAGGAAAATGGCACCATGGTTCTCCCCACGAGCACTCTTTCCTTCTATATGTCCTTGCTGCCCACACAATTCTCCTGTGAGTAAAGAAAGAGGAAGACAAAAGGGTTGTTTCCAGGAGTGACTGCTGTAGCATATTGGCCATCTTCTTTATTGGCAAATAGCATGGCTCTCTACCTGAGCACCTCTCTACAGCGTGGTCCCTGCTGATCCGCCTCATGGTCCATGTGAGAAAGCTCCACACACGTACTAGTGAGAGCTCCACCACTTCTCCCCACCATGCCCCTGTCCCAGGGTTCCTTCAGAAATGCAGTTGTCACTCCCAGTTGTTTCACTCTAACGCATGAATCTGTGTGTGTGTGTGTGTGTGTGTGTGTGTGTGTGTGTGTGTGTGTGTGTGCCCCATCCAGAAAAGGGACCAAATCAACAAGGCATCTCTGCTCCCATCAACCTCCATGCTTCCAACTCTACAGTCTGCAGTACAGATGATCCTGCCTCAGGAATCAGAAGATGAAGAAGTCCGTCCCTGCAGGGACCACCATGCCATGTTTAAAAATATTTTATCTACTTATTTATTTATTTGAGATGACGAGGCAGATAGAGAGAGAGAATGGATGTGCCAGGGCCTCCAGCCACTGCACACAAACTCCATGTGCATGTACCACCTTGCGCACCTGGATTATGTGGGTTCTGGGGAATTGAACGTGATTCCTTCAGTTTCTAAGGCAAGCCCCTTAACCACTAAGCCATCTCTCCAGGCCCCATCATGCCACTTCCCCCCTGTGCATTGTGCACTCAGTACTTGAGCAATCAGCAGGTGCCCAGACCAACAAGATACTAAGTTACTACTCTTGGCTTCTGGGAAAGAAAAACATTAGGTGAGTCCTCTGCTCACAAGGGAGGAAAGGTGAACGTCTCAGTTCGTGTGTGTTGCTGTCACAAGATACCATAGACAAGATGCTTTATGAACAACAAACATCTATTTCTCAACAACTTGGGGATCAGCAAGATTGGAGTTACGGCAAGGGCTGCCTCTCTTTGCAGATGGTGACTTGATGCTACATCCTCCAGAGAGAAGGGACACTGTTTCTTCACAAGGTAGAAGGAACCAAAAAGCAAATGAGGTGTTAGGTGAGTTCCCATGAACCCTTTTTGGTTTTTCAAGGTAGGATCTTCCTCTAGCTCAGGGTGACCTGGAATTCATTATGTCTCAGGGTGGCCTTGAACTCACAGAGCTCCTCCTACCTTGGCCTCCCAAGTGCTGGGATTAATTCCTTCATTAAGGGAGAGATCTTACCAGCAATCACTTCCCAAAAGCCTCTTCCCTACTCTGACACACACACACACACACACACACACACCTTAAGAGGACCACAATGGGTGCTAAGCTTCATTGTGAATGACAGAGGATACATAAACGTCCAGGCCACAGCCGTGAAGTGAAAGTATCATTGTCATCTTACGTACTGGGGGGAGGGGTCCACTTTCAGCTGGACCATTTATAGGCCAGTTACTGCCCATGGTTTAGTAACACTGGATCCATTTAACCCACGATACCACAAAATGGGGGCTAGTTGTCTGAAAGCTACATTTCCAGACTCACTGGCCCAGTGGTTTACCATTTCCTTCTGCCACCAGATAGAAGAGCGGGAAAGCGGGTGGTTCCAGCACCCACGCTCTTAGCACTTGCCCACCCCGCTGGCCTTATCATGTCCCCCAGAAGCCTTGATGGCGATTCCATTACACTCCCGTGATTTCAATATCAGCTTCCAACCCAACCTTTCCCCTGACCTGGCTCACTGTGCCTTTCAAAGCTCAGGGCACCACCCAGCTGTGCCTCCCCTGAGGGATCCAAGGCAGGTCCTCAAAGCTCTCTTCCAAGAGGAAACCACTCACCATGCAGAGGATCTTCCTCCAAACCCTTCCTTTCCCAGTAATTCCTTAGTCCCACCCTAGTTCCTTTTTTTTTTTTAACTATAAAAACTTTATTTTTTTTCTCAATTTTTATGAACATTTTCCATGACTATAAAAAATATCCCATGGTAATACCCTCCCTCCCCCCCCCACCTCCCCCTTTGAAATTCCACCCTAGTTCTTTTCAAGACTTTTATTTTTATCTGTTTATTTGAGGGAGATAAAGAGGCAAATAGAGACCAAGAGAATGGGCATACCAGGGCCTCCAGCCACTGCAAATGAACTCCAGACGCGTGCGCCCCCTTGTGCATCTGCCTTTATGTGGGTCCTGGGAAATCAACCCTGGGTCCTTTGGCTTTGCAGGCAAGTGCCTTAACTGCTAAGCCGTCTCTCCAGCCCCCACCCCCTACTCTGGTTCTTAATTAGTCGGTCATGGGTATAGGTTGGGCATTAGGATCCTTAAACACACTCTTGCACCATCAAGGTGAAAGCCCATTGCAAGAAGGCATTTCACAAATAATGAAAAAAGTTTTACGCACACCCTTCCAACGTTTTATCACATCAGCTCGCTAAGGCCATCAGCATATGTGCAACAATAACAAAAAAAAATGTTGAGCACAGGGAAGGTAGCAGCAAAGAGTTCTGTGTAATTAATGAACCCTCGTGATCAGAAGGCGGCTATGGAAATGCTCCATGCACAGCACTGGGTTTGGCAACACACCAGATCAGCACATACAAACAAGTAAAAGATGTGGTCCCTGACCATCCGGTCACTTCAATTTAGTGAGAGAAAGCCAGAGTAGCACTCATTAAAGAAGTTAAGAACAATACAGAGACAATCAGGGGTAATTGGCATGAAAACTGAAGTTTCAACAAGATAATTTCTGCTGGTGTTAAAAACAATTTTGTTATACCTATGGCATCAGGTGGGCACACTCTCCTCCACCTATAGGTCTCAGACTACAGGTGCCACCTCCCCCCATCAGAATTACCAAGGCTGGCTTTACCTTAATATTCTCCAGCAGGATCCACGGGTGCATTTGAATACCAGATGATCAGCAAGCTAAAGTGTTCAATATGCATATATCTGGTGAAACATTTGGGAAATAGCATATTATTTATTTTGTCATTCATCTGAAAGTCACATTTCACAGGGCAGTCCTGCCTTGTATCAGACAGTCGTGCTTAAATCACAGCACAGGCAAGAGACAAGAGTTGAGGTTTTTGTTGTGTTTTGTTTCATTTTGAGGTAGGGTCTCACTCTAGCCCAGGCTGACTTGGAACTCACTCTATAGTTACAGGCTGGTCTTGAACTCACAGCCATCCTCCTACCTCTGCCTCCTGAGTGCTGGGATTAAAGGCATGGACCACCTGGCTTCAGAATTGAGATTCTAATTCAGGTTTCTATGACACAAAAGCCCTGCCCCAGTGTTTCATTCTGACAAGAAAGAGGTCACTCAAGACAGGTCTATCCAGCCCCCAAAGGCTTGACATACCTTGCCAAAAGTTTTGGTCTTAGTCTCTGATACAGGGTACAACTGATCAGGGGAACAAAAGGCTCCTTCTTCCTCCTGAGCTGTCAGTCTCTGAGCCTTCATAAGCATTAAATCAATTTAAACTTCGAGAGCCTCTCAATGGAATTACAGTCTCCTAATGCAGTTGCCAGTTACTTATTCTGTATTAATAATCCCATTCTGTGACTGGCCATTGGATCTAGAGGAGTTGATCTCATAAAACTTTAAAGTAAACCTGTTTCATTCCCAGGAGGGCTCCGTGTGACAGAACATATTACAGAAGATTGACAAGAAAATATTTGGGTACCTAGGACATTCACTGAAGCAGAATAAGATATTTAAATGATTTATTTGGAGTGAGGTGAAGATGCTTCTAAGGAAAGAAGGGCTGGAATGAAGCAGTTTTGCAAGTGAGTAAGCTATCCCTCAGCCTGCAATGGAGGAAGACTGAGCCAATTTAATAACGGTTAGCTTCATTTAGATTTTCATTAGTAAGTACTTTTCCTCATCATTACCTGGTGGCATCATTTCCTGAGAATGAAACTTAAGATAAAAACATAAGACTTTAGAAAGAGGACTGGAGAGATGGCTCAACAGTTGGAAGCACTTGCTTGCCAGGCCTACAGGCCCAGGTTCGATTCCCCAGTGTCCATGTTCAGCCAAATGCACAAAGTGACATGTGTATCTGGATTTTGTATGCAGTGGTAGGAGGCCCTGGTGCTCTCCCTCCCTTGCTCACTCAAATAAATCAATAAAAATATTAAAAAAAAAAAAGAAAAAGAAAGAGGAAGGTTTAATTTTCATGATTTTTTAGAAACTTTGGAGTTCCATAGAGTTTTGGGGTCTTTCCCTGTTGATAAATCACATTGATAAATCACTACACAGGCCAACTAAGCCAGGATTGCCACACAGAAGACACTGGGAAGTCCCTCCACAAAAGACGCAGCGGGTGGTGGCCTGTGAGACACCTGTTGAATTAATCACTTCCTGCTTTTTTTTTTTAATGAGCCTAAGAATGAGTTTCTCAGATGCTAGTGTACTGTGAAGGCAGGTGAGTTATTCTGCAAGGTAAATTTACAAGTTCAGAACCTCTGGTAGCTATATTTCATTAATGCTTAGAGGATTCTTTTGGCAATAGAAGGTGCTCTTATGTCTTTCCATCTTGCTTTCCCTCAAGGTCTGAAAGTCTGTGCACACGCTCACATAGCATGTGGCTGCAAGAAAATCCAGACAGGCCCACTCAAGCCCGCAGTCTACTGGTCAAGGTAATTGTTCTGGGATGGGCACAGAGCCAAAGATGGACCAGTCAGAGACTTCCCTTACGTACTTGTAATTGACGCCAGCAAGGGAAACTGGAATAGGAATGCAACAGTGATCATAATTCTGTGTGTGTGTGTGTGTGTGTGTGTGTGTGTGTGTGTGTGTGTGTGTGTGAAGACAGCTGTCTGCCACAGGGGAGCATGAAACCAAGGTCAGAGAGAGAGAGAGAGAGAGGAAACAGAACTGTCTTCCCTGGTCTAGTCCCAGCTCCAAAGCTGCCAGTTCCTCCAGCACTCTTCCAATAAATCTTTTCCTTTAAAAATTGTTTTTATTATGTATTTCCAAGCAGAGAGAGAGGAAAGAGACAGAGAGAGAAAGAGAGAGAATAGGGGTGCCAGGGCCTCTAGCTACTGAAAGTAAACTACAGATGCATACACCACTTTGTGCATCTGGTTTTACATGGCCACTGGGCAATTGAACCAGTCTCTGCAGGCAAGTGTAGTAAATGCTGAGCCATCTCTCCAGCACAAGTTGTTTTAAACCAGTTCTCTTTCGCAACCAGAAGGTCTACACTTGCTCATGAAGAGAAAACATTTTACTGCCATTTTATAGATGAGAAAACTTAAGATACCAAGGTTTGCTTTGCCTTCACTGAAGAAAGGATTGGACTCGGATATCATTGCACTCTGTCTGAAAACTGATAAAATGCGTGCTGGTGAGATGGCTTAGAGGCTAAGGGCTTGCCTGTGAAGCCTAAGGACCTTGGTTCGAGGCTCGGTTCCCCAGGACCCATGTTAGCCAGATGCACAAGGGGGCGCACAAGTCTGGAGTTCATTTGCAGTGGCTGGAGGCCCTGGTGTGCCCATTCTCTCTCGCTCTCTGCCTCTTTCTCTCACTCTGTCACTCTCGAATAAGTAAAAATAAACAACAAAAAAATTTTTTTTTAACTGATAAAATGCACCTCTCCCATAGCAGTGACTTTCAGAGACTTTGGCAATGTATTGAAGAAATGCATTTCATAGTGCAACTGGTATAGATTTGTGTGTATGAAACAAAAATTTCACAGAATACTTGCCCTTATTAAGTATGATGCACTCTTTTATTCTCTATTCTATTTCACTCTTTCAAATGCTGTTTGTGACCCACTAACTTCATTCTGCCTCCCATTAAACTGATTTCACAACCCACTCGTGGGTTCAAAATTGTAACTGTTTAAAAAATATTGTACCATAGCCTTTTTCACAATATATTGCTAATTAAATAATCCTTCCCTCAACTCCTAAATTTCCCTTAGGTGAAACCTTAGAATATGTAGATTTTCTTCTGTATTCACTGTGGCCGGTGCATATGTAAATTCCAAGTCATTCCTACCAGCCGTGATTAGAAAAAGAGAGGATTGAGATTAAAGGGAGAAGAAATGTAGCCAGCAAAGCCAAAGAACTGAATTTTGACATCGAACCACTTAAGAGACTAACGTAATGAGCTCTATAATATCAAGCTGACCTTAAGGTATATTCTGTGTCGGCCTATTTCCACTTAAATGTCCAAGTTTAGCTTGGATGTTATTTGAAAACATAGATGTCGGGCTGCAGAGATGGCTTAGCAGTTAAGGCTCTTGCCTGTGAAGTCTAAAGACCCAGGTTCAATTCTCCGGTACCCATGTAAGCCACATGCACAAGGGGGCATGTGTATCTGGAGTTTGTTTGCAGTAGTTGAAGTCCATGGTGCACCCATTCTCTCCCTCTTCCCCTCCCTCTCTCTTTCTCTCTCCCTGCCTCTTTCTCTAATAAATAAATTAATAAAAGATTTTTTAAATGTAGATGCTAAGTTATAAAACACTTAGGTATTAAGTGGAAAAGTCGTCAAAATAGAACATGTCTAAATCAATGTTTTTGGTTTTCCTTTTTCCCTCTCATTCTAAGCTTCTGAACTCCCCTGTTGGCACCATCATTGACAAGAATATTCAAAAGATCAGCCCTTGTGGTAGTTTGAAGTTATGTCCTCCAATAGACTTGAATATTTTATTTCAGCTTATAACAGGTGGATTTCCAGCCACCTGGCTGGAGGAGATGTCCCTGGGCATGCATGGATCCTGGGGTCCGGCCCTAAGGTGTCACTTGGGGCGGATCTGGATTCCAGCCTAAGGTCTGCAGAGGGCTCGAGCTCTGCCTGGGGTTCCCGGAGTGTGCTTGCTTAGTGTGTGCTGGCGGTCTTTCTCTCTGTGTGGATTTGATGAAGAAGGCCAGCTTCTTCCACCATTGTGAAACTTCCCCTGGATCTGTCAGCTTGAAATAAATGCTATGCCTCCCATAACCTGTTTCGGGTTTGGAGGTTCTCCCCAGTAGCGTGGAGCTGACTACAACACTCCCCAAACCAATTTCTGACTTCAAAGCATATCCCAAGGGCTGGAGAGATGGCTTAGTGGTTAAGCGCTTGCCTGTGAAGCCTAAGGACCCCGGTTCGAGGCTCGGTTCCCCAGATCCCATGTTAGCCAGATGCACAAGGGGGCGCACGCGTCTGGAGTTCGTTTGCAGTGGCTGGAAGCCCTGGCGCGCCCATTCTCTCTCTCTCCCTCTATCTGTCTTTCTCTCTATGTCTGTCGCTCTCAAATAAATAAAATAAAAAATGAAAAAAAAAAAAACATATCCCAAGTCCCACTGGCACTTGCAGAGTGCACCCACTCGGAGACACCATCTTCTCACTGACTTCTGGGCTTGCCCCAAGTCCATGTAAGGCCTGATGATCCAGGCCCTGCACAGCTTCTAGCGTGATTCTTTAAGGCTCTAAGTCAGACCATGTCACTTCCTGCTTGAATTTCTACAAAGGGCTTCCACTTCCCACTGAGAACCAACATTGCCCGTTGATGTCTGCAGTCTTGCCCACTGAGGTCCTCCTCACGCTCCATCTTGCTGTCCCTTCAAGGCGTGATTGTCACTCCTACCTCAGGACTTTTAAACTTCCTATCCTTTTCTGCTAAAACATCCTTTCCCCCTGACCTTCTCCATTCTGAAGATCTTCCCTAACATTTCATTTTCCTCAGTGAAGCCCTCCTGAGTACCTAACCTAAGAGAATCTGCCCTGTTTAGACTTCTCTATCCCCTTTCCCTCTGTTATGGCTTGAAAATGAGATGTGCCCCACAGGCTCATGTCTATGACCTCACAGTCCCCAGTTGGTGATAGTTTTGGGACATTGTGGAAACCTTAAGAGGTAGGATCTAGCTGAAGGAAGGCGGTCACATTAAGGAGGACTTCCTAAGCCATTTGTGGTGGTGCATGCCTTTATTCCCAGAACTTGAGAAGCAGAGGTGGGAGGATCACTGTGACTTCAAGGTCAGTCTGACACTTCATAGTTAATTCTAGGTCATCATGGGCGAGAGCCAGGCCCTACCTTGAAAAACCTAAATAAATAAATAAAATAAAGGTTATTCCTGTCCCCCACTCTCTTCTGTCCACTATGAGGTCAAAGCCTCCTCCACACATTCTCCCACCACCATGACATTCTATACAAGTGCATGGGACCAGATGACAGTAAATTAATCCTCTGAAACTGTGAGCTAATGTAATTCTTTCTTCTTTTCAGTTATTTTTTCTTAAGTATTTGGTCACAGGAACAACAACAAAAAAATGTTAAAAATTATTTTATTATCCTTCGTTGCACTTAACTTCTACCTGAAATGATGTATGCTTATCATCATAACCACAAGGCCCACCCCTGGTGACAGATCTTCCAGACAGGCTTCATATCCTAGAGGTTCCACAACCTTTCCAAACTGCACCACAAATCTAGGGGCGTTATTTTACATTTGAACCACCACATTCCAACCCTGATCCCCCTAGCACAAGTTCATCTCAGGATGAAAAACTCTCTCATTCTAGGGCTGGAGAGACAGCTCAGTGGTTAAAAGCATTTGCCTATAAAGCCTGATAGCCTGGGTTCAGTTCTCCAATACCCACATAAAGCCAGATGCACAAAGATGGCACATGCATCTTGAGTTTCTTTGCAGTGGTAAAAAGCCATGGTATGGGCTGGAGAGATGATTTAGCACTTAAGGCACTTGCCTGAAAAGCCAAAGGACCCAGGTTCAATTCCCCAGGGCCCACATAAGCCAGATGCACAGGTGGTACACACATCTGGAATTTGTTTGTAGGGCTAGGGGCCCAGGCACACCCATTCTCTCTCCCTCTCTCCTCTCTCTCTCTCTCTCTCTCTCTCTCTCTCTCTCTCTCTCTCTAATAAATAAAATAATTTTTTAAAGATACTGGTGTGCCCATTGTCTCCCCCCACCACCACCACTATCTCTCTCGCTCTCTCTCTCTCTTTCTCTCTCTCTGCTTGCAAATAAATTTTTAAAAATATATCTACCCTTCACCATATTCCCTTCACCTTGGCCACCAATGTTGCCATGAAGGTAAAGCTATGCAGTTTTAGTGAATGCAAGATCTAGCCAGGATGCGGGCAGTGCTAGCCAGGTTCTATGGAAAGGTTTTCCAATTTCTTAATGCAAAATGTAAGTCAGCATTCCTTTCTAAGAGGAATCCTCGACAGATGAACTGGATCAGCCTCTATGAAAGAAAGCACAAAAAGGGACCGTTGGAAGAAATTCAAAATAGAACCCGGCATACAGTCAACTTCCAGAGGGCCATCACTGGGGGAATCTCTTGCTGACATCATAGCCAAGAGGAATCAGAAACCAGAAGTGAGGCTCAGTGAGAGCAGGGTATCAGAGCCGCTGAGGAAGCAAAAAAGAAAAAGCAGGCCTCCAAGAAGGCAACAATGGTGGCAGCTAAGGCTCCCACAAAGGCGGCACCTATGCAAAAGATTATGGGGCTTGTGAAGGTTTCTGCTCCCAGAGTTGATGGAAAACACTAATTGGTAGATCAGATTTTTTTTTTTTTTCCGTTTTTTGAGGTAGGGTCTCACTCTAGCTCAAGGTGACCTGGAATTCACTCTGTAGTCCCATGGTGGCCTTGAGCTCATGCTGGGATTAAAGACATGTGCCACCACATCCAGCTTCAGATTTTTTTGTTTGTTTGTTTGTTTTGTTTTTCAAGGTAGGGTCTCACTCTAGCTCAGGCTGACCTAGAATTCACTATGCAGTCTCAGGGTGGCCTTGAACTCATGGTGATCCTCCTACTTCTGCCTCCCAAGTGCTGGGATTAAAGGCGTGCGCCACCACAGCCAGCTAGCTTCAGATTTTTAAATAAAGCTTCATCTATGACTCTAATACTTATATTAAAACATCTCTCTCATTCCCACTTACAAGTCCCCATAGTGATAACACTGTTCAAAAGACCAAAGTCTTCAGAAAATCTCTTCTTAACTGTGAGCCCTGTAAAATTGAAACACAAGTTACATACTTCCAATATGTCATGGTACAGAGTAACACTCCCATTCCAAAAGGGAGGGATGGGGCATAACAAGGAAAGATTGCTCCGAAACAAGACTGAGAAGCGCCATAGCGAGCACAAAATCCTATAGTTCAGCGTCCGGTACTGGGGACTTGTCATGAAATCCTTTGGGCTCCAAAAGGCGTGGGGAGCACCACCCCTTCTCGGTGTTGCTTGTCGCCTCTCTCCTGGGCCAGGCCAGACTGCCTCTAGCATGCAGCTTTTCTTGGCAGATATCCCATGGTCTTGGCATTCCCTAATATTCTGGGGTTTCCACTGCAAGTTAGGGTTCACCTTTATAGCTTGATGTGGTGTGTAGTAGACAGCTCCCCAGTGGAGGGATGAACATCCAGCTAGGCAACAGTTTACGGGAGGAAGGGATTCATTTCAAGCTTACAGATCCAGAGGAAGTTCCCTCAGTGGCAGTAGCTGATTACTTCCATAGATCCAAGCAGAGAGAAACTGCAGCAGCAACAAAACAGCACCAGTGTGTGTGCACGCTCACACACACACACACACACACACACATACACACACACACACACACCAGCCAGAGTTCAGACTTGCTCTCCCACATCATTGGGCTGGGATCAGATCTGCCTCCAAACACATTTTTGGGCTGGACTCCAGGATCTGCCCCTAGTGACACCTCCTCCAGCCAGGGGACTTGAGACCCAAGTTACAAGCTTAGTAAAACACCTGAATCTATGGGAAGGTACATTCACATTCAAACCGCCACACAGTGGCTTCACAAGACCTCCTTGTAGAGACTCAGATCCTGCCTCAATATTGCTTAGCCTCAGCTGCTCTCTGGAGCCATGGTGCAATACTTCATGATCCACTCTATCTCTTACCTTTCATTCTTCCAAAACTGGCACCACGTGGGGGAGGCTGCCAAGTTCTGCTGTCAGATTGGGATGAAACCTGGCACCCAGGGACCACAAGCCTCTCTATGCTGACCTTGGAGACCCAAAAGCTCCTTCAGCATGCACCCTGCATGCCTTCTCCTGTCATAAGAACCCTTACAGTGAGAGTCTGCAGTAGGTTTGGGTCTTGCACTCTTTTTATTGTCCCAGTACAGAGCACTTAACTTTTTTTATTTTTAATATTTTATACATTTATTTACAAGGAGAGAGAGAATAATTATTTCCAGGGCCTCTAGCCACTGAAAATGAGCTCCAGATGCCTGTACCACTTTGTGTTGTTAGGCTTTGCAGGCAAGCCCCTTAGCCGCTGAGTCACCTCTACAGCCCCTGGGTTTCTGTAACGATGGAGATCCTTGCTTTTATAATTACAGCCAAAGCAGCTGTTCTGAATGTGGGATTTAAATTTGCTCATCTTTCTGTGACAAACTTCACAGCTTTTCATACCTTGTGGTTCTGTATTTTTGTCCTCTTTCAGTGTAAATCTGAACCAGGGCATCTAAGAGAATCCATGTCACACACTCAGTGGTTTTCTGCCTTGAAATGTCCCCTGTCAAGCAAATTGGTCCTTTTTAAAAAAAAAAAAAAAAATTTTTATTTGCAAGTAGGGGGACACACCAGGGCCTTCTGCCAACTGTAAACAAACTCCAAATGTATGTGGCACTCTGCACATCTACATAGGTACTGGGGGATCAAACATGGGCCTTTAGGCTTTGCAAGCAAGAGCCCTTAACAGCTAAGCCATCTCTCCATCCCCTAGCCCATTAATTTTGTGGGGTTGGGTTTTTTTTTTTCTTATTTTTGTTGTTGTTGCTGTTTTTAGGTAGGGTCTTACTCTAGCCCAGGATGACCTGGAATTCACTATGTAGTCTGAGGCTGGCTTCAAACTCACAGTAATCCTCCTACCTCTGCCTCCCAAGTACTGGGATTAAAGGCATGTGCCACCATACCTGGCTAGCCCATAACTTTTAAATTTAGCTTTGATCAAGTGTTCAGGACACAGGAAGTATTCAGCGAGTTTGTTTGCCAAGATATCACATGAACTACCTCTATTAACAGTTCTTTTTCCTCTCTGGAAACTCTTACCCTTATGGTCCAACAAAGTCCCATCAAAAAGGCCCATAAAGCTCTGCTTACAGCACCGTGCAGCCTCTCCAGCACAAAGTTCCACACCCTTCCACGTTCCTCCTGCAAACCAGTTCCAAAAGACTAAGAACCACATGACCAGGTTTATCACAGCAACACCTCCATTCTCAGTACCCATTTTTTGTATAAGTTACTTTCTTGTTTATGAGGCAAAATACCCAATGAGAAAAAGCTCAGGGAAGGAAATATTTTATTTCAGTTTATAGTATTAGAAGATAAATTCTACCATGGTAGGGAAAGCTTGGCAGGAAAGAGAAAAAGAAAGGAGAGAGAGAGAGAGAGAGACAGATAGAACAGCAAGCAGGGCAGACTATAAATTGTCAAGGCCCACCCACCTCTGGTGACACACTATCTCCAGTCAGGCTCCACCTTCTTTATTTTGTTGAGAGAGAGAGAATTGGTGCACCAGGGCCTCAGCCACTGAAATCCAACTCTAGAACTTATGCCACCTAGTGGGCATCTGTGAACTTGCACTTGCCTCACCTTCCTCCATCTGGCTGATATGGGATCTGGAGAGACAAACATGAGTCCTTAAGCTTTGCAGGCAAGCACCTTAACTGCTAAGCCATCTCTCCAGCCCCAGGCTTCATCTTCTAAAGGTTCCATAGCCTTCCCAAACAGCACCAGCCACAGTTGGCTATTATATATTCAATCAAACTTAGGAGAATCATTTTGCATTCCCATCAACACAATTCCTATGGTGGAAAGGACAGAAGATAGCTAAACCAAGCAAGATAAATCAAGCACCTCTGCTACTTTGTCCTGAGCACCTTGTAGATTGAGTTATGACAGGAAGGAATACTGAAAAGAATTCCTCACATGCCGAATGGATAAAATGAAAAATCCTCAATCCATGTCTGGCATCCTTGAGCTATGGACCATGGTAGGACCTCCACGATAAAATCAAAAGTTAAAAATATGAAAAGGTGGTCTGGAGAGTTGCCCTAGTGGCTAAGGCACTTGCTTGTAAAGCCTAAAAACTCATTTGATTCCCCAGTACCCATGTAAGCCACAAGGTGGCACATGCATCTGGAAATTCATTTGCAGTGACTAGAGGCCCTGGCACACCCATTCTCTCTTCCTCCCTCCCTTCCTCTCTCTCTCTCTCCCTCTTTCTCTCTCTCAAATAAATAAAAATTTTTAAAAATATATTAAGAAATGGAATTTCAAAGGGGAAAGTGGGGGGAGGGAGGGTAATACCATGGGATATTTTTTATAATCATGAAAAATGTTAATAAAACTTGAGAAAAAATAAAAATAAATAAAAAATATATTAAGAACTATGACAAGATGGGCTGGGGAGATGTGTCAGTAGGTAAAGCACTTGCCACCTGAGAACAAGACTCTCATGTTGGATCCCTAGCACCCACGTGGACCTGCATGGACATGTGCTCATCCATAACCCTAGTGGCCCTGTGGTGAGGTGGGAGGCAGAGGCAGGACAATCCCTGGAAGTTTTTAGGCCAACTAACTAGTCTAGTAAACATGAAACCCTGACTCAAACAAAGTGAGGACTGATGGCCAAAGTCATTCTATGATCTCCACAAGCATTATATTGCATACATGCACCTCCTCCCTATGCAGGATTTCTCTCTCTCTCTCTCTCTCTTTCACATCACCTCCTCCTCTCTCTCACATACACCAAGATCACCTCCTCCCCCCCATGAATCACCTCTTTTCTCTCTTTCTCTCTCCCTCTTTCACACACAAACACACACAGAGATCATGTCCTCCTCTCTCTCTTTCTCACATTCACACACAGAGAGAAATTACCTCCTCTGTCTCTGTCTCAGATCACCCCCCACACACACACACACACACACACATTAAAAATGTAGAGAAAGTGGCAGAATTTCTCAATGGAACATCAGACACCAGAGGACTGGGCCCTTTGATGCAATTGCCATAAAGCAAACAACTTACTACATGGCTTATTAAAACAGCAGATGAGACTTAAAGTTTTCTATTAAGCAAAGCTGGTGAGTGGAAATTGATCTTGCACTTATAATAATGTAATATGTGTAAAATGCTATAGATAATGTCACAGTATAGTTTTTTTCTAGTTGAAAACATGACTCTCATACAAATATAAAGCAAACGCCTGTCAAAGATTTATTAACTCATTAATGAGGAAGGTAGTAAAAAACATCTAGTTCAGAGAGCATTTTGAAGAATGGGGTATTTATAGGCATTTAAGGAGAAATGTGAAAATTATATTGCTAGGTTACATACAAAAGAGATTAATGTTCCATGGGCCCATAAAAACCCATAACCTTTGGAGTTATCTTTGCTGCTGGACAGAAATTATTTGCATCTCTCCCATGAAAGATCTACATGCTAACACGGAACTTCACAAAATTTGTGCCCTTAATTAATAGCAAATAGCAAAGTCAAGCAAAGGGACATTAGTTATCCAAGATAATTAAGTGTCCTTAGGTAGCCTTGTTAGACAACACCTTTGTATGACACTGAAAAGCCCATCTCATATTTCCAAGCCATTTGTTTGTTTTGTTTTGTTTTGTTTTCAAGGTAGAGTCTCGCTCTAGTCCAGGCTGACCTGGAATTCATGATGCAGCTTCAGGGTGGCCTCGAACTCATGGCGATCCTCCTACCTCTGCCTCCCAAGTGCTGGGATTAAAGGCATGTGCCACCATACCCGGTTTTTCCAAGCCTTTTGTAAGTTTTCTTTTAAACGACAACAACAAAATAAAAACATTCTCTTTGTGTGCTATCTTAGAGCCAGGCAGGGTGAAACATACCTGCAATCCCAGCACTTGGAAAGTGGAGGCAGGAGGATAGAGAGTTCAAATCCAACCTGGGATACAGATGACCCTGTCTCAAAATAAAAATGAAAGTAAAAACGGTGTATGCCAGATGTCTCCATTCTAATCCCGAGATCTCTCTCTAGCTCTGATAGAGTCAGAGGTTTCCAACGTCTCCATCCTGGTCCTGACTCCCCAGCTCTGACAGAGTCAGATGTTTCCACCATCTCCATCCTGGTCCTGACTCTCCAGCTCTGATAGAGTCAGATGTTTCCACCATCTCCATCCTGGTCCTGACTCTCCAGCTCTGACAGAGTCAGATGTTTCCACCATCTCCATCCTGGTCCTGACTCTCCAGCTCTGATAGAGTCAGATGTTTCCACCATCTCCATCCTGGTCCTGACTCTCCAGGTCTGACAGAGTCAGATGTTTCCACCGTCTCCATCCTGGTCCTGACTCTCCAGGTCTGACAGAGTCAGATGTTTCCACCGTCTCCATCCTGGTCCTGACTCTCCAGGTCTGACAGAGTCAGAGGTTTCCACCGTCTCCATCCTGGTCCTGACTCTCCAGCTCTGACAGAGTCAGAGGTTTCCACCGTCTCCATCCTGGTCCTGACTCTCCAGCTCTGACAGAGTCAGAGGTTTCCACCGTCTCCATCCTGGTCCTGACTCTCCAGCTCTGACAGAGTCAGAGGTTTGGCAGTCAGATATTTTTCAAACACAAACTCTATGATGAGGGAGAAGCATTTGCTGCTGCTGTTTGTGTGCTGTTGCCTGTTTTTGTTTCTTAATTTGCTTTGCTTCGCTTGTCAGTGTTCATTTTATTTTACTTTTTCCAGGAATGCCACTCCTGTGACCAGGTGGAGCACTTGGCTCCCTCTTCAGGCACCAGCTCTTCAAGGCTAAGGTCAAGTCACTTCCTCAATTTCCATGTTTACTTCCCGCACTACGCATTTGTCGAGAGATGCTGTCTACATCCAGGGAACATAGACAAATGATTAGAAGCAATTAAGGCAAAGAAATTATTGTTCTTCATCAGGAAAAGTTTTAAAGGCTCGATAACAGCAGAATACATGAGTCCAGGCCATTAAAGAATTAAAGAGCCCAGGCTGCAAGATGACACCTTTATTCTATGACAAGGAGAAATTAACCTATGAGGAACAGGCTTCTAAAATTCCCTGAAGGCTATAAAATCCAAACCAACTTTGGAGTGAGTCTGGAAGGAGAGCTGCATGGAAAACTGATTGGTGGGTCTTTTCTTTTTTTCTGTCATGAAAGGATTTGCCCAAAAACTGCAAGAAAAAGAGGTTATATAATAGAATCTGCTTGTTTGTTATATTTTTCCAAGGCCTTTAAGAATTTGAGGTGGGGCTGGAGAGATGGCTTAACAGTTTAGGTGCTTGCCGGCAAGGCCTAAGGACCCAGGTTCAATTCCCCAGTGCCCACATAAACGAGATGCACAAGGTACCATATGCATCTAGAGTTCGTTTGTAGTGACTAGAGGCCCTGTCACGCCCATTCTCTCTCTCTCTGTCTCTCTCTCTCTCGCAAATAAACAAACAAATAAATAAGTATTTTTAAAAGAATATGTGATGGCTAAAAGTAAAAAAAAAAAAAGACCAAAAAAAGTCATTTGAGAACTGGTGAGATTGCTCAGCGGTTAAAGGCACTTGCTTACAAAGCCTGAGTTCAATTCCCCAGTGCCCAGGTAAAACTAGATGTAGGAAGTGGCACATGTTTCTGGAATTTCTTTGCAGTGGCAGGAGGCCCTGGTGCACCCATACTCTCTCTCTCTTTCTCTCTTCCTCTGTCTCTCAAATAAATTTTTAAAACTTTGAATTCTGAAGAGTATCACTGACTGTATTAGGTAAAGTTTTCTAGAAAGCAGAACCAGAACCAAGAGAACACACACACACACATATATGTATATGCATATCGACGTATATATACATATTTGTGTGTATATAAATGTACACATATATATGTATATATGAATGCACATATAAATGCACACCTATATGTGTATATATGTGTGTGTATGTGTGTAAGTATGTATGTGTATACACACACACGGGGGGGAGTTCACTGGCTTGACCTAGGTGATCAGAGGCTGAAGAGTCCAACAATGGACATCTACATGCTGGACCGCTGAGCACCTAGCAGCTGTTCAGTGCAAGAAGCCGGGTGCCTCAGAAGAAGCGGTCAGGGACACAGTCCCATTCCAATGCGAGAGTCTTGGGAGCTCCCTGGAAAAGCATTGGTGAGTCTGCACTGAAAGGCGGAAGGTGCTGGAGTCTGATGTCCACAGTGCACCAGCAGATGCAGCCACTCAGGACACATGGGGTTGTAGTGAGGTCCATGCTGCTGGGATGAGAACCTGCAGACCAGTCACAGTTATGGGAGGAATGGCATTCATTTCAGGCTTACAGATCCAGGGGAAGTTTCATAGCAGAGGAAGAAGCTGGCCCCCCTTCACAGGTCTACACAGAGAGAAAAACCACCAGCAGCACCATAATCAAGCGCCCTCCAGGAACCCCAGGTGAAGCTCAAGCTCTCTGCCGACCTAAGGCTGGAATTAGATCCGCCCCAGTAATACCTTTAGGATTGGACTCCAGGATCAGCCCACAGTGATGCCTCTTCCAGCCAGGCAGCTGGAGATCCAAGTTATAGCTTTAATAAAAGATTTGAGTCTATTGGAGGACATAGGTTCAAACTCCCACACGCGGCACGTAGGTGCTGCTGGCTTCTCTACTGTTATTCCATCTGAGCCTCTAGTCCATGAGAGGGTGACCCCCACATTCAAGGCAGAATTTCTGCCTCATGTGCCGGTTGTCTCCTGAGATGCCCCCACACAGAAGGTGAGCTTGATTAACCTGTTAGGTTCCTCTCAATCCAATCCAGTTGACAATCACCATTAACCATCACATACAGTAAGTGAAAGTCCAGAAATCTATTCTCCATGCGGGTAGCCAATGCCAGAAAGAAAATTTTACAATGTGCCAAAACCTTGATTGCCTAGTAAGGGAAAAGAAATCAAAAGACAGAAAGTTTTCACTAATAGTAAATTAACTGAAGAATGTAGTTTACAGGCTCATACAGGGACACTTGAAGCAAGTGACAACATATATATATTATATGGCAACATAATAACAGAAGTGTTACCAAAGTACAATTTATGCTCTATATATTTTTCGCTTTAATATCTCTGCCAAGATCTTAGAGCTATGTAATACTACATCCAGACCTCTAGAATATGGGTGGTCTAATTGTATGCCTTGGAGAGTCTAAAGATATGAACATCATAAATCTTTTGGCTTATCCACTTTAAACACCAGTTGCTTGAGCCACACTTGGAAGAAAGTGGCCAATTTAAGGTAGAAGTAAATGTTTACACCTCACTAAATTTTCCCCTGTATCTCACTTGGTGCCTGGCACATACCAAGCACCCAATTACTACTTAACAACCAGCACCAGTAAGCGCTGACGGCACTTTGTGATGGGGGAAGGGCCAGCAATCTTCCAGGCCTTGTTGCTATACTGTGAGTGGCTGGCTCTCTCCATCTCAAAGTGTCACGTGACGCATGCCTCTGGAGCTCATTTGTAGTGGCTAGAGGCCCTGGCATGCCCATTCTCTACCTGCACCCCCTCTCTCAAATAAGTAAATTAATAAATAAAATATTTTCAAAAGAACTCGTTATTATAGCCAACAAACAAAATATGCTCAGTTCTTAAAACAATTGCCAAATGTTTATCATTTCTAAACATCACATATTGAGGATGAGGGCTATTCAAGGAACAATATTTTAAATGTTTTTTAATATTGTATTTATTTATCTGAGAGAGAGAGAAAATGGACAAGTCAGGGCCTATAGCCACTGCAAACTCCAGACATATGAACCACCATGTGCATCTGGCTTACATGGATACTGGGGAGTCGAACCTGGGTCCTTAGGCTTTACAGGCAAGCACCTTAACCTCTAAGCCCTCCCTCCAGCCCAAGAAACCATGTTTTAAATAGCACTGCTCTGAAAGAGTGCCAGCAACTCCCTTACACAAGTCCCTGTTCCTTTTTCTCTTGGCAGTCTTACTTGAAGACAAGCTATACATACAGGATCCATAAAGTGCCTATGACTTTTTTTAGAGGGAGCATGAGAATACACTGATATGTCGCATGGATTTTGCAAACCCTGCTCATATATAGTGTGAGTTTAATTGACAATTTTGTGTGTGTGTGTGTGTGTGTGTGTGTGTATAATGTAGGGGGCTGGAGAGATGGCTTAGCAGGTAAAGGCACTTGCTTGCAAAGCCTGATGGCCTAGAGTTCATTTGTGGTGGCAGGAGGGCCTGGCACACCTATACACATTCTTTCTCTCTCTCTATCTGCCTCTCTCTCAAATAAATAAATAAAAATATTTTTACAAAAAACTATATGTGGGACTAGAGAGATATTTGCCTGTCAAGTCTAACGACCAGGCTTCAAGATCCCAATACCCAAGTAAGCCAGATACTCAATGTGGCTCATGCATCTGGAGTTCATTTGTAGTGGTTAGAGGCCCTAGTGCATCCATTCTCTCTCTCTAGCTCTCTCTCTCTCTCTATCTATCTATCTATCTATCTCCCAGCTTACAAATAAATTAATAAAATATTTTTTAAAACTATATGTGATGGGGGCTGGGGATATGGTTCAGTGTCATAAGGCACTTGCTTACAAAGCTTGCTAGCTGGAATTAACTGTCACATGGGGTTATGCCATTATTTGGATGTTTGTCTGTTCCCGCAGGTAATGTTATCTTATCTGCAGTTAAAGATTATCTTTCCCATCATCATACAGCATAGTCCAGTGGATCAGGGTCCTTTGTAACACTGCTCTTCTCATGACCTGTGCTATGAGCCCAGTGTGCAGCCATTCCTTCAGAACCTGTGCATTGAGCACACACTACACACCCTCATTAGCTGTAAATGGGATTTCAAAGAGTCCCCAAGAAAAGGTCTCAAGAGGGCCAATTGTTGCTTCAAATTTAAGCCCAAAGTGACTAGGTTTCTATAGTGGTTTGACTCAGGGGTCACACATAAACTTAGGTGTTCTGAATGCTAGGTTCCCAGATGATGGAGATTTGAGAATTAACACCTCCAGGAGGGGGTGTGTTGTTGGGTGTGGGTTTATGGGTGGTGTAGCCAACTTCCCCTTGCTAGTGATTGGCACAGTCTCCTGTACTTGTTGTCCCCCTAATGTTGGCCAGGGAGTGATGTCCACCCTCTGCCCATGCCATTGTTTCTCTGCCATCATGGAGCTTCCCCCTTGAACCTGCAAGCCAAAATAGACCTCTTTTTCCCACAAGATTCTCTTGGTTAGATGATTTCTACCAGCAATGTGAACCTGACTGCAACGGTAAAATGGTACCAGGAGTGGGGTTTCTGCTAGACAGCTGACTGTGTGGCTTTAGCCTTTTGGAGCTGATTTTCAAGAGAAACGTGGAAGGATTTGAAACAGTGGCCTAAGAGACACCTTGCAGTGCTGTAAGTATAGCTTGATGGACTATTCTGGTCAGAGTTGAAAGACCTGAATGCATTAAGAACTAGGGACTGTGAGGTTTGGCTTATGAAAGTGAAAAAGAGCTTTGCTTGGATTGGGCTAGAGGTGGTTTGTGTGAAAGTTTGCTGTTATGCCCATGTCCTGAGAACATGTTCAGGGTTGCAGTGCATAGAAACAGACTAATGTGAGCAGAGGGATATGGCACAGAAAGAAATGTTTAAACCAAAGCTGCTGCCTGTTCAGCTGCAATTAAGAGATTACAATCATTGAGATTGGGCCAGCTGACCTGCACTGGGGCAACAGGAAGAATGCAGACTCTTTTGAAGGGGCCTGAGTGCTCAAGGAGTGTCCTGTTCTTCAAAGTCTGCTTTATTCCCCCCTGGATTAACAAATTGGTGCCCTACCTGGTATTATGGAGTATAAGAAATGCAGGAAAGACAGCGTCATTGAGTTTGCAACATGGTCTTGTGTTTTGGAAATGGCCATGGGCAGTATGAAGCAGGTTTGCCTGCATGGAGACCCAGTGGAGCCGTGAGGATGAACCATGCAGTAGAGACCTACTGGAGATAATGGGACCCAGAGATGGCTGCTAAGGAAAGCAGCTGGCCTGGATGAGGTTTCCCAGGACTGTGAGTAGCCTACCTGGAGGGATGGAATTGAAACTCCAGAGACTTGTTGCTGGTTAGAATTATTGGACTTGGAGACTTGTCACTGGCTAGAGTTGTTGGTCTTGGAGCTACAGAGTTTGGTGTTTGCCCTGCTTAATTCATAGATCACTTGATTATATCTTTGCTATGCCCAATGCTGTCTTTTGCAGTGTGAATGTTTATTCTGTGCCATTATAGGTTTTTTGAGGTTATTTTTTGGTTTTATGGCTCAGTTAAAAAATCTTGAACCATGGAGATGTATGAGTATCATTGGAATTGATAAAAAAAAAAATCTATGGGGAATTTTAAAGTTGGATGAATGCATTGCATTTTATAACATGTATGGCTATCAGTTTATGGGGGCCAGAGGTGGAATGTGGTGGTTTGATTCAGGTGCCCCCATAAACTTAGGTGTTCTGAATGCTAGGTTCCCAGATAATGGAGATTTGGGAATTAACACCTCCAGGAGGCAGTGTATTGTTGGGAGTGGGCTTATGGGTATTATAACCAGCTCCCCTTGCTAGCGTTTGGCAAACTCTCTTGTTCCTGTTGTCCACCTGATATTGGCCAGGGAGTGATGCCCATACCATCATTTCCCCGGTCACCATGGAGTTTCCCCTTGAGCCTGTAAGCCAACATAACCCTCTTTTTTCCCACAAGCTGCTCTTGGTTGGGTGATCTCTACCAGCAATGCGGACCTCACTGCAATGGTTTCTATTGACAATTACAAAACACAATATACCTGTTGACTCTCCAGTGCCCATCCCATCCCTCCTTTCTACCCCACTCACTTCCATTGTTTCACTGGGGTGCGCCAGAACAGAGATCACTTCGGGCTGTGTGATCTTTTTAAAGCATATTTTGCGATTTTAAAAATATTTTTATTTATTTATAAGCAGAGAAAAAGATGGATGGAAGAAGGCAGGGAGGGAGGGTGGGTGGGTGGGCATGCCTTCACCGAGGCCTTTTGCCTCTGCAGATGAACTAGAGACACTTGTGCCACTTTGTGCATCTGGCATTATTTGGGTACTAGGGAATCAAACCTGAGCCAGGCTTTATAAACAAGTGCCTTTAACTGCTGAGACATCTCCCAGCATTGGTTTTTTGTTTTGTTTTGTTTTTGTTTTTGTTTTTGTTTTTTTGAGGTGGGTCTCATTCTAGCCCAGGCTGACCTGGAATTCACTATGGAGTTTCAGGGTGGCCTCAAACTTACGGCAATCCTCCTACCTCTGCCTCCCGAGTGCTGGGATTAAAGGCATGCGCCACCACGCCCAGCCAGCATTGGTTTTTTGTTGTTGTTTTGTTTTGTTTTTTGAGATAGGGTCTCACTGTAGCCCAGGCTGATGTAAACTCACTCTGTTCTCTCAGGCTGGCCTGGAACTCATGGTTATCCTCCTACCTACCTCAGCCTCCTGAGTGCTGGGACTAAAGATGTATGCCACCACACCTGGCTTCCCCAGCCACTTTTTTTTAATTATTTAAGAGAGAGAGAAAAATGCACAATGGCCTCCTGCCACTGCAAATGAACACCAGGCACATGCTCCATTTTGTGCATCCGGTTTTACATGGGTACTGGGGAATTGATCCAGGGCCATCAGACTTTGCAAGCGAGTGCCTTTAACTGCTGAGCCATCTTTCCAGCCCCCCTCACCCCATGTGCTTTTTAAAGAAAGGAAAGCAAAGGCGAGGCAGGGCTGGGGAGATGGATCAGTGGATAAAGCACTTGCTGTACCAACACAAGGGCTGGAGCAAAGATCCCCAGCACCCATGTAAATGCCAGGTGGGTGTGGTGGTCCTCCTTGTAAACCCAGAGCTCGGGAGGCAGAGAGAGACAGAATACCCAGGATATCTGAGGCCCACTGGCTAGCTAGACTCGCTAAATAAAGTAGAGAGCCACTGAGGAAGACACCCATGTATGTGTACATCCACACGCATTCAAACTCACATCCACACACACATGCACACCACACACACGCACAAAGGAAAAGAGGGCTGGAGAGATGGCTCCACAGTTGTGGCACTTGTCTGAGAAGCCTGACGACCCAGGTTGCATTCCCCAGTGCCCATGTAAAGCCAGATGCACAAGGTGGCACACACATCTGGAGTTTGCAGTGGCTGGAGGCCCTGGTGCACCCATCTCTTTGTTTCTTCTCTCTCTCTCTCTCTCTCTCTCTCTCTCTCTCTCCTTGCAAGTAAATAATATAATTTAAAAAGAAAAAGGGGGCTGGAGAGATGGCTTAGAGGTTAAGCGCTTGCCTGTGAAGCCTAAGGACCCCGGTTCGAGGCTCGGTTCCCCAGGTCCCACGTTAGCCAGATGCACAAGGGGGCGCACGCGTCTGGAGTTCGTTTGCAGAGGCTGGAAGCCCTGGTGCGCCCATTCTCTCTCTCTCCCTCTATCTGTCTTTCTCTCTGTGTCTGTCGCTCTCAAATAAATAAATAAATAATTAAAAAAAAAAAAAAGAAAAAGGAAGGCAGTTTTCTTGCTCAGTTCAAGTGTGTGATTTCTCAGGATTCCAGTTCCTACATGCTGGTGACAACAGACACATGGAGAAGAGGAGTGCCTGACCCTTTTACCTGTGGCTACTCTGGCTAGCCAGCTTGCCCAGGGAATCCACTTGTATCCACATCCACATGCTGGGATTACAGGCACACTCTGTGTAGCAAGCAGCTAGGAGATTGAGAGATTCTTTTCTTTTTCTCTTTTTCTTTTTTGGTAGGTCATGCTTCATGTAACCCTCCCTCCCCCACCCCACCCCCACCATCTCTGGCTTCTCAAAACACCAGGATTATTCTTTAAGGCTTCTTAAAGTTGGGTTTGTTTTGCATTCTTATGTCACTACATACAGCTTAGAGAAGGAGGGGTGAAAAGCCCACATTCCTGTAATAGATCTGATTATCTTATTCTTTAAAAAAATATTTTTCTTGATTTATTTGCAAGCAGAGACAGAGAGAAGAGAGACAGGGACAAAGAGAGAGAATAGGCATACCTCCAGCTACTGCAGACTGCAGGTGCATGAGCCACTGTGCATCTGGCTTTACATGGGCACTGAGAAATTGAACTTGGGTCATTAGGCTTTGCAGGCAAGCACCTTAACAACTGAGCCATCTCTCCAGCCCTGATTCTTCTAGTACCTGTGAAAGTGACCTGGGTTTCTTATTGGAGACTCAACCCCACAGAGGCCCGCCCACCTCTATCATGTTCATCATGCCCCGTATTAGCTGCAGGGTTTTGCAGTCTTTGCAGAAAGTTTAACCACTTCCCACAAACCTTCCCACACAGCCCAGACAGCTCCCTGGTGCCCGATCAGGTTTGTTTACTTGAAATGGAAAGTTGGGATTTGCAAATCTATTCTGATTTGATTTTTTTGTAAATAAAAAAATTAAGCTTAGATGAATATAACTGTGTATATTTTATTCTTTCCTGCTTGTCACATGCAACCTGTGGTCCTATTTCTCCGAGGAAAGATTCTTTTATCGTCCCATTGTCCCGCCCATATGACTCCCTTCTTTGCTGTTTGTAAAAATACTGTTGGGAAATTAAAACAAGAAATGCTATTTTCCAAAGAAACTAAGCTTAGGCAAACAACACTGTTTTCAGTGCATTTGGAAACTCAGGCCCTAGAACTGTGATGTGCAGGCATGGTGTAAATGGTTAGTTATGATGATGGAGATGAGGTCTATACCCACCTACCCATCAGGAAAGAAAGAAAGAAAGAAAGAAAGAAAGAAAGAAAGAAAGAAAGAAAGAAGGAAGGAAGGAAGGAAGGAAGGACGGAAGGAAGGAAGGAAGGACGGACGGAAGGAAGGAGGGAGGGAAGGAAGGGAGGGGAGAGAGAGAGAGAAAGGGAGGGAGGGAGGGAGGGAGGGAGGGAGGGAGGGAGGGAGGGAGGGAGGGAGGAGCAGGCAGACCATCAGTTCAGTTCAAAAAGACTACAAATCCAGCTCCCAGACCAATGCTATCTGAATGCTGCTTTCAGAAAACTTCAAGCCTCCTTCATCTGCATAATCAAGCCCCTCCCTCCCCCCCGCAAGGCCAGTATTATGGATTTTCACATTTGATTTGGGCTGGGACCTGGGGTTGAAATCAGAGATCATTACCCCTGTGCCTCCCTAATTCTTATTCCTCCCATTAATATCTCATCAACACCGGGCAGGTGCCTCCTATAGGGAGGCTCCTCATTAACAAGTTGTCAGTGGGACAAAGAGTTGAGTCCCCAGTGCTGAAGGAAACTGGCATGAGACTTCCAGGCAGAGGCAGGTGAGTATTCTGTGAAATGATTTCTCTTTCTGTCAGGTCTATGTTTCCCACCAAACTCACCTGTCTGACTTCAGAAAACTTTCTTGCAACTTTCTGCAGCAGCCAGCTCTAGCTTTCAAATTAAATCTATTTTTATGCTCAATGTAATATCTGAATCAGCAGTTTTTAAATACTCAATATATCTTTAAATGCCAACAGACAACAAGTATAGCAGGTGTTTAATTGTGGTTTAAAGATCCACATTGTTCACATTTTACAATCACAATTAAAATTAAGCAATAACACCAAAGGAGTTCCGGTATACGGCAATAATACTTACCCGTATAGTGAAATTGATAAGAATCCAGATATAATGACGCCCATTGTGGTAACCCTGTGGTGACTGATTGCTATTCTGCTGTTAGCAAACAACCAAGAAATACTTTATTTTTTTTCAGAATTATCAATTTGTTTCTAGGGTATGTGAACAATGGAAACCTTAAGGGAGAATGCAATAGTTAGCGAGGTATTAAAACAGTTATATAACTAATAAAAACACTAAATCAACTCAGATATGCAGCAGTGTGTCATTTCCATTTTAATAAAAAAGTACATTATTCTCTTCCCGAAATTACAAAATTTTATTTTTTTTTAACTCTGTGCCAACATATTTGGAAAGTAAAAAAAAGTCATAAATCTATGCTTTCTGGAATTGTCATTGATGTGATTTTCTAGTCCTTAAAAAAGATGGAATAAAAACAGGCATTTTCATAAAACGATCGATTTGAAAAATTATTTGCATTCACTGCTTGCAATTTTTTTCTTTGGGATGTTGGAGGGGGGAGCACAGGGAATTATAAATAAACCACATTTGATTTTCATAGCATGCCTGGATGCTGAGCGTGAAGGGCTCTGAAAGGCCACGTTCCGGGACACTTTATTGAAGGAAGCTCTCTCATCCTGGCTGTGCAGGCTGCGGGGTAACAAGAACCCAGTTGGAGGGTCAGACTCCTGCTCAATTAAGCCCAGGCCGGGGCCAGATGGGAGACATCAGGACACAGAGCCCGAGGGGCTGCAGCAGCTCTGGAGTGTATAGGTCTGAGCTGCACTGAAACTTGTGGCTACAGAGCTGGGCCAAGTTGGGCAAATCTTACATCAAGGGATTTCAATGCACACGTTTTTTCTTTTCTTAATATGTAGAAAGGGGCTGAAGAGATGGCTCAGCAGTTAAGGTGCTTGCCTGCAAAGCCTAACAATCCTTGTTCAATTCCCACACAAAGCCAGATGCACAAAGTAGCGTGTGCATCTGGAGTTTGTTTGCAGTGGCTAGAGGCCCTGGTGCACACATTCTCTCTCTTTCTCTCTTTCTCTTTTGAAATAGATAAATTTTTTTAAATATATTTTTTAATTTTTTTTTATTTATTTATTTGAGAACGACAGACACAGAGAGAAAGACAGATAGAGGGAGAGAGAGAATGCGCGCGCCAGGGCTTCCAGCCTCTGCAAACGAACTCCAGACGCGTGCGCCCCCTTGTGCATCTGGCTAACGTGGGACCTGGGGAACCGAGCCTCGAACCGGGGTCCTTAGGCTTCACAGGCAAGTGCTTAACCGCTAAGCCATCTCTCTAGCCCGATAAAATATTTTTAAATTAATGAATCAGGACCATGTTCCATGTTCACCCTGTGACTTATCCCACCTTGGAAGGTATTGTGGCTACAGAGTCAAAGGATCTAACTCAACACACATCAAAAAACTGAGACCTGGAGAGGTAAAGTCCCTTGAGACTTATGTCCATGCTCTATCATGTCCCTCTGTGGTATGCATAGCAGACAGCCTGGTGATGGGATACTCTGGATTCTTTTCAAAAGAACATCAGAAAATATGAAATGGCTGAAAGTCTGTTAGGAGTGTACCATAATGGGCTGAAAAGAGCTCAATAGTTAAGGCAAAGTCTAATGTCCCAAGTTCTTGAGTCCAATTCCCTAGTACCCATGAAAAGCTACATGCACAAGATGGCACATGCATCTGGAGTCCATTTGCAGAAGCTGGGAGGCATTCCCATTCTCTGTCTGCTGTCTCTCTTCTATCTCTCTCTGCTTGCAAATAAAAAGAAAAATAAGGGGCTGCAGATATTTCTCAGTGGTTAGGGTGCTTGCCTCCAGACACTAACAACCCCAGCTAGAATCCCCAGTATACATGTTAGCCAGGTTCATGCATCTGGAGTTTGTTTGCAGTGGCTAGAGGCTTTGGCATGCTAATATACTCTCTCTCTCTCTCTCTCTCTCTCTCTCTCTCTCTCTCTCTCCTTATAATTAAGTAAATAAAATATTTTAAGAAAAACAAAAAAAGAATGCACCATAACAATGGCAGCCCTGAGTAATTATCATCAGTTTGCATATCCACACATTCATTTAGCAAATTTTATTAAATGTTCTTGTAGGCATATCACTGATTTAGCTACTTGGGGATTCAATAGGTCTAAACCTGAGACATATATCCCTGATTTCTTGAAATCAGGCTATTGGGATAACAACATTACCCAAAAAGCACAATGATCAGGCCCTATGATAAAGCTCAGAGGGGAATACAGTTCTTGGAAAATAACCAAGGAAGCAGATCAATGTAGCAGATTCTGGAAAGGAAGGGACACCTTCACTGAGAACATGACGGGTGAATAGGAGTCCACCAAAACGTGATGGAAAATAGTGTAAGGCATGGGCATTTGTTGCAGAAAACCCTTTCCCCTGGGGTGACAAAAACATACATCTTCTCCCCAGATAGGGCACAAATAACAGAACAAAGGACAAATATACCAAAACCAGTTTTGGTGAAGCAATGAGTTTATTGAGGTTACTTACAGAGCAGGGTGAGGGGTTGCTTACAGGAGATAGATGACTCAAACACAGCCTCACCACGTGAAGTCTCACCCCGCCCCTCCCCCCGCCATGACGCCCTCCCATAGCTGCTCAAGGGCAGCTGCATCAGCAGAAAGCCACCTGAGCATCGGTGACGGAAGCTGCATCTCTGGAGCACACTGCACCACTGACAGGAAGCTCCATGGGAGAGCGGCGAAGCATCTCTAAGCAGTCGTTTCCCCTTTATATAGCCTTGGTGGTGTGTGTGGAGGGGGGTGTTCTTTCAACCCTTTCGCATCCCAGTACTCAGGAAGTAGAGGTAGGAAGATCAGAAGTTCAAGGTCTTTCTTAGCTACATAGCAAGTTCAAGGCCAGCTAAGACTACATAAGGCCCTGTCTAGAAAAGAGAAGAGAAGGGAGGGGAGGGGAGGGGCTGGGGAAGGAAAAGGAGGGGGGAGGGGAGGGAAGGGGCGGGGAGGGGAGGGGAAGGAAGGGAAAGGAGAGAAGAAAGAAGAGAGAAAGGGAGGGAGGGAGGGAGGGAGGGAGGGAAGGAGGGAAGGAAGGAAGGAAGGAAGGAAGGAAGGAAGGAAGGAAGGAAGGAAGGAAGGAAGGAAGGAAGGAAGGAAGGAAGGAAGGCAAATAAACTAGCATGGTTGCTCACGCCTTTAATCCTAGAATTTAGGAGGTTGAGGTAGGAGGATCACTATGAGTTCAAAGCTAGCCTGGGCTACAGAGTAAGTTCCATGTCAGCTTTGGCTACAGTGAGAAACTGTTTCAAGACAAAGAATCAGTCAATCAATGAATGACACAAATTCCAAAGAGAGAGGTGGCTCAATCAGTGGCTCAGACAAACCACAGAGGAGCAATTCTTCTCTACGTCATATTTCATTTGTTTGCTTGTCCATCACGGTCGTGTGATGGTGGCACAATGCAGGTTTCCCATGCAGACAGAGCAACAAGCAGAAGAGGGCAGGGACTCTTGTTTCTCTCTTCAGTCACAGTGAGGAACAGCTCCCCAGACTTATCCTGAGACCCTGATGTGTCTGAACTTATGGGGTGTGATGGCATATGCCTTTAATCCCAGCACTCGAGTGATCAAGGTCAGAGGACCTCTGTGAGTTCGAGGCCAGCCTGAGACTACATAGTGAATTATATACACCTGACCTAGAGCGCTTATGAGAGGAAAGATTTATTTTGGCTCATGCTTTCAAAGAGTTTGTCCATCACCGTGGAGATGGCATGACAGAGCAGCTCCATCCATGGCAGAGCACGGCGTGGAACCTGGTCACATCCTAGAGGACCAGAAAGCAGAAAGCACAACCACCAAGAGCTATTGTAACCTTCAAAGGTCTGCCTCTAATGACCTACGTCCTCCATCTAAGCCCCACCTCTGAAAGTTCCAGAACCTCTCAATGGAGCAACACCAGCTGGAGAGCGAGTGTTCGAGGCCTGAGCTGGGAAACATGCGTTCAAACCACAGCAGTTTGGATCTGCAACGTTCCTGACAGGCTTACATTTTTAAACTGTTAATCTTCATGTACTGATGTGGCTTGGAGGAGGTCTTGGAACCTTCTAGACATGAGATTTAGCAGGCAGGCCTCGGTGGTGGAGGCAGGGCTTGTGACTTAGAGCCCTGCCCTGATGCTGCCCCCATCCCTTCTTCTTGCTCTGCCAAGATATGGGGAGTCCCAGATCCCACACTCCTGCCACCACGAACCCCACCATCCTGGACTATACCCTCCCAGATAAATCCCTCCTCTCTGGTTAGGTATTTGGTCACAGTGACAAGAAAAGTCACTCAAACACAAACCATAACAAATGTCCTCGTGCTCACGGCAGAGGGAGGCCCAGGAGAGAAAATGCCAACACCTTGTAAACTTTTGGTCACATCATCCTTGCTAAATGTCCTATTTAAAAAAAAGAAAAAGAAAAAAAAGCTCCAGTTTGGGGTTGGAAAAATGGCTTGCAAAGCACAGTGATCAGGGTTCAATTCCCCAGTACCCAGGTAAAACCAGATGCACAAAGTGGTGCATGCTTCTGCAGTTTGTTTGCAGCGGGTGGAGGCCTTGGCATGCCCATTCTCTGTGTTTGTCTGTCTTTCTCATTCTCTCAAATAAGCAAATAAATTAAATATATACACACACACACATATACATTCATATATATACACACACACACACACATATGTATATGAAGTTCCAGTTTGGGCACAGGAACTCACTCGGAGGAACATCAGGCATGGCTCCACTCTAGTAATCTCTCACAGCCTGGCTTCAAAGCTTGTGCACGTCCCTCCCTCCCAACAGCTTCCCAAGATGGACAGATAAGCTGGATACCCTGTAAATCATTGCTAAAAATGTGATCTAAAATGGCACAGAGGTGGCCCCAAAGAGTCAGGGAAAAGAAATGAGGTTTCTACAAAATATGTAATCAGGCACGATGTCTCCGGATTGAACGGGGGGAGGAGGAAACGGGCGGATAAAACCGGAGAGGCAAGTGACAACTGGAATTGAAACTTTCTGTGGTTACCCGACTCCGGCAGCAGCTTGCTGGAAAGAACGGTGTGATCAGCTGGAGGACTTCAGCAAACTTCGCTCTGTAGCCTCGGAGCCAAAGCACACATAACAGGGAGGAGTGTGGCAGAGAGAGGTGGGCAAACCAGAACCCTGACAGAAGAGTGGCATCCAGTGGCCAGGGGGTAGTTTGCACTGAGCCACAGCTACAAGCACCCACATGTGGCCGTTGCTGGCTAACCACATCCCAGAAAAAGCTTCAGTAGACCACAGGATGTGGCCAGCCCTCGCCTGGGGCCCCTGAAGGGAGAGAGCCCAACCAGTGCAGACCAGGAGAGAGAAGGGTGTGCCCCTTGGAAGCGTCACCCCAGTTCCCTCCCCGTGCTCCCATCCAGGCTGTCCTCAGCTCCGTGCCAGGCGCTCTGAGAGAATGTGGCATCCCCAGAGAGTGGTAAAGCCAGTGAAGGGCAAGGGAGGCGATGAGGCCACTTGCTGGGATGCTTCAGGACAGTGGTCCGGCGCATGGGCATCTCTGCCATTCTCCAGCCTCGCGCCTCCATCTTGGGGAACTCTGAGAGTGGAGTCCACGACCCCCAGGGGACTCCGAGAGCCCTCCATAGAGCAGACACAGGGAGGCAGAGAGAGTGGGGGTCCCAAATGGAAATGTGCCTCCAGATGGACCTCAAAGGAGGCCAGGAACAGAGGATGGGAGAGACGGAGGCCTAGGCAGGCTCTAGAGTTCTTCAATGAAGATCAGCCAACACACAGATCCCCCACCCTAAGAGGAAGAGAGAATTCAGCAGAGAAACCAGGAAAGTCCATAAGAGATCTTCCTAGAAACTGGAACTGGGGCTCACCATTCTCCTTTATGGGTGCCAAACCTCAGCTCTGAGGAATATCCCTTAGATGTAGATTCTGAAAAGACAAGCTGGAAAAAATGCCAGGTGCTTACAAAAAGTAGGGAAGGGAATGGAGAGATGGCTCAGCGGTTAAGGTGCTTTCCTGAAAAGCCTAACAACCTGCGTTCAATTCCCCAGTACCTATGTAAAGCCAGATGCACAAAGTGGTGCATGCATCTAGAGTTTGTTTGCAGTGGCTGGAGGCCTTGGCATGCCCATTCTCTCTGTCTCCTTCCTCTCTCCCTCCCTCCCTCTCTCTCTCTCTCTCTCTCTCTCTCTCTCTCTCTCTCTCTCTCTCTCTGTCTCTGTCTCTCTCTCTCTCCTTGCAAATAAGAAAAAAATAAGTAAGTAAAAACATTTTTTTTTTAAAAACTTGGGCTGAAGAGATGGAATAGCATTTAAGATGCTTGCCTGCAAAGCCTAAGGACCCAGGTTCAATTCCCCAGGACCTACATAAAGCCAGATGCACATAGTGACACATGTGTCTGGAGTTTGTTTGCAGTGGCTAGAGGCTAGAGATCTCTCTCTCACTCACTCTCTCTCTCTCTCTTTCTCTCTCTCTCAAATAAATATATAAAAATAACATAGTTTTGAGCTGGGTGTGGTGGCACACACCTTTAATCCCAGCACTTGGGAGGCAGAGGTAGGAGGACTACCTTGAGTTCAAGTCCACCCTGAGACTATATAGCAAAATCCAGGTCAGCCTGGACTAGAGCAAAACCTTACCTCAAAAAGTAAATAAATAAATTAAATAGTTTTTTTTAAAAAACTAGGGCAATACTTTAAGAAAATGAAATGCTGGTCAACTTACCCTTATATTGATGGGAAAGGCATGAAGTTCTGAAAAACAGTTGGTAGGAAAGGAAGAAGGAGGAAGAAAGAAGGAGGGAGGAAGTTGCTTGCTGTGCTTCTCTCCAATTCTTTAGATGCAATGTATAAAGAAAATGTAAAAATAGAAATCATTAATATCTGCATTCACATTTCAAACATTAGCAGGCAAGGGGCTGGTACTGTGGAAATGGATGTCCTCATGTTTGTGAGGCCCTAGATAAGGTCATGTCTCTCAGCCTTGCATGCGTACGAGCGCCTCCCCTGAGCTTGTCCCTGAGAATGCTAAGAAGCAACCTCCTAGGTAACCCAGGTCCCTGACCGAAGTTCCCTATGCTACCAGAACCTGCCTCACTCTGTGCCCTCGGACTGGACCCACTTCGATGACTGCAGTAATCTGTATCCTTTCTTATTTCACTCACGCTACAGGCCCTGACGGGAATCCGCCTCTCATACCTGACCTTTGTTTAAAGTTATTATTTTTCTTTTTCTTTTCCTTTTTTTTTTTTTTTTTTTTTTTTGATTTTCATGTAGGGTCTCACTCTAGCCTAGGCTGAGCTGGAATTCACTATGTAGTCTCAAGGTGGCCTCAAACTCACAGCGATCCATGCACCTCTGCCTCCTGAGTGCTGGGATTGAAGGCATGTGCCACCATGCCCAGCAAGTTTCTTTTAAAATATTATATTTATTTGAAAGAGAGAGAAAATGGGCCCACCAGGGCCTCTGGCCACTGCAAATAAGCTCCAGACGCACGTGCCACCTTGTGCATCTGGCTTTATGTGGGTACTAGGAAATCGAATCTGGGTCCTTTGGCTCTGCAGGCAAGTGCCCTAACAGCTGAACCATCTCTCCAGCCCAAATACCTGATCTTTGCCTGGTTGGGCCAGGCAACATCTTCTCTCAAAGGGTCAGAAAGCTGCACACAGTTCCAGCTGACATCATTGTGACGTAGCCTTACCAGAGCTTGAAGGTTTTCGCTATCTCCCCTTGTAGGAACCCCGCCATGCTTCCCACCGGGGTCCCTGGTGCCATTCTCTGTCAAATGCTCAGCTCTAGAGGTCAGGGACAGTGAACCATCTCAGTCACCACTGTTTCCTGGTGCCAAATACAGAATCATTCTGTGAGGGATTGTCTAGGCCAGGTTGGTCCCTGGGCGCATCTAAGAGGGTTATCTTGGTGATCTAGGTTAATCTGAGGTGGGAAAACCCACCTTAGCTGTGGGCAGCACTGATCCTTGGGCTCCTGGACCGTGTACAAAGGAGAAAGCCGGCTGAGCACCGGCCCTCCTCACTCTGCTTCCTCACTGGTGACTGAATGTGACCCGCCACCATGCCTTCCCGCCACGATGAAATGACCATGAAACTGCAAACTGAGATAAATGCTTCCTGCACTACCCTGATTCTTGGTCAGGTATTTTGTCACGGCGAAGAAAAGGGAACTGGTGCGCCAAATAAACGTAAAAGTAAAGGGGCACCCACTTGGAGAAGAGGTGGCATTAGAAACAGGAGGTCGCTTATATACCAAAGACGCATGCCTGAGTCAAATTGAAAGGCAGCACCAGAAAACCCAAAGTTAGGAACGACCCGAAAAATAACTGCCCTGTCACATTTAGAAGCCATGGGGTCAGAAGGTTCAGGGAAGACTGGGAGAGTATTCCAGATCAAAGGATATTTCAAAAGGCACATCACCCAATGTGTAGCTACACGGAGCACATGATTCTGAACTAGAAAGTTTTGCACCTGTCTGCAAAGCCAAATGACCCGGGTGAGTGGCACATGCATCTGGAGTTCTGGGGAGATGGCTCAGCGGTGCAGCTGGCTTTATGTGGGTACTGGGAAATTGAACCAGGGTCATTAGGCTTTGCAGGCAAGTACCTTAACCGCTGAGCCATCTCTCCAGCCCTGGTAGCACTTTTGATGACTGGATGGTGGTTAAGTTCAGGAATCTCCTGTAGTAGGGCAAACACATAGAAGTATCTGAGTGTTGGGACATTGGGTTAGTAATTGCCTCTGATGAGCAAAGTAAGAAAAAAGTTATTTTGTACCACAGCTCCAACTTTTCTACTAGCTTGTAATTCTTTCTATGTTTAAAAAAAAAAAAAGAGAGAGAGAGAGAGAGCGCGCTCTGGAGCTGGAGAGTTGACTCAGCAGTTAAGGCACTTGTCTACACAGCTTAAGGATCTGAGCTCAGTTCACCAGGACCCATGTTAGCCAGATGCACAGAATGGCACCTGCATCTGGAGTTCATTTGCAGTGGCTGGTGGCCCTGGCATGCCCATTCCACCCCCCACCCCCGACTTTCTCTCTCTCTCTCTCTATCTCTCTGCTTGCAAATAAATAAATAAAATATGTTTTAAAAACAACTCTGTGCTAATATTAAGCAGCAACAATGTTTGGAATATATTGATCTTAGCAGCTCTAGATACAGCTAGTGAACTAAGGTAAGGACTTATAGCTCACTGGCCAAGCACCTGTCTAGTATGTCTGAAGCTCTGGGTTCAATTCCCAGTACAAAAATATAAAAGAAGGTCATATCATAGCCAAATGTGGGGTCACACACTTGAAATCCCAGAACTTGGGAGGCTGAGACAGGAAAATCAGGAGTTGAAGTTCATCCTCAACTACATAGCAAGTTTGAGGCTGGGATAAAAGGTCATGTTCAAAAACTAAAAATTTTTTAAAGTTTTTAAATGGAGTTAGTGAGCCAAGCCTAATATCAACTCACAGCTCAATATTCTCTCACTGGACAGACAAGTGAGACTTTCAATACATACGTCATCATGTGTTTGTTACTTTTAATTCTTAGAATAAATTATGTAATAGAACTTTTCATAGTGGTAAAACTGTCTAACATCTGCTCTATGCAATATGGTAGCCACTCCCATGTGAGTAGCCCAATGTTGGGACTGAATTTAGTTTATTTACTTGTGTGTGAGTGTGTGTGTGTGATTGCAGGCATGCATACACACACACGCACACACACGCACACACACACCAGGACTTCTTTGAAGAGAGAAAATGTATGAACATACCAGGGCCTCATGTCACAGCAAATGAACTCCAGACACACACACCCCTTTCTGCATCTAGCTTTAGATGGGTTCTGGGGAGTTGAACCCAGACCGTCAGGCTTTGCAAGCAGGTGCTTCTAGCTGCTGAGCCATCTCCCCAGCCCCTGAATTTTAATTTTAATTTAAGCACAAACTTAAGTGGGCTTGCTAGTCTAGTGGCTACAGTGTTGGACAGAATAGTTCTAAGCTGTAGAGAAATCCTGGAAGTTCCTAATTTCTTTTATGATTAGCCTGTTCCTGACCCCAAAACAAGATGTTGAGTACAAGAAGACTAGAAGTCAATTTTATTTATGGAGAGATAAGTTTACAGCCCTGAATATATTAATTTATAGAATTCAGTTGATTATTTTCACTGTGTATACACACATGCATCTATGCTTGGAATTATTCCAACATTTACAGAAAAGTTTTATTAATGAGACTCGTTACATTAATAAGTTAAAAATGATAATCTCAACAAATGCCAAAGATATGTGATAAGATTGTTAATAAGTCAGAGATAGAAGGCTTGGGCTAGAGAGATGGCTTAGTGGTTAAGGCACTTGCCTGCGAGGCCTAACAACCCAGGTTCAATTCTCCAGGACCCATGTAAGCCAGATGCACAAGATGGTGCATGTGTCTGGAGTTGGTTTGCAGTAGCTAGAGGCCCTGGCATATCCATTCTCTCTCTCTCTTTCTCTTTCTTTCTCTCGCCCTCCCTCCCTCCTCCTCTCTGCCTCTTTCTCTCTCTCAAATCAATCAATTAATTAATTATATTTTTAAAGTAGAAGACTTTCTTTAACAGCCTTCAAATTAGCTACTCCAAGTGAACTATAAGTAATTTATCTCTAATCATGAACTACTAGGAGAAGTCCATTACAAAACAGGAGGCATACATTTCCCCCGCTTTCCCAATGCTCTATAGTAAGGATATGAAATTATGTAAATGTCAGAAAGGAAAAGATGATTCTTATTTGCAGATTTTTGTGCCACTCAGAAAAAAAAACAACAAAGAAAAGTGACCATTAGATACCTTTAATCCCAGCACTTGGGAGGCTGAGGTAGGAGAATCACTATGAGTTTGAGACCAGCCTGAGAGTACAGAGTGAGTTCCAGGTCATTCTGGGCTAGAGTGAGACCTTGTCTTGAAAACAAAAATTTCTGATCATTAGAATTAATATGAAATATCAGTATGACTGCCAAATAAGACACACACACTCCAGTCCCCAGTCTTAGAGCCACAAAAACAGACTAAACATGCTTCACTCATAATTTTATTTTTGCCATCCGACAGAATCTCTAAAATACAGAAGATATAATAAGTGTTTGTTGAATGAATTTGTTGAATTAAAAATCCAGACACCTTGGATGTTATACATTAGCATTTTCCCTGAAGAACTGGTTTTCAAAATAAGGGAAAAAATGTAATCATATCAATAGATGCAGAACAGAAACTGGGCTGTGGAAATGGCTCAAGAGTTAAAGGTGCTTGCTTGCAAAGCCTGATGTTCTGGGTTCAATTCACAGGATCCATGTAAAGCCAGATGCACAAAGTGGTGCATGCATCTGGAGTTTATTTTACAGTGGCAAGAAGCTCTAATGCACCCATTTCCTCTCTCTCATTCTCTGTCTCTCTCTCTCTCTCTCTCTCTCCTTGCAAATAGATAAAATAATTTTTAAAAACTAAACATAAATTGACAAAATATAGCATCTGGAATTTATTTTATCGTGGCAAGAAGCTCTAATGCACCCATCCCCCCCTTCTCTGTCTCTCTCTCTCCTTGCAAATAAATAAAATAATTTTTAGAAACTAATCATACATTGACAAAATATAGCAACTGTTCATGATTTTCAACAGGATAGGAATACAAGAGAAGTTTCTTAAAGAATAAAGGGCACTACAAAAATCTACAATTGGGGTGAGGCGATAGCTCAGTGGCTAAGCTTGCTGCTTAAGCATGACAGCCTCAGGCTGAAGACTACCAAGTTCAACTCCCAAGAGGCCACACAAGAAGAATGGCCATGTACATCTGTCACCCAGTCCACAGAGGATGGAGAGCAGAGAGTCCCTGGAGCTTAGTGAAAGACAGCAGCTTCAGGTTGAGGGAAAGACTCCAGGAAAGAAATATGTGGATGAGCAATACGAGAAGGCCTCCACATGCACACGCATGGGCCATGAGCATCTGCACACACATGTGCATATACATGTGCATAGGTCACATAGTACACAACACCACACCACAAACATACTATAGACACATACATACACATGCAAAAATGAAATTTATACTTGTGGTTTGAATGGATGTCTCCAACTGATTCAGGAATTTACTTTTTTTCATCTTTTTGGTTTTTTTTTTTTTGAGGTACGGTCTCACTCTCTAACCCAGGGTAACCTGGAATTCACTATGTACTCTCAGGGTGGCCTTGAACTCATAGCGATCCACCTACCTCCGCCTTCTGAGTGCTGGGATTAAAGGTGTGCACCACCATGCCTAGCTGACTCAGGAGTTTATTAAGGCTTATAATTTAGATTTCCAGCCACCTGGCTGGAAGAGGTGTCTCTGTGGGCAGATCCTAGGGTCCAGCCTCAAGGTGTGTTTGGGGGCAGATCTGTTTCCAGCATATCCAGGTATACAGAGTGCTTAAGCGCTGCTGAGCGTTCCTGGAGTGTGCCCGCTTGCTTGCACGGCTAGTGGTTGTGCTGCTGTGCTCGCTCGGCGTGGGCCTGTGAGGGGCCATCGTCTTCTCCCATTATGGAATGTCCCCTCTCTCTGTGAGCTTCAATAAATCCTTTCCTCCTATAAACTGCGTCTGGTCTAGACGTGCATCCCAGTGACTTGAAGCTGACTGCTACAATAATTAACATCACACTTAATGTGGAAAAGCTTGTTTCTGCCCTAAAATCAGAAACTAAGAAAGAAAGTCATACCAAGTCTATTCCATTTGCTCCTGAAAGTCCTAGACAGTGCAATACAAATCAATTAATCAATCAATAACATACACCTTGGGAAGGAAGAGATAGATATAAACATCCTGTTTGACAGCATGATTGTGTGGAAACTGCCAAGAAATTTATTAAAACTTCTTAAATATTTTTTTAAAAATTAGAGCTGGAAGGATGGCTTAGCAGTTAAGGTGTTTTACTGAAAAGCCAAAGGACCCAGGTTCGATTCCCCAGGACCCACGTTAGCCAGGTGCACAAGGGGGCACATGCATATGGAGTTCGTTTGCAGTGGCTGGAGGCCTGGCAAGACCATTCTCTCTCTCTCTCCTCCCTCTCTCTCTCTCTCTCTATTTCTCTCTCTCTCTCTCTCTGTCTCTCTCTCCCCTTTCTATCAAATAAATAAGTAAAAATAAAATATTTTTTTAAACTTCTTAGAAGCGTCTAGAATTAATATGGACTAGAAAAAAATGCATTGTGTAAGGTCAACACAAAACAATTATGCTGCTTGTAAGTCTCAGTTTTCTCATCTATAAAATCAGACAAATACTTGAAATTTCCCAGAGTTTGTTGTAAAGAGAGTTACAGTTATCATAGGCAAGCAGTCTTTTATCGCACATTGTAAATACTTGGTAAAAGTTAGCAAAGGCTGGGTATGATCATATCTTTAATCCCAGCACTCAGGAGGCTGAAGTTGGAGGATCTTCATGAGTTCAAGGTCACTCTTAGACTACATAGTGAATTTCTGGTCATCCTGGACTAGAGCAAGACCTTCCTCAAAAAAACAAACAAACAAGAAAAGTTAGCAGTGTCAGGCTGGGGGAATGGCTCAGTGGTTGGAGGCACTTATTGCAAAGCCTGTTGATGAGGGTTCAGTTCCCCAGCACCCACATAAAGCCAGATGCTCAGGGTGGCACATGCATCTGGCGTTCATTTTCCTCACTCATAAATAAATAAATAAAATATATTTCTTTAAAGTTATCAGTATTTTCAGACTATGACATTTAGGGAGACAAATATGGATGCATGTGATGGTTACATAAGAGATAGCCATCAGTTTTATGAAATATGAACAAAATACATTATGTACGTGTACAAAAACGTCAGCATGAAACCCATTATTACATATAATTAATATGTACTGAAAAGAAAAACTCAGTGGGTCTAGTTGATAAAAATAGCTATAGCCTTCTGTGACTACATTCAAAGGGCTAAAGAAAGGATTTTTTAGATACGTATCAGACCCACCACAATGAGCTCTCTGTTCAGTTTTGCATGCTGTGTATTAATAGAAGCATTGAGAAGCCAGATGCCTCCAAAGGGAGTGTTTAGCAGTTGGGGAAACTGTGTCATGATCTCAGCAAGTAGGACTGTCCACAATGGGAACATAGGGGCTTAACATCTGTTGATAATGGCTATTTGATGACATTCTACAGATACACAGTAATCTGTGGATCCGCCATGTGATATGGAGGCAGACATTCCCAGGGGTAGAAGGCATACGCTTATTTAAAATTAACATCAGAAGCTGGAGAGCTCCATTAGAGGTAAAGGCCCTTGCCTGTGAAGCCTAACGACTGAGGTTTGATTCTCCACGTCCCACATAAGTCAGATGCACAAGGTGGCCCATGCATCTGGAGTTCGTTTGCAGTGGCTAGACAGCCTGGACCACCCATTTTCATTCTCTCTCTCTCTCTCTCTCTCTCTCTCTCTCTCTCTCTCTCTATATATATATATATATATATATATATATATATATAAAACATAAAATTAATTATTTAAAGTTAATATCAGAAGTGACAGGGAATGTTTGTTCTCAATGGAGCTGCTTACCTTGTAACATAAAAAGGTAATTAAAAAACAAGAAAAATTCAGGCTCACATTCAAGTACTCTACCAAGATCTCAAAGTTATCCAGGACAGAACCACACAGATTGACTGTGATATGAATCTTAATATTTGGATTAATGGGTACTCACCCAGTCAAAGAGAGACTAGGAAGTCCTTGGGTTTGGGCTTGGCCTCAGCTTTTTGGGCAAGTATCCTCAGGAGCGAGGCTGAAGCCTAAATGCAGATGTTTTGAAGTAACTATGCTGGGGCTGGGGAGATGGCCCAGGCCCTTAGGAGGAAACAGCCACACTGGTGTGACCCTCAGGGCTGAGCTCCAATGCAGGAAGGTGTGATCTAAGTATCCCCCAGCTACAGCTCCCCACTGAGAGCTCAGGGTAGGGCCATGGGGGGTGACCAGATGCTACTGAGGCTTAGTGCTGAGTGTTTGAAAACTCACTATGAATATTGATGCCAAGAGCTTGTTGGTGGCTCTTAGAAACAAACAGAAGACGGAACAGCCATCCCCCGACCCCACTACAGGATGTCGTTAGCTAGATGCAGACTTTTCCATTGGTTAAGAAACACAAACCCAGGGCTGGAAAGATTGCTTAGTGGTTAAGGTGCTTGCCTGTGGAGCCTAAGGACCTAGGTTTGACTCCCCAGAACCCACATAAGCCAGATGCACATGGTAGTGCATGTGTCAGAAGTTTGTTTGCAATGGCTGGAGACCCTGGTGTGCCCATTCTCTCTTGCTCTCTTTCTCTCAAATAAATAAATAAAAATATTTAAAAACCACAAATCCATCATCCTCACTCCTATTTTTTATTTTATTTTTATTGACTATATATGCATATAAGGTACTTTATCTTAATCCCTTCTTGTCCCCCTTTGCCAGCCCCTTCCATTGGCACCCTCTTTCTTTCCTCTTCTGCTTTGATGTCTTTTATTCCTCTCTCTCTCTCTCTCTCTCTGTGTGTGTGTGTGTGTATGAGAGAGAGACAAGACCCACAGAGTTTAATCAGGGTTCCCTGCCTGAACATGGGTGGGGAATTATTTGTCACAGCGCGTAAAACTTACCAGTGGCTACACCACCGTAGTAAATGTCTCCTGCTCCCCAATTGTCAATCACACACTCCTATTTTCAAATGTGGTCACTGATGTTGGAAGCAGACGCTCCTCAAACATTATACTGACCACACCATAGAGGCCCAGGCAGACAGACCATATGGCTGACGAGAGGATCAGCCAATAAATGGATTTAAAAAAGAATGATTATCCAATCTCTTCCAACAGAACCTCATTAGCTACGACCATTGTCACCTTCTCTTTTGCCAGTGAATTGGGGTTTCAGCTCAGTAGAAGCTTAGAATTTTTCTACTCATGCAGGCAGATTAAAGCTCTCAACTAACTCAGGTGTAACCTGTTTAATTCACCATCCAACTAATTACTGCAGATGCAGATAAACCTGGCTGACAGAAAAGACTCCACCTCCAAAATCCCAAACAAAGAGCAGAGTAAGCATGCTTCTCAGGACCCAAGGTGTCGGATGGCAGACACCTTAAAACAGCAAATGCCCCAGTGACTTTGAAAATCTATGAATGCTGGAGGAGGGGACAGGAATTCCAGCACCGTGTTGATGCATTTGGGGACTACCTGATTCCACTCTGAATGTCATGTAAACAATAGAAGTAGAATCAACTGCTTCAGTCAGATGAAATCCAAATTCAGCAGATTTTCTCATAATTTCATTTAAATAAAAAATGGGGTTTTTGTTGTTTTTTTTTTATTAGAACTGAATAAACTATGGAGACTAGAATCAAGGGCATTGTTTTCACATGCACTGTCTGTCCCTCAGAGAGGTTAACTTTGAAAGATGAACTTAATTGCAAATCTTTTGCTCTAAGGAACATTAATTGGCTGTATCTTATTGTGGCAAAAATTTATGTTTCAAAGGGATATAGCTAGAAAAACAGACTTTCGTTTTGACAGGTCATTTTTCTCAAAAGGCATATTTGGAAAATAAATTACTTGAACATATACTTTGAAAAGAATAGAGAACTAAACAATCACTTAAAAGAATTCTTTCTCTTCTTTCTTTTTTTTACAAAGGAGTGGATAAAAGTTTCCTGTCTTGGTAAAGAATAACATTCTAACCTGTAGAAGATCTCCATATAGTGTTTTTCTGATTTTATAAGTGACAAGCTCATAGGAACATTATGTTAGTAATATTCCAGCTAACCTGTTGCCATGAGATGTTTCTGGGAACATTTCATGGCTCCATTTATATGCACTGCCATCTTTTTGGAGAAGTATGGCCAAGGGGTTTGAGCATTCAAGTGTTCCTACCACATTTCCTCTGAGTCTTACCTCAGCAAGCCCTAAACTCTCTGACCATCACTTTCTTCATCTGTGAAGAATACCTGGCCCTTTTGGAACACATTGCAAGAAAAAAAGTCTTAATGAGCTAAAATGCCATTAAAATAAAAAGATTGTTGAAGCAAAAAGACTAACCATTGGAATCTTGATTCATTACCAGATCATAGAAAACCATTCTAGCTGTGCTTACCATGGCCCAGCAGAACACCAGGTGATGCCTCAAACTGAATTTTGTGAGTCACAAAAGAACGTGTTCAAAAATAACCAAGTTTTCCTTCTGTAGGGTAAACTACAGGCAGCTGATCACATTCACTGAATCATTCCATATCCATTTCTCTTTATATCTCTCATCCTCTCTCCTCCTTCACCTCCCCCAGTCTTGTGCTGGCAAAAGCCACAGGCATACCAGCTATATAGACCATTATTTTAAGCTCTGGAATACATTTGTATCCTGCTGGGAGATAGACGCCCTCAACCTATAACCCTGGAGGAAGAATACCATGATCTTTTCTGGAGGAGGTCATTAAAAATTTCCTCATAAACCATAAATCAGGACATTTCTCAACATTTATCTTTTTTTCCCCCCAAGATAGGATCTCATTCTAGCTCAGGTTGACCTGGTACTCATTCTGTAGTCCCAGGTTGGCCTTGAACTCACAGTGATCCTCCTACCTCTGCCTCCCTAGTGCTGGGATTAAGGGTGTGCACCACTATGCCCAGCTCAACGTTTATTATCCAGAAACAAACCCTGAAAAGTTCACCAAGAAGAATAAAACAGAAAGACAGTAGGTTCAAAGATTAGATTCTTGGGAAACTTTACATATTTTAAATCATGCTTCGAAATTCTTAATAACTCTCAGTTTAAGGAAACTAAAAATTGAAGACAATAAATCTATTTAACTTTGAATAACCTCATATTCTGCAAACATATTCTACATTGTCTTTATGGTAACTATTAGAAATCTCCCTCAATAACACACTACACATATTACATGTAGGAAATTCTTCTTCAAGCACTTAGTACTTGGTATCACCTGGACCACCTTTCCATTGTCTTTGTGTACATCAGATGGGAAGATTCTTTTTAAAAAAAATCTATTATTTTTATTAGCATACAAAGAATTAGGTTTCAGGGCTGGAGAGATGGCTTAGCAGTTAAGGCGTTCGCCTGCAAAGCCAAAGGATCCCAGTTCAACTCTCCAGGACCCATTTGCAGTGGCTGGAGGCCACGCCCATTCTCTCTCTGCCTGTCTCTCTCAAATAAATAACTAAATAAAATATATTTAAAAAAAAAAGAATTAGGTTTCATTACAGCATTTTTGTTTCCCTTCCCCCACACCCTCCCCCTTGCCTCTCCCCCTATTAAGTATCTCTCCCTCCACCGTAGGCTCCTTTCTACTTTCAAGTCACATGTGTCCTATTGCCCCCCATCACCCCATTCTCAACACCTCTTCTTCCTTTCTCTCCTACATAGTTCCAATAGCCTATACTCATTATTGCAGACAGCGCAACGTTGCTGGGATGGACTTCCAAACCAAGCACAGTTTAGGGGACGAAGGGATTTATTCCAAGCTTACAGATGCAGGGGGAAAGTTCCGTCAATAGTGGGAGAGGCTCTATCCATACATCCAAGCAGACAGAAACAACCAAACAGACCAGACCATGGAAACCAAAAGCAGCAAGCACAAGCGGCAGCAAGCAACAGGGACCCTGCCGCAACTCAGACTTCTCTGCTACATTTGGTCTGGAATTCCTATCTATCCCCAAACACACCTTTGGGCTGGACCCCAGCCCTGGCGTCACCTTCTCCAGCCAGACACCTGGAAATCCAAGTTACATGTTTTAATAAAACACCTGAGTCTATAAGGGACAAACATTCAAACGATCACACCCACTCACTCTCACATGCTCAGTTACACAAGCATTGCAAGTTAGGAGCTGTATAGGAGAGAGAACGTAAGATTTTTGTTTTACTGAACCTAGGTTACCTCACTTAATATATTTTTCCAGTTCCATCTATTTTCCTACAAATTTTTATCTCTGTATTTATATATTTTATTTATTTTATATCTTTATTATATAAATTATATCTTACTTGCTTTAATGTGGGTAAGCCATATGCATTTAGACATGTATTCATTTCAGACTGGAGAGATTGCTCAGCAGTTAAGGTGCTTGCCTAATGACCTGGGTTTGATTCCCCAGTACCTAGATGCACAAAGTGGCCCATGCCTCTGGAGTGCAGGAGTTTATTTGCAGTGGCTGGAGGCCCTGATATATCCATCTTCTCTCTCTCTCCCTCTCTCCTTCTCTTCCTCTTAAAATAGAAATGTATCCATTTGATCTCGGTGTTCTAGCTTTGTGGAATATGCTTTCATAATAGTTCCTAATGGCCTTTTGAATTTTATTGGGGTCTGTTGTACCAACTTCTTTTTGATCTCTCATTTTATTTATTTGGGTCTTTTCTCTCTTTTGGTTAGTTTGACTATAGCTTGGTCAATCTGGTTATTTTTTCTTTTAAGAACCAACCCCAATTCTGTGTAGTAGCCTTGTAGTCTCCATTTCACTCATTTCTGTTCTGATCTTTACTTTTTTTCTTGCCAACTACTGAGTGTTTTTTTGTTGTTTTTTTTTTTAAAGAGAGATATTTCTTTTTTTTTTAATATTTTTTATTTATTTGAGAGCGACAGACACAGAGAGAAAGACAGAGAGAGAGAGAGAGAGAAAGAGAGAATGGGCGCACCAGGGCTTCCAGCCTCTGCAAATGAACTCCAGACACGTGCGTCTGGCTAACGTGGGACCTGGGGAACCGAGCCTCGAACTGGGGTCCTTAGGCTTCATAGGCAAGCGCTTAACCGCTAAGCCATCTCTCCAGCCCCCAACTACTGAGTCTTTTGATTGGCTTCTTGTTGTTTTTTGTTGTTGTTGTTGTTATTGTTTGTTTGTTTTATATTATTGTATTTTTGTTTGCTTGTTTGTGTAGGTAGCATGATGGTTTGATTCAGGTGTTCCCCATAAACTTATGTGTTCTGAGTCCTAGGTCCTCAGCTGATGGCAATTTGGGAATTAAAGCCTCCTAATGGCAGTGTATTATTAGGGGCAGGCTATGGGTGTTATAACCAGCTTCCTCTTAGCAATGTTTGGCACAATCTCCTGTTGCTATTGACCATCTGATGTTGACCAGGATGTGATGTCCACCCTCTGCTCATGCCATCGTTTTCCCTGCCATCATGGAGCTTCCCCTCAAGTCTGTAAGCCAAAATAAAACTTTGTCCCCACAAGCTGCTCTTGGTCGGGTGTTTTCTGGCAGCAACATGAAGTGACTGCAACAGGTAGGGTGTCAGTCTAGCTCAGGCTGACCCGGAATTCACTGTCCCCTCAGGCTGGCCTCAAGCGCCCAGCGATCCTCCTACTTCGGTCTGCTGAGTGTTGGGACTGAAGATGTGCGCCGCCACGCCCAACTTCCTGTTTTTGTTTTTTCATTCTTGGTTTCTTTAGCACCTTAAACTGCATCACTAAGTTGTCTATTTGGACAAATGAGGGGTGCTAAAAAAGTTTTTTTGTAATTTTTTTGAGAAAGTTTTTCAAAATTGCATTATTTATTGTTTTACCTATGATGTATATTTTTGTTGACTTAATGGAAATTGAGCAATGGAAATGCAGCAAAATTTAAAGGAAGTGTATGCCAAAATGTGAGCACTCTTAGTCTTTATATGTGTTACAATTATTTCTGTAACAACGGGAACCCTCCTCAAAGAGACTTAAGCAAGTCAGAACACCCGGTGGTTCATATACCTAAAAAATGCAAAAGGAGGAGCTGGAAAGATGGTTTAGTGGCTAAGCCATTTTCCTGCGAAGCCAACGGACCCAGGTTTTATTCCCCAGGACCCATGTAAGCCAGATGCATGAATTTGGAAGTAGGAACAAGTTGATCAAACTCGTTAGGGGCTGGATAGATAGCTCAGTGGTTAAGGCACTTGCCTGAAAAGCTAAGGATCTGAATTCAGTTATCCAGTACCAACATAAAGCCAGAAACACAAGGTAGTACATGCTATTACTTCCTTTATAACAAGTACTAGAACTTTGTGAAAGGAGAATAGTGTATGTTAAGGGCTGGAAAGATTGCTCAGTGGTTAAAGGCATTTTCTTGCAAAGTCTGATGGCCTGGGGTTGAATTCCCCAGTATCCAAGTAATAACCAGTCCCACAAAGTGGTGTGTGAATCTGTGGTTTGTTTGTAACAGCAAGAGGCCTTGATATGCCCATGTCCTTTCTCTCCCTTTCCAAGTAAATGATTAATTAAAAGAGAATATTTAATTATGTGTATATCCATACACATACAAACACACACACACACACACACACACACACACACACACACACACACACACACAAAGGCCTACCTGCATGTGGCTCAGCATATGCAGACCGTGAGGTGACACATGATCCAGGAAGTGTGTCTGCTCTACAGTGTTCTCCTTGGTCTAAGATACCTGCACAGATGACCTCAAGGAAAAGTGTTCCCAAGACACTAAAGAGAGTCATGCCTCACTTCAAAGCTAGGAGACTGAACATAGATGTGTTTATCAGGCCCCTTACAGTCCTTACATGTATCTTTACATGGTCTTCCCATGCTTCAGACATGCTCTGCAAAGACAACTGACCTGTACTGGGCAGAGGCGTAGCTTAGTGGTGGAACATTTGCCTGGCATGTGCAAGGCTCTCTGTTTGACCCCCAGAGCCCCACCCCCATCACATACACACACACACACACACACACACACACACACACACACATTCTTTTTAAGCAAAAAGTAGTCTGGTGTGTGGATTGTGGTGTGTGTGTGTTCCCTCTTGTACCCTTACAAAGAATTCTAATCGTCTATTTACCTGAGTCAAAAGGAAAATGTCAAATATTATTTTTTGGATAATGTGCTATTACACTAAATGCTTCAGAGATTGTGAAGCTTAATCTCAACATACAATATTCCCTTTTTAATTTTTATTTATTTGAGAGAGAATATGGTCATAGAAAGGCCTTTTGCTGCTGCAAATGAACTCCAGATGTGTGCACCACTTGTCTGGCTTTATGTAGGTACCGGGGAATTCAACCCTGGGCCATCAGACTTTGTAAGAAAATGCCTTTAACCACTGCACCATCTCTCCAGCCCTTAACATCCAATAGTCTTTTTTCATAAACTTCCAGTACTGGTTATAATGAGAAGGAAGTAATAGATTATTGTTAAAAGTACATGGACTTAGCCAGGCATGGTGTCACAGACCTTTAATCCCACCACTCGGGAGGCAGAGGTAGGAGCTCTGCCATGAGTTCAAGGACACCCTGAGATTATATAGTGAGTTCCAGGTCAGCCTGGGCTAGAGTGAGTCCCTACCTCAAACACACACACACACACACAAAGTACATGGACTTGGGCTGAAGAAATGGCTTAGCAGTTAAGGCACTTGCCTGGGAAGCCTAAGGACCCATGTTTGACTCTCCAGGCACCAAGGAAGCCAGATGCACAAGGTAATTCAAGTACACAAGGTTGCATATGTGCACAAGGTGATGCATATATCTGGAGTTCAGTTGCAGTGACTGGAGGCCCTGGCACACCAGTCCTCTTTCTCTTTATCTCTCTCTCTCTCCCTCTCCCTCTCCCTCTCCCTCTCTTTCTCTCTCTCTCTCTCTCTCTCTCTCAAAAAAAAATTTTTTAAGTACCTGAACTTTGGAACAAAATATATCTTCACCCTTTCATCTAAAAACTATTTACTGAGTACCTCAAATATGGCAGAAATTATTCTCTATGTTTGGTGATTGATTCAAGAGCCCCCATAAACTTAGCTTTTCTGAATGCTAGGTCTCCAGCAGAAGGCAAATTGGGAATTAAAGCCTCTTGGAGGCCGTATATTGTTGGGGGCGGGCTTATGGGTAATGAGCTTCCTTTGCCAGTGTTTGCCACACTCTCCTGTTGCTGTTGTCCACCTGATAACTGACAAGGAGGTGATGTCCACCCTCTGCTCATGCCATAATTTTCCATCATAGAGCTTCCCCTCGAGTCTGTAAACCAAAATAAACTTCTTGTTTTCCCCACAAGCTGCTCTTGGTCGAATATTTTCTGCCAGTAATGCAAACCTGACTGCAAGAATATGCTAAAGGTAGACTAGTAAAAAACAAAAACACTGCAGACCTTGCCCTCGACTACCTTTTACTTCATTGGAATTTGCATTCAGCTTTTAGGTCAAGTTACCAGCTGTAGAAGTTTGGATTTTTGTCATTTGTAAAGCCATTCTGATAACCAAACCTAATTAGTGTGCACTAAGAGCTATTTGATATGAAGGCTTGACACCTAGAACACAAGAAACAGGCAATAAAAGGCAATTTTTGCTATGATTCCAACTTACACAATTATTGAACAGCCACAGAAAAGCTATAGTGTTATTTTTGCAATTAAAAAGAAAGTGCAGGGCTGAAGAGATGACTTACTGGTTAAGACGCTTGCCTGCGAAGGCTAAGGACTCAATTTGACTCCCTAGGTCCCACGTGAGCCAGACCCACAAAGTGACACATGAGCAAGGAGACACACACGTCTGGAGTTCGATTGCAGTGGCTGGAGGACCGGGCACGCCAATTCTCACTCCCTCTCTCTCTTTCTCCCTCTCTCTCTCTCCCTCTCTCTTTCTCTCTGTCTCTCTCGCATAAAAAAAGAAAGTACATAAAATGACATTAAAATCATAAATGAATTCTCTCAAGGGACAAAACATGATAGCTACTATGTTTCCTAACATGATTAAAATAATAAAAATAGTACATAGAGGGCTGAAGAGATGGCTTAGCGGTTAAGCACTTGCCTGTGAAGCCTAAGGACCCCGGTTCGAGGCTCGGTTCCCCAGGTCCCACGTTAGCCAGATGCACAAGGGGGTGCACGCGTCTGGAGTTCATTTGCAGAGGCTGGAAGCCCTGGCGTGCCCATTCTCTCTCTCTCCCTCTATCTGTCTTTCTCTCTGTGTCTGTCACTCTCAAATAAATAAATAAATAATTTTAAAAAAATAGTACATAGAAACAAACAAAAGGCAGGAGCAAAAATCCTTATCAATCAACATTTCTGGAACATCCACTCTTTTTTTCATTGTTTATTGCTTTGTGCTGGGGATCCAACGCTGGGCCATCATACTGCTCCATGGACACTCTGCCACAGAGCTACAATGCCAACCCAAGGATGCCCACTCCACTTTCTCTCTCTCTCTCTCTCTCTCTCTCTCTCTCTCTCTCTCTCTCTCTCTCTCTTTTACGTTGAAAACCTTAACATATACACACACAGTAATTTAATCATATTCCTGTCCCTTTAATGCTTTTTGTCCCCTCTCTTCCACCTCCTCCTACTTTTAATTTTTTTTCTAAATATTTTATATATTTATTTATTTCAGAGAGAGAGAGTGTGTGTGAGAGAGAGAGAACACCAGGGCCTCCAGCCGCCGCAAATGAATGCCTGATGCATGTGCCACCTTGTGCATCTGGCTCCATGTGGGTACTGAGGAATCAAACCTGGATCCTTTGGCTTTACAGGCAAGCACTTTAACCACTAAGCAATTTCTCCAGCCATACTTTTAATTTTTGTCTCACTCTATCCCAGGCTGACCTGTTGCTCACTGACCTCAAATTCATCATGACCTCAGCCTTTGGAGTGGGGTACTGGGATTAAAGAGTTGAGCCACCAGACCTGGCTTAGGATAGACCACTTATTTTTTTATTAGTTGTGTACATTCTCAGTGTGTAAACAGCCACATCAGCACCATCGTTAGCCTCCTCCCTGTCCTCCACCCTCCAAAGGGACCCTCCTCATTGGGGAATGCGTATCGTGTATTGTGGGGGTAGCCATCAGTTATGGGGAGGAGGCAATGTCTCTGTGCAAAATGTCCCAACTTGTGGCTCTAACAGTATTTTCAGCCCCTCTTCTGTGAATTTCCCTGAGCCATGTTCGGTTCATTTTAGGTCTTGGGAGCCTCTGTGAGACAGACTACTTTTTAAGGCAGTCTTCCAACAGCTATTCAGTACTGCTGCTTTTTGTCCAAAGTTTCTTTAAAACATATTTTTAAAAATACTTTTGGGCTGGAGAGATGGCTTAGCAGTTAAGTGCTTGCCTGTGAAACCTAAGGACCCTGGTTTGAGGCTCGATTCCCCAGGAGCCACGTTAGCCAGATGCACAAGGGGTGCACGTGTCTGGAGTTCGTTTGCAGTGGCTGGAAGCACTGGCGCACCCATTCTCTCCCTCCCTCTCTCTCTCTCTGTCTCTCTCTCTCTCTCTCTCTCTCTCTGTATGTGTGTCTCTTTCTCTCTCTGTCACACTCAAATAAATAAAAATGAACAAAAAAATTTTTTTAATACTTTTATTTACTTATTTGCAAGAAGAAAGAGAGAGACAGGGCTGGAGTGATCGCTCAGTGGTTAAGGTGCTTGCCTGCAATGCCTAACAATCCAAGTTCAGTTCCCCAGTACCCACATAAAGCCAAATGCACAACGTGGTACATACATCTGGAATTCATTTGTGGTGGCTAGAGGCCCTGGTACACCCGTTCTTCCCTCTCTCTTGCAAATAAATAAATAAAATACTTTTAAAAAAGAAAGAAGACAAGCAGAGAAAGAATGGGCCTGCCAGGGCCTCCAGCCACTGTAAATGAACTCCAGATACATGCCCCACCTTGTGCATCTGGCTTTACATAGGTCCTGGGGAATTGAACCCATGTCACTAGGCTTTGCTAAATAGTGAATGATATGGTGGGTTTGGTTTCATCATGATTTTCACATCAACCACAAATCATCAGAGAACTCTAGCTTTAAAAAAAAAAAAAAAAAAGCGGTCACTCCAAAAAGTAAAATAAAAATAGGATGAGAGAGACAGGCCATCAGGAAGCCATTTTTCACGGCCACATAACCCCAGCAATAGAACAGTAATAGCTGTTAAATACCAGCCTAATCCTACAAGTGAACAGATTATTGAAATTTTCAAAGTGGCAGCTTTGATTTGAAGATTCACCTCATTGACTATCTAATTCATTCCTAATGACATAATCATTGGTGAACAGTAAGAGCAATTCAAAGGGTCAGAATTCTCCTATTAGTCATTAGCTTTTATATCCGGAGAGCCGTTTTACTGCTGAGCTCTGTGTTTTATTAGTTAAAAGGAGAAGAAAGTACCCCCATTTCCAAGGTGATGGCTGTTAAAGTGCTACCACACACTGCACATGGTTATTACAGTACACACAGAGAGTTGTTTGAAACACGCACAAAATACATTTAAATCTGCGCCGCTGAAAAAAAATTCACAAATAAAACTCAGCTAGAGATAAATTAATTACCTTATTATGTTCCGCAAGGAAAACGGGTGTTAGATACCCTGCTGCATTGTTTGTGGTGAGCAATCAATATTTTACTGTCTAACCATATTTAACTTTACGTGTATATCTAAATTCCTTTCTACTAGGAATTCTAATACAATACTCTAAGCATACGCCATGGCTATATTCAGGTGCATTAAAGATTCCCTGAAATACACCACAGGAAGGAAGTCATATTTCATCTGCATCTGTTTCTCTTATTCATTACCTAAGCTTTTAACCCCCCAATTCTCTCTATGGTTCTTTATTAAGTTTAAACAAAATATGTTCAATTTGGACTTTTTTTAGTAAGGCACACATTTATTCCAGACCTAATAAATACCAAAAAAAACTTACATAGTAGTCCTATCCAAATAAGTTTCAAAAATATCTATCATTAATTAAAGAATTGTTCTTGCTTGTACTAGACTCTCTTGAAAGGCTTACTTATAGATTCAATTACTACTAGCCCAAAGATCGATCTGCTTCCTACATTCCAAAGATGGATGGGACTAGATTGTAATGTTTGGGTTAGCAACAAGTAGTATGAAAGCTTTTAAAATGTGCCTGAGAAATTGTTGAGTGGTATAGTCAAGACCTCTTTAACCATGGGGGTAAACATTTTCAAGTCTTCTGCTTGTGGGGTTTGGGGATTTTATGTATATATTCATTTATTTATTTTTATTTGAGAGAGGGGGGAGAGACAAAAGCATATATATATATATATATATATATATATACACACACATATATATATGCATATATATATACATACATATAGATATAGACATAGACATAGACAGAGACAGAGACAGAGACAGAGACAGAGATAGAGAGAATGGGTGTGCCAGGGCCTCCTAGCCACTGCAAGCAAACTCCAGACGCATGTGCCACCTTGTGAATCTGGCTTTACATGGGTCCTGAGGAATCAAACCTGAGTCCTTTGGCTTTGCTGGCAATCATCTTAATTGATAAGCCATCTCTCCAGCCCTGTTTATGCGGTTTTAATTTAAAATTTGTTATCAGAGCCAGATGTGATGGCTCATATCTGTAATCCCAGCACTAAAGAGGTTGAGGTAGGAGGATCACCGTGAGTTCTAGACCAGCCTTGGTCTACAAAGGGAGTTCCAGATCATCCAGTGCTGGAGTGAGATTCTGCCTTGAAAAAAAAAAATTCTTACCAAAGCCCCTCCAATAGAGTTAATTTTCTTGTTGCTAGGAAATGCCTGACATGAAGCAACTTAAGAGAGGAAAGGTTTTTTTCTGGCTTTCTGTGTGAAGGGATGCAGTCCACCAGGGTGGAGAAAACATGATGACATGAACATGAGACAGCTGGTCAAACTGTGTCTGCATTCATGAATTAGAGTGGACAGGAAGCGGGCCCAGATGAGAAAACCTCAAGTTTAAGGTCCCTGGCTCAATTCCTCAGTACCCATGTAAGCCAGATGCACAGGTGGCTAGAGGCCCTGGTGTACCCATTCTCTCCCTCTTTTTCTCTCTCTCTCCCTATCTCTCTCTCTCTCTCTCAAAAATAATAAATAGAATATTTTAAAAAATCAAGGCCTGCCCCCCTCCGAGTGATCCACTTCTTCCAGAGAAGTACTACCTCTTTTCACAATGTCCCAAAGCAGTAATACCATCTGGGGACGAACACACCAGCCTATGGGGGACATTTCATAGTCACAGTACAAAGGGCCAATGCCAGCGAAAGCAAAGAATAACAGCTGGCGCTCAGTGGTTAAAGTTGCTTGCTTGCAAGGCCTGAAAATCTGGGTTCAATTCCCCAGTACCCACACAAAGCCAGATGCACAAAGTGATGCATAAGTCTGAAATTTCCCCTCTCTCTTTCTTTCTCCTTGTAAATAAATAAATAAAAATATTTCTTAAAAAGAAATCATAATGGAGAAACAGGGTAAAATCTATAATCTATTTTATATATATATATACATATATATATTAGATATTCCCAAAGGCATATGTATGTATGTATATAAATGATGCATGCTAAGGAAAGGGATAGGGAAAACCTGACTTTTACATTATTTTAAAGTTATTGGACTGGATTTTTTTATGTTATTTTAGATTATGGAGTAATGAACATGTTACTTTGAATTTAATGTGATATTTAATCAATGTTTCCAACTCCATGTCCATAAGGCTGATATTTTCCTTTCTCAAAATTTCAAAATTGGAGATTGTTATGGTGGCACACACCTTTGATCCCAACACTAGGGAGGCAAAGGTAGGAGGATCACCATGAGTTCAAGGCTACTCTGAGACTACACAGTGAATTCCAGGTCAGCTTGGGCTAGAGCGAGACCCTACCTTGAAAAATAAAAACAAAAAAATTAAATATTCTCTTTGAGTCTCAGCAAACTCAAAAATCTATGCCAACGTTGAGTATTTCCAACAGTTGCCATCAAAGTCTCAAAGAATTTCAGTGAGTTAATTTCCTTTGCTATATCCATCCAAGCTGAACACAGGACACAGCCCTTCCTCACTTGGAGAGACTCCAAAGAAGTAAAAGGCAGGGACGTAAGCTAATGCAGCTGAGTGGACTTGGTACCCAGTATAAATGCACTCATTAACCCAATCACATTAGTAAAAACAAGCAAGTTATTTGCTAGGTGAGCGGGAGAGCTCTGAGCAATTCCATCATATAATATTAATGATAACATTTTATGACCCTCAGAGGCAAAGACTTACCCATTCATCAATGGGAATCCCTCTTGCAGATGTTCCCCAAAGGCATCACATTCTCAATCTAGTGCTGTAAAAAACCTTAGATGAAGGTGTTTTTACTTGAGAGGTTAAGGGGAGATGGGGACGTTTGACAGAGCGGGGAGTTACTCCCTCTCGTTCTCCCCCATGTCTAAAACATACAAGTACAGCTTTTGCCAAAAAGGCTTTTGGAATAAATAGTTCAACCTCAATCCTAACCTAGGCAATGGGTACAAGTATCAGATTCTCTCATTTAAAAAATAGCTGCAGCCGGGCGTGATGGCGCACGCCTTTAATCCCAGCACTCGGGAGGCAGACTTAGGAGGATCACCGAGAGTTCGAGGCCACCCTGAGACTACATAGTAAATTTCAGGTCAGTCTGAGCCAGAGTGAGACCCTACCTCGAAAAACAAAAAATAAAATAAAATAAAATAAAATAAAATAAAACAAAATAAAATAAAATAAAAAATAGCTGGAAGCCAGGTGTGGTGGGTACGCCTTTAATCCCAGCACCAGCACTCAGGAGGCAGAGGTAGGAGGATCTCTGTGACTTCAAGGCCACCCTGAGACTACATAGTGAATTCTAGAACTATGAACTAGAACAAGAACTAGAACAAGACCCTACCTCAAAAGAACAAAATCAATAATAAAAAAAATACCTGGAGAGATGGTTTAGCAGTTAAGGCACTTGCCTGTAAAGCCTAAGGACCCAAAGTTTAATTCCCAGTACCCATGTAAGCTATATGCACAAAGTGGCACATGTGTCTGGAGTTTGCAGTGGCTAGAGGTCCTGGCATGCCCTTTATCTCACCTCTCTCTGTCTGTCTGTCTGTCTCTCTCCCTCTCTCTCTCTCTCTCTCTCTCTCTCTCTTTCTCTCTCTTAAAAATAAATAAATAGGGCTGGAGAGATGGCTTAGCGGTTAAGCACTTGCCTGTGAAGCCTAAGGACCCCGGTTGGAGGCTCGGTTCCCCAGGTCCCACGTTAGCCAGATGCACAAGGGGGCGCACGCATCTGGAGTTCGTTTGCAGAGGCTGGAGGCCCTGGCGCGCACATTCTCTCTCTCTCCTTCTATCTGTCTTTCTCTCTGTGTCTGTCGCTCTCAAATAAATAAATTTAAAATAAATAAATAAAATATTTTTTTAAAGAAAGAAAAGAGAACAAGAGGCAGGAGGGAGAGATGTGATGAAAACATGAAATCTACTGCCACTGCATTCTCTAGAACAGTGGCATGCTTAGCCATACTCCATAGCATGGCCCAAAATTGGTTCAGAAATGTTTTGTCTCCCTCCGCCAGGAGGGGCATATAGCACCAACATCCCGAGGCACCAGTGCCATCCAAGGAACTCAACACGGCAGCATCAGTGATGTGGGACCAAAGGGAGCAGTGAAAGCAGGGGAGGAGCCTAAGCGTAAGGAAGCCAATGGGCAGGGTAAGAAACTGGGGACCGGGCTGGAGAGATGGCTCAGCAGCTAGGGTGCTTGCCTATGAAGCCTAAGGATCCAGGTTCTCTCTCTCTTTCTCTCTCTCTGTCTCTCTCAAATAAATAAATAAAATAAGATGAGCCAGAGAGCTGGCTCAACAGTTAAGGCACTTGCCTTAACATATGACACCTTCTAGCTCTCATGTTTTCCTGAAATTGGAATATAAAAGATGGTATATTAGGGACTGGACAGATTGTTTAGTGGTTAAGACACTTGCCTGCAAAGCTAAAGGACCCAGGTTCAATTCCCCAGGGTCCACAATAACTAGATGCACAAGAAGGCACATGCAGCTGCAATTCATTTGCAGTGGCTGCAGGCTCTGGCATGTTCTCTCTCTCTCTCTCTCTCTCTCTCTCTCTCTCTCTCTCTGTGTGTGTGTGTGTGTGTAACTGCCTCTTTCTCTCTCTCTCAAATAAATAAATATACTTTTTAATATGGTACATTAGGACTGGAGCGATGATGACTCAGTGGTTAAAAGCGCTTGCTTGCAAGTGTGAATGCCCAGGGTCCAATTCTTCAGTAACCACATAGAAGCTAGATGCACAAAGTGGCTCATGTGTCTGAAGTTCATTTGCAGTAGCAGGAGGCCTGGCATGGTGTGACCATTCTCTCTCTCTCTCTCTCTCTCTCTCTCTCTCTCTCTCTCTCTATATATATATATATATATATATATATATATGAATAAATAAAGCTTAAAATTAAAAATATGTTACATTAAGGCCTCATGAGTGGCACATCACATTCACAATCAATATATGACAAGTGAATGAAATGAAAATCTAAACATTTTGGAAGGTTCCAGACACTCTCCAACTTCTATTAGTATTATCTGTAAATGTATCTAACAACTACTCTGGAATTGATAATGATTTCCATCTGTACCATCTCCTTGGGGTGGTAAATGTCATATGTTCACAATCCCTTGGGTAAGTAGCAGATCCTTGCCCCATGCCCGTCTGTCTAAAACTCTAAGGAGTATTATTTGTCATCAAGGGTGCCTTTCCACAGGCATAAACTGGGTGGTCACATTTGTTAATCATTCAGTCTGCCCTGAGCTGTACTAACACGTGAATTGGCTTCCTTGGCTCAGATGGAGTGAGGTTAGATATGGAACTGCTAACTGACTGCTCTTAGGAATATGACTGGGCCAGGCGTGGTGGCACATACCTTTAATCCCAGCACTCAGGAGGCAGAGGTAGGAGGATCACCATGAGTTCAAGACCACCCTGAGACTATATAGTGAATTCCAGGTCAGCCTAGACTAGAGTGAGACTCTGCCTTGAAAAAATAAATGGCTCTTAGACCTAAGACATTAAGGATATAGGTCACAGTGCACAAAACCTTACAGTCTAACCATATTTCCTGCAGAGGCAGGAGGCACACCTGCATATTCCTTTGTCCTGAGGTCTGTCCACTAGGTCTCCATCTCCATAGCCTCCTCGGCTGGGCCCCAGGATTCATTAAACTTGAGTCCCCTCTGTTCAGAAAGCTCAAATTGACTCATAAGTAAATAAATAAAAGTTTAAGAGTTTTGGGAAGGGAGTAGAGAGCATTTTCTAATAATTACACAAGCCAAAAAAACGTTTTTTAAAAAATAAATAAATAAAAACCCCAGGCTAGAGAGATGACCCAGCAATTAAAAGGCAGTTGCCTGCCAAGCCTAATAGACCAGAGTTCTATACCCCAGTTCCCATGTGAAGCCAGATACACAAAGTAGCACACGCTTCTGGGGTTTACTTGCGGCCCTGGAGTGCCCATTCTCTCTCTCTCTCTCTCTCTCTCTCTCTCTCTCTCTCTCTCTCTCTAATGAATAAAACATCCTACATTTATTTTAAATGAGAAAGGTTCTATTTATTTCTTCCCCTCTACCACACCTTGACAGAAATATTCTGATTTCATCCAGTCAACGCAGTACTTATCTGATAAGAGTTTCTTCTCCTGCTGCATTTCCTTAAACATGGACTGATAAGGGTATGCTCGACCACAGCACCATCGATTTCTCGGGAAAGTGTTTATCATCTGCTACTTGCCTTCAGATGGAATTAATCTTCTCAAAGGAGATTATACTTAAAGATATTTTATGGCTAAAAGCTCCAGCAAGATTTTTTTTTTCACTACTTGTTAATTAATGGCACCAAAAGCAGCCAGGTAACTATATCCTGGGGGCTCTAACAGAAGCCACCAGTGTTACTTGGTGATTTTTTTGTTTGTTTGGTTGGTTATTGTTTTGTTTTGTTTTTCAAGGTAGGTTCTAGCTCTAGCTCATACTGACCTGGAACTCACTATGGAATCTCAGGCTGGCCTTGAACTCATAGTGATCCTCCTACCTCTGCCTCCCTAGTGCTGGCATTAAAGGTGTGTGTCACCATGCCTGGGTTCATCAGAGTTACTTTGCAAGCATTTAAGGAAGCCCTTTGGTTTCATAAATCATTGAAATTCTTCAGGACCTTTTGCATGAGCCAAAGGTATGTTATTTGAGAGAGAAAGAGGCAGAGAGAGAGAGAATGAGCATGCAAGAGCTTCTAGCCACTGCAAATGAACTCCATCTCTTCAACCTGAGCCAGAGATATTTTAGAGTGCTTAGCATCAGTAACAGTGAAAACTGGCATGACAACATCTTAAGTAATCTCAGATGTCATGTGGTGAGTTTGGCCTGCCTTTCACTAAAAGGCTACTAGAAATAACATTTCATCACTCCTTTCCCAACATGCCAGACACCATACACACTGGTAGACATGCAGGTGATATCACTTTTAGAGCTCATTTATGCCCTTTTCTTGGGCAGAGATTCTATAACTAGACATAATGTGTAATGGAATTTTAACTTTCAATCCACTTATATGCAATAGATATAAAACGTAAATTAGTTGAACGTGTTATACACGATGGGTGACCTCGACTCACAATATATGACAATGGAAGATTCTGCACAGCAACAGCTTTTTATTGGCAAAAGAGAAAAGGGTCTATCATAAGAAAGGAAGTTGGCCTTACTACAACTCATTTCTCTTCCTCCAGATACCCAGGCTAAAACTCTTGGAAGCACCTTTGATTTCTCTTTCTTTCACATCCCACATCTAACTGTTAGCAAACCTGAAAGTCCTGATTTATAGGCCAGAACCCAACATCACCACCTCCACAGACATTGCCTGCTCCAAGAATCTCCAAGCTTCCTCCTTTACTCCTCTATAATCTATCCCCTAACTATCCCCATCTCACAAATAAACAGAATGACCATTTTTAAAGATAAATCATAACACATCACTCTGTTTTAAAATATCTTTTCTTTTTATTTATTTACTTATGAGAGAGAAAGAATGGGTACACCAGGGCCTCCAACCACTGCAAATGAACTCCAGACACACGGGCCACCTTGTGCAGCTGGCGTACATGGGCACTGGAGCGTCAAAGCTGTGTCCTTAGGCTTCACAGACAGGTGCCTTGACTGCTAACCCATCTCTCCAGCCCTCACCTCACGCTTTTCCTTCAAACTCTCCAGTGGCTTCCAGTCCTCAAAGAGACACCAGCCAATGATGTTGACATGGCCTACAGAGCTCTCCACAGCCTGTGGCCTTGCTGCCTTTTGAACTTCATCCCCCATTATTCTCGTCTAGTCACACTAGCTTCCCTCCTCTCTGTCGAATATTCCATGCTCCACCTCCTGTCTGTGCTTCAAGCTCTTGGCCCTTTCACCTAGAATAAATTTCCACACAAGGGTGGAGAGATGGCTTAGCAGTTAAGGCTCATGCCTGCAAAGCCTAAGGATTCATGTTCAAATCCCCAGGTCCTACATCAGCCAGACGCACAGTGACACAAGCGAACAATGTCACACTTGCTCACAAGGGGGTGCACGTGTCTGGCGTTCATTTGCAGCAGCTGAAGTCCATGGTGCACCCTTTCTCCCCCCGCCCCCCCCCGTCAAATAAATAAATAAATAAATAAATCCACAAGATACCATATGGTTGTGCCTCTCTTTCTTCAGAATTCTACTCAAACAGAACCTTATCACAGACATCTGGCCACCATATATAAAAGAGCTTATATACTGGCTCCAATTTATGGGCTTCTCCTGGCACATTCTGTCCCTTCTATCTCAAGGCATCTGCCATTTGCCCTACTGCCCAGCTGAGGTACCCCCAGGATTAGGCAGGTTGTATTAGATTGGCTCCCATGACAGGAGCTGGGTAGCCCAACAGTGACCATCTGCACACTGGAGAGGCTGAGAACATGGTAACTGCTCAGCCCACCAAGCTGGATGCTTCCACAACCTCAATCTGGTACTAAAGGCCTGGAATAATAACAATAAGTGGAGAGTCACTGGTCTTCATTCCATGGTAGAAGGTCAAAGAAGCTGGCATTTGGTGTCAGCAGCAGCAGCTGGAAGAGGAGGGATCAATGCATCACCAGCAAGAAATGAAGGCAGATAGCCAGGCATGGTGGCACATGCCTTTAATCCCAGCTTTTAGGAGGCTGAGGTAGGAGGATCACTGTGAGTTCAAAGCCAGCCTGAGACTACATAGTGAATTCCAGGTCAGCCTGGGCTAGAGGAAGACCCTACCTCAAAAAAAAAAAAAAAAAATTGAAAACATAAAGAAGAAATTAAGGCAGGAAACCCCGCTTTTCCCTCAGACCACTTTCTATCTGGTCCATTCATTGTTAGGTACTATCCACTCTGAGAAAGGGTCTCCCCTCCTCAATTCACCTTTTCAGGGAAACACCTTCCCCAGACACACCCAGAGGCATGTCTCCTAGTTGATTATAGGTGCCACCAACTCGACAATCAAAACTAACCGTCACACATAGCAAGTGTCATGAGGGCCTGGCAGTGCCTGTGGTCAAGCTCTGATGGTCACCATCAGTGGCTCTCACCTGTATCGGCTGAGTCCACTATTCTAGACCTCTGCAATCCAAAGGATCAGATTCAATCCATAAACAGGCCTGACCCAGTTAGCTGCCTAGAGAGACATTTTCAGGTGGGAGTTATAAAGTTTAGGAGACGGGTCTGGAGAGAGATGGCTTAGTGGCTACGGTGTTTGCCTGCAAAGCCAAAGGATCCCTGTTTGATTCTCCAGGATCCATGTAAGCCAGATGCACAAGGGGCGCATGCATCTGGAGATCGTTTGCAGTGGCTGGAGGCCCTAGTGAGCCCATTCTCTCTCTCTCCCTCTTTCTCTCTCTCTCTCTCTCTCTCTCAAATAAATAAAATATATATTTTCTTAAAAAAGTTTAGGAGATGGCCTGAAGAGATGGCCCAGTAGTTAAGGTGCTTGCCTGCAGAGTCTAACAACTTGGGTTCTATTCCCCAGTACCCACATAGAGCCAGATGCAAAAAGCAATGCATGCATTTGGAGTTCATTTGCAGCAACTGAATTCTCTGGCCTCCCTCCCTCTCTCACTCTCTCCTCCCTCTCCCCCCACTCTTTCCTTGAAAATAAATAAAATATTTTTAAAATATTTTATAAACAAAGTTTAGGAGATGGTGCCTTGTGGAAGGAAGTCAGGTCGTTGGGGCTGTGCCCTTGAAGGAATATTGAGACCCTAGCCTTGCGTTTCTCTTGTTGCTTCTTGGCCACCATGGAGTGAGCAGCTTCCTCCAGCACGAACTCCTCAACATGATTCAGTTTGCCACAGGCTCAGAAATGCCAAAATCAAGCAACCATGAACTGAATGAGCTAAAATAAGCCTTTTCTCCATTCAGGTTGTTCACTTCTGATATTTTGCCACAGCAGCAGAAAGCTGACAGATATAGGAGCAACCAGATGTTCCTTCTCAGGCCAGGACCAGTATGAAAATGAATCAGCTCTCCATGATTTCTCTGCTATTTATGCTTTTCCTTTTCCTCTTTTGCTTCTTTTACTTTTTCATGTTCTTTTTTTTTCAAGATAAGATTTCCCTCTAGACCAGGCTGACCTGGAATTCACTATGTAGTCTCTCAGGGTGGCCTCAAGGCAATCATCCTACTTCTGCCTACCGAACACTGGGATTAAAGGCGTGTGCCACCATGCCTGGCTGGATTTTTGTTTTGTTTTGGCATATCTTCCTCATTTTTATTACCCTGGGATTACATAAAACTATTGGCATATGGGCTGGAGAGATGGCTCAGCAGTTTAGGCACTCGCTTGCCTAAAGGTCCGAGTTCTCCAGATGCACAGAGTGGTGCATGTATCTGAAGTCTATTTGCAGTGGCAGGAGGCCCTGGCACACCCCTTCTATCTCTCTCTGTCTGTCTCTCTGCTTGAAAGTAAATAAATAATAAGTGAATAAATAAAAATTTTTAAAAGTATTGCCATATAAGCTGTGCCTCAGATTCTGTGTTCTAAACAACCAAAAATACACATTTATGCATGCAATCCTGAGCCCACTTAATTTCCCTTATTGTTCTAACATAATTCTTTTATATTTATATTTAGTTATAAGAGAGTGGCAGATAGAATCGGCACACCAGGGTCTCCAGCCACTGCAAATGAATTCCAGACACATGCACCAACTTGTACATCTGGTTTACATGGGTCCTGGGGAATCAAACCTGGGTCCTTTGGCTTTTCAGACAAATGACTTAACCACTAAGCCATCTCTCCAGCCCTAGAGTGCATTTTACTCATTCCCACAGAACTACACATCCTAAGACAGCATTTCTTCAGCCCTAGCCCATCACCCATTGTCATAGCCGCCCACATGCATTAGCCTTGCTCACGTCCAGCTCCTCCCACTGATCTCATTAGTATGCGTCACTGATTGGTGAGCACATATGATATGTTGGGCATGATGGTAAGCATGTAATCTTCACAACCCTGAAAAAGTGTGAAAATACCCTAAAAGTCATTCATAGGAAAGCGTTTGGCACTGACTCTGTTCTCCTTGGAGCTATTTGCCGTGGTGAAGCTGACTTCATCAACAGAAATGAATCACTCTGGCACAATTTCATGCACCAAGGAGCAAGAGATTCCATAGGGAAGGCAAGGCTACTTCCTTCCTCATAGTCCTCAATTTACAGTCCTGCACAAACCACTGATTCATGGCTTTGTAACCTGCTTGGCACAGCTTCGTGTTCTGTCTGCACAATTTAAAGTTCCAACAGAACATACAGGTCTTTTACTTGGAGGAATGATTCTGTGGTTGTTCCTTAACTTGAGTCCAGCCTCCAGTCTCTCTCCTTTAACCTGTCTGCCGTTCTACCACAAGATCTGGTCTCTCAGAGCAATAGTCTTCAAAATGGGAGGCATGTGTCCAAGGATCGTGTGAAATGATTTCTTTGGAGTGCTACAAAAATCGTGTAAGCACACATACATACACATATATAGTTAATAAGTGTATAAGTGGCACAAGCATAATTAAATATACTATATGCCAGGCGTGGAGGTGCACGCCTTTAATCCCAGCACTTAGGAGGCAGAGCTCACAGGATTGCCGTGAGTTCGAGGCCACCCTGAGACTCCATAGTGAATTCCAGGTCAGCCTGGGCTAGAGTGAGACCCTACCTCAAAAACACCAAAAATAAAAATAAAGCTGGGCATGGTGGCACACGTCTTTAATACCAGCACTTGGGAGGCAGAGGTAGGAGGAACATGAGTTGGAGGCCAGCCTGAAACTACATAGTGAATTCCAGGTCAGCCTGAGCTAGAGTGAGATTCTACCTCAAAAGGCCAAATAAGCCAGGCGTGGTGGCACATGCCTTTAATCCCAGCACCCGGGACGCAGAGGTAGGAGGATCACCATGAGTTCAAGGCCACCCTGAGACTCCATAGTGAATTCCAGGTCAGCCTGGGCTACAGTGAGACCCTACCTCAAAAAACAAAAAAAAAAAAAAAAAGCCAAATAAAATAAAAATATACAATATACATTATACTGGATGTTCACCTGCTCTGTGTGTAACTATGTGAGGGTAAGTAAGACACAGGAGGCATGCAGATGCAGTGAAGACATGGACCTCTTCATCTTCCTTGCATGTTCAATGAATTACAATTTAGGATATCCAGGTCAAAATGAAATTAAAACTACATAACTGAGTGTCAGTCACACTAACTCTGGTAGACGCACACTTGGCTTAAAGATTTCTGCAAAGAAAAAATTTCACTTAAGTAAGTAAGAAAATGGAGGGGGGAGTGTCAGGCATGGTGGCACATGCCTTTAATCTCAGCACTCAGGAGGCAGAGGTAGGAAGATCACTGTGAGCTCGAGGCCAGCCTGAGATTTCATAGTGAATTCCAGGTCACCCTGGGCCAGAGTAAGACCCTACTTCAAAAAGCCAAAGTAAAAAGAAAATAGAGGGGTAAATGTTCCTATCCCTAATAAGACTCATCATCTAACATGTTATAAGATAAAATCAATAACAATAAATTGGCATATAAAAGAATTTTAAAATATTTTATTTATTTATTCACTTATTTGCAAGCAGAGAGAGACTATAGAGAGTGACAGAGATAGGGCTGGAGAGATGGCTTAGCAGTTAAGAGAAAGAGAGAGAGAATAGGCATGCCAGGACCTCTAGGCACTGCAAATGAACTCCACATGCATTCCCCACCTTGTGCATCTGGCTCACGTGGGTACTGGGGAATCAAACCTAGGTCCTTCAGTTTTGCGGGAAAGTACCTTAACCTCTGAGCCATCTCTGCAGCCCAAGAATATAAAATTATCTTGAAGCTATATATGATTTTCATCAATGTTGACTTCATTCTTCATATAGACTGTGCTTTGTTTGTGTGGTCAATGGTGATGACATGCGTGTACAAAGTTACACTCTGAAAAAACAGTCATGACCTTGTGAAGTAATCACAGTACGCTAGACAAATGAAGATCTAGAACACAGAGACGGACTTCTGGTGAAAATTCTCAAAATAATGGATTATGACATAATTTAGGGGTCATTGGAAAGATAGCAAACACATAAGTATTTTTGTTTCATGCTTGTTTATGTTGTTTTGAGGCAGAGTTTCATTATGTATGCCAGGCTGGCCTTAAGTTTGTTGCTGTCTTGCATTAGTCTCCTCCAGGCTAAGATTACTACTATGCTCCACCATATCTTCTTACCCGTAAAAACCAAAAGGAGATGCACCATTTCAGATATCCTATTTTTTTCTGTTTTGGTGCATGCTGAAATAATATCTACAAAAACAGCATGGTACAAGTAAAATGAACACCCTTGCCAGGACTTTTTTTTTTTTTTTTTTTTGAAGGAGGGTCTCACTCTAGCCCAGGCTGACCTGGAACTCACTCTGCAGTCCCAGGATGACCTCGAACTCACAGTGATCCTTCTACATCTGCCTCCTGAGTGCTGGGATTAATGATGTGTGCCACCAATCAGGCCTTCTCGGGAAATTTTTGTTGTTGTTTTTGGTTTTTTGAGGTAGGGTCTCCATCTAGCCCAGGCTGACATGGAATTCACTATGTAGTCGCGTAATGGACTCAAACTCACAGCAATCCAGTTTAAAACATTTCAAAAAAAAAAAATCCAGTGGAAGTTGAACCCATATTCATAAAATTCATAAGGAAAATACCATAAAGTTATGAAAAAAACCAAGACTGGAATAAATTACCCAGAATCACAGCAGTTAGTATATAATTTTAATGAAAGTAGTGATATTTCTGATTTTTAGCAAAAAGTTTTTGATAGGTTATATTACAATAATAAAATGCATAAAGAATTTAGCTGGATGTGAGGATGCATGACTGTAATACCAAGTCTTGGAAAACAAAGGCAGGAGGGTCAGGAGTTTAAGGCCAGCCTCAGATATATACCAAGCTTAAGGCCACCTTCAGCTACATGAGATTCTGTCACATAATAAGAATAGTAGGGTCTGGAGAGATGGCTTAGCAACTAAGGTCCTTGCCTGAGAAGCCTAAGGACACATGTTTGACTCTCCAGATCCCATATAAGCCAGACACACAAAGGGGAGGCAGGCTCAAGGTTGAACATGCCCACTAGGTGGCACAAGTGTCTGGAGTTTGAGTGAAGTGGCTGAGGCCCTGGTATGTCCATTCTCTCTCTCTCTCTCTCTCTCTCTCTCTCTCTCTCTCTCTCTCTCTCTCTCTCTGTCTGTCTCTCTCTTTCTCTGTCTCTCATAAAAAAAGGATAGTAATCAGTACATGAAGAATTTCATGTTTTCAAATCATCAAAAGTAAACTGCAGATAGGATACACTATCAGCTGTAAATAATTCTTTAATGTCAAGCTGTATAAATAACAGAATAACTACTTTGACCAATATTTTAAGAGGTTTTTAGTTGTCTCCTGAGGAAGAGCACATGCAACATTCATTTATCCTGTTAGATACACTCAAGCATTTGCATATAAGGAGTTGGAGCCGGAAGTACACAAAATATGGCAGCATGTCATCAATTTATTTAATTTTAGGGTTTTTTAATCTCTAAAATTATTTTTACTTATTTGCAAACAGAGAGAGATAGAGAAAAGAGAGACAAACACAGAAAGAGAGAATGGGCATGCCAGGGCCTCCAGCCACTGCAACAGAACTTCAGTTGCATATGCCACGTTATACATCTGGCTTTACCTGAGTATAGGGGACTCAAACTCTGGTGGTTAGGCTTGGCAGGCAAGAGCCTTAACCACTGAGCCATCTCTCCAGTCCCATTTCTACATTTTATACAACATCCAGATTCTTTCAAAGAACCAAGAAGAGCTGTACACGTGTATTTACAAAATGACAAGTATTGTAAATATGCTAACCTTTTTCATGGTAGAAACTGGGACATACATAGCCTGCTACCTCTCAAGTATCTTTTTCTAATGACAATAACAGAAGTAAACACAATCTGTTCTTTCAAGGAGAGTACAAAAACGGAACTGCCTGGAAACTTGCTATTGACAGTATTTTGGAATGATATGTACAAAGATTTCCATTGGCATATGATTTGGTTGATAAAATAAGGTAAGTGCATCCATCATCAATTTTTTAAAAAAAATCTGACATATTCTTATTCTAAAAATTTGGAAACAGGATTTTTTTTAACCAGATTAAAGCTCTTTCAAAGAATTTCAGTGGAATTTGAATCCCTTTTGATAGCAGAAACAAATGACAACATTACTTATTGGTTTGTAAGAACTGTTGATTGACATCAGAGGAGATGGAAATCTACCTGTCAAGTTTTAGCAAACAGCATTCCATATTTAGTGAAGGGGATTAGTTAAGACAGCCAATAAAGAAAGTTTATCATTTGGACTTGGGTGTCTGTGAGATACATCATTCAGTTACAAATAAAAATTATAGCAAACTATTGAAAAATAACTTAAGAACTGAAAAACACAACTTGAATGGTTGTGTCACGCAACTTTTTAATTTATTTTTTATTCAAGACAGAGAAGGCAGAGAGAGAAAGAGGATGGGCACACCAGAGCCTCTAGCCACAAACATATGCACCATCTTGTGCATCTTGCTTAAGTGGGACCTGGAGAATCAAACCTGGGTCCGTAGGCTTCGCAGGTAAGTGCCTTAACTGCTAAGCCATCTCTCCAGCCCATGTCACTTAATGTTTTAAATCCAAGTTTTTAAAAATAGTGGAGCATTCTCAAATATTTAAAAAAATAAATTTAGGGTCTGAAGAGATGGCTCGGAGGCTAGAGGTGTTTGCTTACAAAATTTAACAACCCCAGTTCAATTTCCCAGTACTCACGTAAAGCCAGATGTACAAGTGGCACATGTCTGGAGTTTGTTTGCAATGGCAAGAGGCCCTGGTGCACCCATTCTCTCTCTCTCTCTCTCTCTCTCTCTCTCTCTCTCTCTCTTTCTCCCATTGATTTTGACTTCCCATTGAGTTGGATATTCTAGAAATTCTTTCCATCTTCTCTCCCTTGCTGATGCTCTTCACCTGGAATTCCTCCCCAGACCTGTAGTTTCTACTTAACTGAAACTTCCACAAAACTTTCAATGTTTGTCTTCCAAGTTGCATAGTCTGAAAAGACCTGCATGATGTTAAAAGAAAAAAAAAAATCTTCCTATAAATTTTCCCCACCATTCTTTATTGCCCAAAGCATACTGCTTGTTCATTTCCCCCTGGCACTTAGCCCCTACAATATTGCTTCATTCATTATAGTCATTTGGGTTCTCATCAAATTCCTCCTACAGCTTGCAGATTCCTTGAGAAAGATTTTCTTAATTAAGACTTCCTTTATCCCCTAGATAAGCACAGGGCTAGGTAACTCTAATAGTTAGCTGTAGAACTCAGTCACCTTTTATTTTGTCACCATGACAAAATGCCTAACACACAACTTGAAAGAAGAAAAGGTTTATTTGGCTCACAGGTTCAGAGGCTTCAGGCCATGGTTGTCTGGCTCCATTGCTTCTGTGTAATGGTGGGGCAGAGTGACATCATGGTGAGGAGGGTGGAGAGAAGCAAAACTGGTTATGTAATGCAGGCAAGACCAGAAAGTAGAGAGACAGGGCTGGAGAGATGGTTTAGCAGTTAAGGTGCTTGCCTGCAAAGCCTAAGGACCCAGGTTCAATGCCCCAGGACCCACATAAGCCAGATGCACATGGTGACACATGTGACTGGAGTTTGTTTGCAGTGGCTAGAGGTCCTGGCATGCTCATTCTCTCTAAGAAAGAAAGAAAGAAAGAAAGAAAGAGAGAGAGAGAGAGAGAGAGAGAGAGAGAGAGAGGGAGGGAGGGAGGAAAAGAAAGAAGGAAGGAAGGAAGGAAGGAAGGAAGGAAGGAAGGAAGGAAGGAAGGAAGGAAGGAAGGAAGGAAGGAGGGAAGGAAGGAAGGAAAAGAAAGAAGGAAGGAAGGAAGAAGGAAGGAAGGAAGGAAGGAAGGAAGGAAGGAAGGAAGGAAGGGAGAAAGAAAGAAAGAGAGAGAGAGAAAAAGAGGGAGGGAGGAGAGAGAGAGAGATAGAAAGGATTCAGGGACAAGATAGAGCCTTCAAGCACATGCTAGGTCCCACTTCCTAAAGTTGCAGAACCTTCTAAAATAGCACTCCCATCTGAGGACCAAGGCTTGAACAGGTGTGGGTGTTGGTTTGGGAGAACATTTCCTACTTAAGACATAACAGCCTTAAAATAAAGTCTCACCATATTCTTGGGTGACTTTCTCTTCCCTCATATGTGTTTCTGAGGTGGATAGACATTGTTGCTTACTTAATTATGATTGGGGTTGTGGTGGTTTGATTCAAGTGTCCCCCAAAAACTCATGTGTTCTGAATGCTAGGTCCCCAGCTGGTGGCAATTTGGGAATTGGAGCCTCCTAGAGGCAGTGTATTGTTGAGGGCAGGCTTATAGGTATTATAGCCAGGTTCCCTTTGCCAGTGCTTAGCACATTCTCCTGCTACTGTTATCCATCTGATGTTAGCAAGGAGGTGATGTCCACCCACTGCTCATACCATTGTTTTCCCCTACCATCATGGAGCTTCCCCTTGAGTCTGTAAGCCAAAATAAACCCTTTCCTCCCACAGGCTGTTCTCAGCCAGGTGTTTTCTGCCATCAATGCAAAGCTGACTGCAATGGGATGGGGCTGGGGGATTCAACACCAGAAAGCAGACAATTTTTTAATGATTACCGTGTTTGAGGGCTTGCTAATGCCAGACACTATACAAAGATCTTCAAGTGATTATCATATACAGAACTGCCCAAAAGATCTCTGCTCTGGTGCTGGAGAGATGGCACCATGGTTAAGGTGCTTTCCTGCAGTGCCTAAGGGCCTAGGGGCCCAAGCTCAATTCCCCTGTACCCATATAAAGCCAGATGCACAAGATGACACACACATCTGCTATCCATTTGCAGCAGGTGGAGGTCCTGGCACACTATTTTCTTTCTCTCTGTCTCTCTTCTATCCCTCTCTGCTTGCAGATAAATAAATAAAAATATTTTTTAAAAGAAGAATGTGGGCTGAACGTCGTGGTACACACCTTTAATCCCAGCACTCAGGAGGCAGAGATAGGAGGATCGCCGAGAGTTCGAGGCCACCCTGAGACTACATAGTGAATTCCAGGTCAGCCTGAGCTAGAGTGAGACCCAACCTTGATAAACAAAAAGAAGAAGAAGAGGAGTGTGGGGCTGGAGATATCTTAGTGGTTAAGGCACTTGCCTGAGAAACCTAAGGACCCATGTTCTACTCTCCAGATCCCTCGTTAGCCAGACACACAAAGGCAAGACAAAGGCAAGGTCCCACATGCCCACTAGGTGGAGCAAGCATCTGGCATTCAATTTCACTGGCTAAGGCCCTGGCACGCCAATTCTCTCTCTTTCTCTCTCTCACTCTCTCTCTAAAAATAAATAAAATAATATAAAATGTGAGAGGTTTTTTAAAAAAGAAGAATGTGAATGCCGTAGTGTTTATAAAAACATGAAATTCTGTTCTGTAGACACATTGTTACTCCCATTTTACCAGATGAGGAAACTAAGATGCATAGGAGGTGTACAGCCATGGCTGGAATCCAGGAAGACTGTCTACAGAACCTGCACAATTAACCTCTACATTATCCTGCTAACAGTATGGCAAGGCCATCTTTATATCAAATTCAAGTCACTGGCGCTCATAATCTCATGAAAAATCATATGCATTAGAGTTGATCGTGATAGCTATAGAAGAGCTGCGCTTTTACTACGTGTGTTCAATTTAAATCCAGATCAAAGAAATATAAATTACTCTTCATTTGGGCTATAATCTTATATTCCAAAGCTTAAATGCTTATAAGAAAGCTTTATCTAATTTAAGACGACTAGCTCAGATATAAGCAGAGTTAATACTACTTTTCCCTTTAATCAGTACAAAGGGTTCTATTCTCCGAGAGTAAATGTCAGAGAACTTGAACTAGTAGCAATCACTATCTTTATGTATATGTATATATATATATAAAGGCTTTGAAATATGTGCCATAACCTCTGAAAAATACAATTGTCTTCCCCAAGAAATGAGGCTTTTTTTGTGTGACAAAAATGATGGTCAACTGATCCATAGTTCTTTTTCTTTCTCAAAAAAATTATTGTATATTGTGTAATGATCATTATAATTAAAAATTAAGATGGCTTGCAATAATTCCACCATTATTTGATTCAAAATCTTTATAAAATATTGGCATTTTCCAACATTTATTTTTCCCGTCTATGTTCCATTTAAGGCCAAATTCTCAAACCCAGCTGGCAAATTACACACGTAATTACTGCATTTGCGCACAAAAATGTGATAATTGCTTACACAATTTCAGAGGCCAGCTTGAGGCTCCTTTCCAAATTTGTTTTACATGTACAGTGCGGTGTATGTAGTTTTATATAAAAATGGGGGATGTAAAATTCATGGTTCATCTGGGTGATGTGTGAAAATGGGTACAAAATAAAACCTCTCATTAAATACCTGGGCCTGTCTTCATCTTTTTTTTTTTTTCCCCAACAGGCCTTAGTCAAAATCTTACAGAAAACTCAAACTTCAGCTGGTATTGGATTAATGACAATGGACGGAGATGGTATAATGCCCTGCAGAGTCTAGTAGCCCACTTTTGTTGCTGGTTGACATGTCATAAGTTCATTCTTACGTGAACTGCTCCTATCAGCCTCTATAAGAAAAGATAAGTAGGGGGCTGGGTAGATGGCTCAGCAGTTAAGGTGCTTGCCTACAAACCCTAAGGACTCAAGTTCAATTTCCCAGTACCAACGTAAAGCCAGATGCACAAAGTGCCATATGCGTCTAGAGTTCATTTGCAACAACTAGTCCATTCTCATTCTCTCTTTCTCTTTTTCTTTATCTCTCTCTCTTTCTCCCTCTCTCCTTGAAAATCAATCAAAATAATTTAAAAATAAAAGATAAATAAGGAAGAAAATAAGGCCAACAGCTGGACAGTCAGCCAATTAGGACACCAGCCTTAGCAGGGCAGAGTGGTTGCGACTATCATCTAGGAAGTTACTTTTTCAACTGGGTCTGACAGTAATACTATTTGCCAAAAATCTGATAAGGATCTGCTTACAATGGGTATTCCTCATGAAAAGTTAAGGTTGGTTTGTTGGTTGGTTGGTTGTTGTTTTTTTTTTTTTAAAAAAAAAAAAAGGTGGGCCAGAGAGATGGCTTAGTGGTTAAGGCGTTTGCCTGTGAAGCCAAAGGACCCAGGTTCAAGAGGTGGATGAACAGGTAAGGCACTTGCCTGTAAAGTCTAAGCACCCAGGTTCAATTCCCTATTACTCATGCAAAGTCAGATGCACAAAGTGGCACAAGCATCTCGAGCTCATTTGCAACAGCTAGTCCATTCTCATTCTCTCTTTCTCCCTCTCTCCTTGCAAATAAATTTTGAAAAAATTTTAAAATAGAAAAGATAAGGAAGTAAGGCCAGCAGTGGGGCAGTCAGCCCATCAGGACACCAGCCTTAGCAGGGCAGAGTGGTTGAGCACTGTTATCTAGGAGCTTCCTTTTCCAACTGTGTCTGACAAGAATACTGTTTGACAAATATTGATAAGGATCTAGCTTACAATAGGCATTCCTCATGAAAGGTTAAGTTATTTTTAAAAAAGAAGGGGGCCCCAGAGAGATGGCTTAGTGGTTCAGGCATTTGCCTGTGAAGCCAAAGAACCCAGGTTTGATTCTCCAGGACCCACGTAAGCCAGATGCACAAGGGAACACATGAGTCCACAGTTCATTTACAGTGGCTGAAGGCCCTGGAATACTCATTCTTTCGCTCTCTCAAATAAATAAAATAATTTTTTTTGGTTTTTTAGTTTTGGGGGGGTTGGGGTTTTTTTGGTTTTTTTTTTTTTTTTTCTGTTGTTGTTGTTGTTTTTTGATGTAGGGTCTCACTCTAGCTCAGGCTGACCTGGAATTATTCTCAGGGTGGCCTTGAGCTCACAGCAATCCTCCTACCACTGCTTCCTGAGTGCTAGGATTAAAGGTGTGTGCCACAATGCCCAGCTTAATAAAATAATTTTTTAAAGGCAGGGCTGGAGAGATGGATTAACAGTTAAGGTGCTTACCTGCAAAGACTAAGAACCCAGGTTCGATTCCCAGTACTCATGTAAAGCCAGATGCACAAAGTGGCACATGTGTTTATAGTTCGTTGCCAGTGGCTGGAGGCCCTGGCACACCTTCTCTCTCTCCTTCTTTTGATTTGCCTCTCTCTCAAATAAGTAAATAAATAAAAATATTTTAAAAATTGTAAAATAAAAAAGGCAAAGAAGAAGCAGTCATACACATTAGTGAGATGATCTATGATATTTTTATTTCTACACAGAGAGGGCTGAAAATTGTATTCATTCCCCTGTAAACTGATGCCTAGACCCAAAATAAAATCTATTTCCCAAAGTCAAGGACTGTGGATACAGTCTCTGACTATGGCCACATATTTAATTATGAAGCTGACCATAGGGGATTAAGCTGAGAACCTATCCAATGGAAACTTCCTTAAGTTCTCTTGCCAAGGCAACAACTACAAGCATCATTTTCCCCAAAGCCTATCTCAAATAATCATAACTAATATTTGTTGAGCTTTGATGTTTATTAGACAATATTCCAAGCATGAAAATGGGTATTTGGTTTTTGTTGCTGCTGTTATTGTTTTTGTTTTGTTGCTTTTGAGGCAGAGTTTCATTCTAGCCCAGGCTGGTCTGGAACTCACTATGTAGCCTAAGCTGGCCTCAAACTCAGGGCAATTCTCCTACCTCAGCCTTCCTGTGTGCTGAGAATATAGGCGTAAGCCACCACTCCCAGGTTGAAAATAGAAACACATAACTGAAACAAGGTTCTTAGTGAGATCACTAAAGGAGATCAACCAACAGTGATTATCCAACCTCTGGACTTCCAAATTCATGGACCAGTAAGTCTTCTGTACTTACACCAACATGAATTTTGCCTTCTGTCAATTGACATGTCTTCTAAGGTTGCTTGTACGTTGGGAAAGCTCTGATTTCCTCTTAAGAATAATAGTCATCTCCAGGGCTGGAGAGATGGCTTAGCGGTTAAGTGCTTGCCTGTGAAGCCTAAGGACCCCGGTTCGAGGCTCGATTCCCCAGGACCCACGTTAGCCAGATGCACAAGGGGGTGCACGCGTCTGGAGTTCGTTTACAGTGGCTGGAAGCCCTGGCGCGCCCATTCTCTGTCTGTCTCTCTACCTTCTTCTCTCTGTCACTCTCAAATAAATAAAATAAATAAATAAATAAAAAGTCTCCTGCATTGGCAGGGCTTATGAAAAAAAAAAAAAGAAGAATAGTCATCTCCAGTCCCTCACTATGGTGTGACATGTGCTATGAAATCCAGCAATTACTGATTTGTGAGCTTCTTAGGCAGTGTGGACTAGTAACAGGCATGTAGGATTTGCCAAGATCAATTGCCAGCTTTTTCACTTCCTAGTTGGATAAAATGACCATAAAGTTTTTGTTGTCCAAACAAAACAAAATGAACAAAAGAGAATATTGGGCTGGAGAGATGGCTTAGCAGTTAAAGCATTTGCCTGCGAAGCCTAAAGACACAGATTCGATTTGCCAGGACCCATGTAAGATAGACACACAAGGCGGCATATGCGTCTGGAGTTCGTATGCAGTTGCTGGAGGCCCTGGTGTGCCCATTCTCTCCCTCTCTCTCTCTCTCTCTCTCTCTCTCTCTCTCTCTCTCTCTTTCTCTCTCTTCCCCCCCCCCCCTCTCTCTCTCTCTCTCTCTTTGTGTGGCTCCCTCTCTGTCTCTTTCTCTGCCTCTATCTCTTTCTCAAATAAGACAATAAATAAAATATTTTTTAAAGAGAGTATTGTAAGTAAAAAGGAGAAAGTGTGGGGGGGAGGGAGAGAATTAACATGGGATTTTTTTTATAATCATGGAAAATGCTAATAAAAATTTTTTTAAAAAAAGAGAGTATTGTAAGTAATGCCTCTATCAAACACCAATAAATGGTATGTATCAATAGCTGGACTGCTTAGGGCACATGTCTGAGTACCAATTTACACACATGTGAAGTTTCATATGGTTATTGGGAAATTCAAATAGTTCCTGAATGCATGGTAAGATACATGATACAAGCAATAACTTTATGATATAAAATCCTCTTACTTATTTTTTCTTTAATATTATGTATTTATGTACTTATTTGCAGAAAGAGAAGACAGACAGACAGAGAGAATGGGTGCTCCAGGTTCTCCATCCACTGCAAATGAACTCCAGACACATGTATCACCCTATTATCTGTCTTTATGTGGGCACTAGGGAATGGAACCTGGGTCCTTTGGCTTCACAGGCAAGCCATCCATTCACTCAAAAGTCTATGCTGCAAACAGACTATGCTGCAAATGGACTTCAGCTGCATGCACCTCTTTGTGCATCTGGCTTTACATGGGAACTGGGGAATTCAACTCGGGTTGTTAGGCTTTGCACCTTAACTACTAAGGCGTCTCTCCAACCCAGTCTTCTTTAAACTTTTTATTGACAACCTCCATACACATACACAATGTACCCTGATCATCACCCCCTCCCGCCACCTGCCTTTCTCCCCTTACTGTAGTCCCCTCCCACTGAACCCCTTCTCCTTTCCAACTAGTCCCTCTTTGTTGTAGTTTAAATGTGTGGCCCCATAAACTCAGGCTTGAATCCTGAGTCTCCCAGTGGGCGGAGACCTACAGGGGAAGAGGTATGTTGCTGGCAGTAGATCCCGTAGTACAGCCCTAAGGTGTGTGGAGAACAGTCTGAGCTCTGGCTGTTCATGTTTTGTGGTTCTGGCTGCTGGTAGTGTCTGTTTGAATGTATGGAAATGACTCAGCTTCTTCTGCCATTGATGGTGCCCCCTCTCCTGAATTTTGTAAGCCTGACATAAACCCCTTTCCTCTAATAAGCTGCTTCTGGTTGGATGTTTGACCCAGCAATGAGAAGCTGACTGCAACACTCTTCTATTTTGAAGCCATCATTTGGGGGAAATATATATATATATCATACATACATATATATATATATATATATATATATATATATATATATATATAGAGAGAGAGAGAGAGAGAGAGAGAGAGAGAGAGAGAATGGGAACAACACAACACCAGGGCCTCTAGCATCTGACTTTACATGGGGAATTGAACCTGGGTCCTTTAATGATCCATCTCTCCAGCCCTTGATATCATCATTTTTTTAACCTCATATTATGCAGGTCTCATGCAGGTAGTAATAGCCACTGTGAGGTCATGAATGTCATGGTCACTTTGTGTCTGGAAGACATCATCCTAAAGCTCTCCTTCCCTTCCTTTAGCTCTTAGATTCTTTCCACCAATTCTTCTACAATGGTCCTTGAGCCTTGGAGGGTGTGCTAGAGCAAACTGGCACAAGCAAAGAAGTAATTATGGCTTCACTGTCTACATGCTCAGCAGCTTGTTATGCATACTATTCACTACATTTCCCACATCTTCCTTAACTGAGTTCTGACAGATAAAGCAAGACAAGAGAATCTGTATCCTTATACCAATTTTTGACAGTTTAGAAGACATAAAAGACTTTCTGATGTCTTTCCTGAGACACTTAGAAGCGTTGGTCAACCACAGCACTCAGAAACTTCCTTTAAAGATACCAGGTTGGAAGGCTAGTGTTGGACTAGTGCTCTAAGCTCCAGTATTTCTGGGTTGGAGAGATGGCTCAGTGGGTAAGGCATTGGCCTGAGAAGCCAAAGGACCCACATTTGATTCCCCAGGACCCACATAAGCCAGATGCACAAGGTGGCACACGTGTCTGGAGTTCATTTGCAGTGGCTAGAGGACCTGGTGCCTGTTCTCTTTCTCAAAAACACATATATAATAAAATAAAATAGGGCTAGAGAGATGGTTTAGCAATTAAGGCATTTGCCTGCAAAATGATGGGATCCCAGTTCGACTCTCAGGACCCATGTAAGCCAGATGCACGAGGGTGCACATGCATCTGGAATTTGTTTGCAGTGGCTGGAGGCCCTGGCATGCCCATTCTCTCTCTCCATCTCTCTGCCTCTTTCTCTCTCTCTCTCTCTCAAATAAATAAATAAAAATAGTTTAAAAGAATTAAAATAAAATAAGCTCCAGCATTTCTAAATGAGACCTAAAGGATGCATATAACTTGACACAGTTATTTCTGGAAACCTTCTTCAGGATAAATGGGGGTGTGCAGAGAGCAGATCAAGAAAGTGACAATCATCTCAACTCTCAAATGCCTGCAAGAGATACAAAAGGAGGCAGCGAAAAACAGAGG